>NC_060142.1:687638637-688006137 GCF_021461385.2 Schistocerca piceifrons | reverse complement strand
ACAACCCACAGATACCAACTCCCCCGCACAGATCTTGGCAATGGGGTCGCAACGCACATAGTCGATACTGCATCTGAGCCAGTGGCGCCAGTGCCACTGCTCAAACAGAGTATTCAGTTATGCAATTTCATTAACAGATTAGTGTGGTTTCAGTAGCAATTCCGCAGTCTTTTTCTATTTCTTAGCTCTAGATCCATTGGTTATCGTAGTAGCGAGATGTCTTATGATGACTAAATTTCGGAAAATGTCGTTCTGAGTTCGATATAGCTGTTTGTAGCTCTGTCACAGAGGAGGCAAAATGTTTGGTACTGAGAGCTACTGCCTATTGCTCATTACAGTGCGTCAACATTTCCGTGGAACAAGCGACCAACTACAGCTTTCAGCGCCTCCTCATTGGCCTTGTGATGGTTGGTACAGATAATTCGCAATGTAGACAACGCGATTAGTTGTAGTTGCTGCGTGAAAGTAACATCCCCTGTCTGTAAACACATTTCATAAGGCGGTGACACACGAAAGTGGGATTCATTCAGAATGTATGAGTGGTGTACCATGAATATATGAAGGGAAGCATGCAAGATAATTATCTGACATTTCAGGAAGTCATAAAACTATCACAGCGTCATTAGACATGTTCCTCTATGTTGTATGACCCTATCATAGTCGCAGAAGGATGATTATGTTTCGAAAGGCTATGGCTTACTTGAGTGGGCTAGCAATTTACGAGCGCATCTTGCGCCTCATCGATACCGCAACTTAACTACCTTTCCTGCGAGCCATGAGGACATTTTAGTATTTATGGTGAGGGAGAAAGTTGCACAGACCACCGCAGCACAAACGAAATGAAGTAAACATAAACCACCTAGCTACAAATCGATTTCACTGGTCTCGACATAGCAGGACATTGTAAAGAGTGTGTCAGAACCCTCCATTTCATTGAACACAATATAGCCAACTTAATGCTATTCTTGGCATTGTGTAAGCACTCAGACATCGATAATAACTCTCTGAGGGAGGAACATGAGAGCGTGATTCTAAGCATTGTTGTGAGGAGAGGTATTGTCAACGAGAGTTGAAGTAGTAGTGTCGGTCGAGAGCTCGGGGCAGAAGACATGTCATGCTGCCCTCACGTCGGTGAATGCAGATCATACCATAAGCAATGCCAGGAGATATTTAGATGGCTTAACTACACTTGAAGATGGAATTCAAGGTAAAATTCGCAAGTGTAGCACAAAAGCAATTGCTGGGTTAGGCTCATGATTGTTAGCCCGAGTATCCAGTAATCTCATGTCTTGCTTGTCAGTTAAAGAAGCGTCCTTATCCTCCAAATACTAACAATTATTCACCACATATAATTAATAAATATACTTTGATTACCAAAAGTTAATGTAAGCTTGAAATTGAAATAATTTGATAATCTGGCACTCTGCCATTATTGGTACTTATATGGTCGTCAAAAGACATTTCGCCATTATTAATTACCGGTCATGACGATTTCTGAAGTTTTTAAATAGACTTAATTTATGAAATCCCATCTCAAAAGTTATTTAGTAGTTAACAGAACCCAAATAAACTCAGTTTTATTAAGTTCATTCTTAGCAAAAATAAGCTTTTAGCGCTGCTGCTGCATGCTGCTGCGAATTGCTATAAGCCACATGGAAACAGGCTGTCATCTAAAGAGCTGAGTGCAAAACGCAGGGCTAAAACAGAGGAACTGACACACCACAACATGTCATGTACTGTAAACCAGTAAATTCCGTTGCACAAGCCACATTCTGTATCACTTGTGAATTCATATTCAAATACGCAGTCAGATAGCTTACCCAAATGTTAGTTTCAAGTTTTTCATGTAACGATCTGTTGAGGGCTTAAATGACAGTGAAACTGACACTCATACAGTACGCACACTGTGCTATGCATCTCACATACCGTTTACCGATAGCTCAGGTTGCCTTCTAGTCCATTTTCACAGACGAACATATTCAATATTAGTTGTGGCTGCGTTACAGCGTGTGAAGAAATACTTTGTTGCAACGTTATGAAATACCCCGAAATGTATCACCTATTGACATCAAACCAGTATGGATTTGGAGAGCACCACTCCTGTCAGACACAGTTGGCCCTTTCCTCGCACGATGTAGGGGCTCTCAAATTGATTGTCTGTTTATAGAGTTTTAAAAAGTCTTTTGATATCCTACCTCACAATCGGCTTCCAACCATATTTATGTCCTAAGGGAAATCGTGGAGCAACGCTGTCAACATGGTAATAAGGAGGGCTACTTCCGTCTTTTTCCGCCAGAAAGTGAACCAGGTACAGCCAGATTGTTCTTGAGGTAAATTTAAAGACTAATTTATCATGTGTACACGTTTAATTTCAATCATAACATTCATTAACCAAAACGAAGTAATAGTATAATTGAAACATTATTGCTAAATAAGAATCCAGAATGAAGAAAGAATTGTAGAAGTTAATCTGTTAACGTAAATCCTCCCAATAATTATTCTTGGTGGGTGAGACTCGATATAGCAATCATTAAGACTATCACCAGGTTAAACGCAATGCTGAAATAAAGGTACAATATGTAGTACGGTGACTACGTCCTCGGACACCTCTGATGTCAACACAAATTTTCCGTAATACACGATAATTATTACTATGAAACTGCTTGCTGCATAAATATGTAACATTTTGGTTTTGCATGTTGGTATCCTGATTTCTAGGGTTTATTTATCGATTTTCAATTTCTATTAGTATGTAACTGTTGTTACTTGAGTTCATATTTCTTCATCTTGACGTTCTGAGATAATGGGTGGAGCTATGAACGCTAGAAGATGCAGTGTCATGTGGAGAAATCAGAAGGTTTCCGACATATTGTTCTGCCGGCATTCAGGAGGGGGGCTGCAGCGGCGGAGGATGCGAAAATCATTTCGCCGTGTATGGGCATAATACCGTTAAACAGAGCCCAGTAAAAAACGGTTTTCTCGTTTTAAGGAGGACCGCTTCGACATTAGTGGCTCTCTGCGTTCAGAGTTTGATGATATCGTCTGAATGCATTAACCTGTTATGATCCGCGTCATTGTACTCGATAACTGCCAAATGTGATGAGCTGCAGTCATTCCACCATCGTGCGACATTTGCATGCAATAGAGAAAGTTCAAAACATCGGGTGTATGGGTACCGCAAGCTCTAAGCAAAACTCACGAAAATCAGCGGAAGACCATACGTGCATGTCAGCTTGCTCGTCTTCTTTTTGCTCGCGAATAACACCGACTAATCCTCTCCTGTATCGTTATTTGTGTCGAGAACTGGTGTTTTTATATTAACATGAGGAAAATAATGGAATGGTTGAACTCACACGAAACAGTAAGTCCCCCTAGAAAGACATGTGGGCATCCACCAAAGATAATCTCATTCATCTGGTGGAACAGTGACGATGTGCTATACTACGAATTGTTTTCCCAAGGTGTAATAACCACTGCTGACATTCATTGTCAACAACTGAGTCTTCTTACAGGCGCAATCCAGGAGCAACGACAAGAAACACTGAGTGAAGTCATTATACTCCAACATAACGCCCGCCCAGTTCTACTACATACTGTACAGGAGCTGGGTTGGGATCTCATTCAGCACTCATCTTATTCACCTGATCTTGCATCCTCAGATTTCCATCTTTTCCGCTCTCTATCAAACAGCCATTAAGGGAATTCCTTTCCGGATGAAAATCTGCTCCGTAAATGTCTTGACGAGTTCTTCGCCTTAAAAACTCGTGATTTCTAAAATCCCGGAATCGAAAAGTCACCTTAGCGTTGGCAGCCTGCTGTAAATATCAGAAGGAGAATATATTACTGATGACTTAAGTCTGTGCTATGTGTATTTGTTCTCAAGTTGTGAAAAAACGCTACAAACTTTCGCACAATCTAATATATTAACATCTGGCTTTGTTCTTAGACTTACTGGAGGTACCGTGAGAAAAGGATGCGTTCAAAATAGTTTTGTGATGGTCAGACTAACACGAGATTTCCACTACATTTGGCATTACTACTGATAATCCTTGCTTGGAGTTCACGTCATCACAGCGTGCCAAGCAGGTGCAAACACCGTGCTAAGGGGATACCAGCAGAACGTTAGGAAGGTAGTGGCGTTCGCAGAGGGACTAAAGAGATATATAGGCTGGAGAGGCAACGGTGTATGTTTTGCACTCATAGTCGGGATGTGTGCATAACTGGCGAAAATTAATAATTTTATGAAGACTGTTGAGAGTGCCAGACAGTCGCAGATATGAAGAGTGAACAATAGCCCAATTCCAGAATGAGATTTTCACTCTGCAGCGGAGTGTGCGCTGATATGAAACTTCCTGGCAGATTAAAACTGTATGCCGGACCGCGCCTCGAACTCGGGACATTTGCCTTTCGTGGGCAAGTGCTCTACCAACTGAGCTACCCAAGCACGACTCACGCCCCATCCTCACAGCTTTACTTCCGCCAGTACCTCGCCTCCTACCTTCCAAACTTTACAGAAGCTCTCCTGCGAATCATGCAGAGCACTTGCCCGCGAAAGGCCATGGTCCTGAATTCGAGTCTCGGTCCGGCACACATTTTTAATCTGCCAGGAAGTTTCAACAGACAAATTACTGTGTACGTTTTGATGTTCACCGAAGTGTCCAGCATTACTGATATAGATGGTGTACTCGGTACTAGCTGCGGTACCTAGAATCTAAGTGAATGATACTAATTCTAACTTAAAAACGAATACAGTTCTTGGCTCCTTGTTTAGCATAATAACCTACACACGAATATATCGGCAGAAATTTTTATTCTGAATAATGAGTGTGACCCAGTCAACCAGGGTTCACCGGCGAGATACGTATATCGTTAAACGTGCTTCACGGCGGCAAACCCAGGTTGACATTATTGATGTGCTCCTGGAACCATCACTCGAGGTGCAGATGGCATGCCAATAGCTCTTTAACTGTATGAGAGATGGGATTCCTGATTCAAGAATCAAAGCTCCATGTCTCAAAATCTTGTATTACTGTTAAGCAGTCAGACTGTAAGAAAATATCGCAGTCGGACTATGAATGGTTAAATGACAATGAAGTTACTGTAAACTATAAAAATACAGTGCAGACTAAAATCAAGTAATATTACAGTTAGTTTAAGCTTTGTTTTCGACACCAGATTGAAATAAATAAATTTATTACTATTACACGTGGTTTGGAATGCCAGCTTCACATTCCGTAACTGCAATCGAACTATAGGCTTCGATTAATGTTAGTTTTCGGTTATGGTACCTATGGAAAATTAACATGTAACTTGATGAGAATGTTATAAGAAATTTTATTTTTCACTTCCACCATGTAATGTAGGATACATCAACGAATAACGTACAAACATATAGTTTGTATTACATTTGCAGATAATTCTCACGGAAAACATACGACAAAGTTTATGGCTTTCTTATGTGACATTCATACGATTTATTGACATTGTAGCGGTTTCCGCATACAGGAGCACTCATGAATACCACCAAGATAATCTTGGCATTTCACCGATTCTCACTGAAGGAAGATTGGTTTATCCGTTTCGTGGGGCGTAATTTTCAAGACAATTTTGAATGCCTAAATTTAGGAAAACACTGAGAACATCTTCGATATTTAAATCTTTAACAACGAGTAAATACACTCCTGGAAATTGAAATAAGAACACCCTGAATTCATTGTCCCAGGAAGCGGAAACTTTATTGACACATTCCTGGGGTCAGATACATCACATGATCACACTGACAGAACCACAGGCACATAGACACAGGCAACAGAGCATGCACAATGTCGGCACTAGTACAGTGTATATCCACCTTTCGCAGCAATGCAGGCTGCTATTCTCCCATGGAGACGATCGTAGAGATGCTGGATGTAGTCCTGTGGAACGGCTTGCCATGCCATTTCCACCTGGCGCCTCAGTTAGACCAGGGTTCGTGCTGGACGTGCAGACCGCGTGAGACGACGCTTCATCCAGTCCAGAACATGCTCAATGGGGGACAGATCCGGAGATCTTGCTGGCCAGGGTAGTTGCCTTACACCTTCTAGAGCACGTTGGGAGGCACGGGATACATGCGGACGTGCATTGTCCTGTTGGAACAGCAAGTTCCCTTGCCGGTCTAGGAATGGTAGAACGAGGGATTCGATGACGGTTTGGATGTACCGTGCACTATTCAGTGTCCCCTCGACGATCACCAGTGGTGTACGGCCAGTGTAGGAGATCGCTCCCCACACCATGATGCCGGGTGTTGGCCCTGTGTGCCTCGGTCGTATGAAGTCCTGATTGTGGCGCTCACCTGCACGGCGCCAAACACGCATACGACCATCTTTGGCACCAAGGCAGAAGCGACTCTCATCGCTGAAGACGACATGTCTCCATTCGTCCCTCCATTCACGCCTGTCGCGACACCACTGGAGGCGGGCTGCACGATGTTGGGGCGTGAGCGGAAGACGGCCTAACGGTGTGCGGAACCGTAGCCCAGCTTCATAGAGACGGTTGCGAAAGGTCCACGCCGATACCCCAAGAGCAACAGTGTCCCTACTTTGCTGGGAAGTGGCGGTGCGGTCCCCTACGGCACTGCGTAGGATCCTACGGTCTTGGCGTGCATCCGTGCGTCGCTGCGGTCCGGTCCCTGGTCGACGGGCACGTGCACCTTCCGCCGACCACTGGCGACAACATCGATGTACTGTGGAGACCTCACGCCCCACGTGTTGAGCAATTCGGCGGTACGTCCACCCGGCCTCCCGCATGCCCACTATACGCCCTCGCTCAAAGTCCGTCAACTGCACATACGGTTCACGTCCACGCTGTCGCGGCATGCTACCAGTGTTAAAGACTGCGATGGAGCTCCGTATGCCACGGCAAACTGGCTGACACTGACGGCGGCGGTGCACAAATGCTGCGCAGCTAGCGCCATTCGACGGCCAACACCGCGGTTCCTGGTGTGTCCGCTGTGCCGTGCGTGTGATCATTGCTTGTACAGCCCTCTCGCAGTGTCCGGAGCAAGTATGGTGGGTCTGACACACCGGTGTCAATGTGTTCTTTTTTCCATTTCCAGGAGTGTATAAAGAGAACGATTCATATGTTTGGGTGAAGCTTCTTCTGCAAATACCGTAATACATCTGCATCGACATACATACTCCTCAAGCCCCTATACGGTGCATGGCAGGAGCTGTCTTCTACTACTGCTAGTGGTTCCTCTTCCTACAACAATTGTAAGTGGAGTGATGGAAACGTAACTGTGTGTAAGATATCGCGTGAGCCCTGACTTCTCTTATATTGTCTTCTTGGTCCTTACGGGAGATGCATCTTAATGGAAATAGAATCTGTTATCAGTCTGATACAGGTACCGGTTATCTTATGTTTCTTAATAGTATATCGCTAAAGTAATGTCTCCATCTCACGAGGGATTCCCATTTCGGTTACTCTAGAGTGTATCGAAACTACCTGCAACAAATCTCAGAAGCAACCTTTCAAGCCGTGCGGGGTAGCCGGGCTGTCTTAGGCGTCTTGCCTCGGTTCGTACGGCTCTGCCCGTCAGAGGTTCCAGTCGTCCCTCGGCCATGGGTGTGTATGTTGTCCTTAGCGTAAGTTAGTTGAAGTCAGATTAAGTAGTGTGTAGCCATAGGGAACGATGTCCTAAGCAATTTGGTCCCTTATGTAACACTTCTGACAGTAAATGTAACGGCGTTTTCTCTTTTTATGCTGATCAATAGTCAGGATGAGCATTACTGCGAAGGGCATTTGATTCTAAAGCATTATGTCAGGGTGAAAACACTAAATAAATAACTTTTTCTCTCTTAACAAAATGTGGGCAGGGAGGGTACTTCCTCGGGTATGAGGTAGAATGAAACAGCATTTTTACATAAGATAACTTTTATTGAAAGTTTTGTTCAACTGTTTCCTTACTGGATGTTCTGGCTCGGAGATCGGCAGCTGTGTCGTTGGCGAAGCCTTCTTCTGCGAAGGCGGCGGCGTCTGATTACGGGTGGCGGTGTGTATCTCGTGTCGCCGTCTCGCCCAGTTGACTGGAGATGCGCATCGCGAGAGTGCCCGTTTAATTATTGAGAACGAAGTCGTCAATCGGATGGTGATATCTTGGATGTGGCGTCCCAGTGTTTCTCTTCTCTAAGCGGCCGCATGTGTTGTGCGTCGACCAGCGGAGCGGCGCGGCGGGGGAAGGCCAGTGTCCTGGACTCGAACAACGGACTCCAGCTTGCCAGTCTTCGGCTGTCAGATCTTCATCCCAGCTCACAGGTGACTGCTGATGTGTGGCCGTCTCCTTCCAGTGCTCACGAGTCACCCGGGTACGTAAAAATCAGACTTCAAATACCTTTTAACTTCTGTCTTCTGGCGCCGAGGCTGCTGCTTGCTATTCCATTACAGCGGCGGACTTGGTGCGTCTGCGCATGATGTAGTCTCTTCTTGCATGACGGTCTTCAGCACCGAAACTGAACTGAAATCTGCTCTTGCCGGGCCCACTGCGTCTCGCGTATTGATTCACTTCAGTTTACTGGAGGTAAACGACTTCACGGTCATTGCCTCTTCTGTCACGTTGAAAAGCTTCTCGAAGAATCTTCTTAACGTCGATCGTTGGCTCTGGGAATGTACGCGAGGGCCTGTGATCACATGTGACAATTGAGAAACACGTGAGCCGGTCGGGCGATGCCCTGACGGCTGAATCGCCAGGGTCCGCTTATGTGGGACGGGCGATGGCTTCTCCTGACGTGCTGACGTCATGCTCATTGGTTCTTCTGTCACTGCTGCTCTGCCCGCTGTTTGCCAGTGTGTAACTCTTCTAAACTAAACTAAGTATTTCATTAATTTTCTAATTTCTACTTCACTTCACATTGATTTCTCTAATTTATTTACCTATCTTAAGTACCACTTAACACTTAGGAACTTTCCACCATAAAACCTATGAATCACATTGAGGTCTTCCTCAATCTGGCCTAGCGGGTATCCGAAACAATCGAATAGTACTCAAGAATGACCAGCGAAAGTGCCCAGTTCGCATTCTGCACTTTGCTAGAATTCCTCCAATAAACCGAAGTCAACATCTTGTCTTCTCAACAACTGACGTTAAGTGCTAGTTACATATCAGACCGCTTTCCTATGTTGCTGTGTCAAGCAGCATGTTATTAACACTGTATTCTGATATTACAAGATTGCTTTTCCTGCTGGTCTCCATTAAGTTGTATTTTGCCACATTTAAAGAAAGCTACCAGTCATCACACCAAATACAAAGTCTATCGAAATCATGGAAGATCCTCCTACAGACAATTAAAGGAGAGAATTTTCCGTACGCTGCAACATAATCAGAAAACATTCGTATGTTTCTTCTCACTCTCTCCTTCAAATAAAGAGAGCGAGAGAGAGAGAGAGAGGAAGAGAGAGAGAGAGAGAAAGGGAGAGAGAGAGAGAGAGAGAGAGAGAGAGAGAGAGATGATGAACAGTCCTATAACACTTATCTGAGCATTGATCACCAAATGCCGGCCGGAGTGGCCGTGCGGTTCTAGGCGCTACAGACTGGAGCCGAGCGACCGGTACGGTCGCAGGTTCGAATCCTGCCTCGGGCATGGATGTGTGTGATGTCCTTAGGTTAGTTAGATTTCATTAGTTCTAAGTTCTATGCGAATGATGACCTCAGAAGTTAAGTCGCATAGTGCTCAGAGCCATTTGAACCATTGATCACCAAATCTTTGTCGCCGGCAAGTATTCCAACAAAACCAATGACGATTTGTGCATATAAATTTTTCTCTCTCATGAAAATGTATTATATTCGACCTTACAATATGCTCAACAGATCTGCAGTAAACCGCTGTTGAGTATATTGGTCTAAATTTTGCGCGTCTGTTGTTTTACTCTTCTTAGATTCATGAATCACCTTAACTTTTTCCTGTTGCTTGGGACTTTCGGCTGGGCTATAAATTCGCTATAGATGTCGAAGAGTAATCACTATAGTACTTAGCATGTGCGTCTTTTTGTTTTAAGCTCTTTCGGTTGCTTTTCAGTGATAGATGCCCGTTTCTGCTTTCTTCTTACGGGACTATATATGGCTGGACTGTACGACCATCCAGCTGTAGTGATGTTTCACACGTAACAGACAATGGACGAGGAGCCATCTACGATCACACGGTCACTTATCGTAAAGGCACATGCCGCTCTTTGCAAACAGCGTTCTCAACACAGGTCCTTCCGTCACTACACCAGTGTCTGTTATTTAGCGACAAAATTACAATTACAATGTTTACTCGTGGCTAGCTTCATACTAAAGCATCATAGCGTCAACTCAACTAGAAACTTTTTTCCTTCGTAGCTCATAAAATAAAAAGGGCACTGTTGTTTCAGTGCGTCCTTTACATTTATCTGTCGTGACAAGGTTAGTCTAATTCATGGAATTTACGAAATGTTGACGTAATCCACATCGCATTACCCGTTTTTGTGATATAATGCGCTGCTAAATTGCGGCAAAATGCGATTAAATTCGTGTGAATACGCGTTAGGTTCGTTAGCTCGGGTACCGGCTTACTCGCTGTGTAAGCCTCTCATTCAGTTTTTGTGGCGAAGGGAGACTACTCTTGACTGGAAAAGTCTACGAGACTACCACACTCTCAATCACGTCAGAATTACGGTAATATTTCTTGATATTTGTAAATATTTCTCTCGAAATTACGAGTTTATTGCCTGTCACTTTCTTCATTTCGTTGCATAAAACCACGAGGAATTCGTGAGGTGTAGCACCGGTGCCGAGAATATATCTGAGAATAATAATATCGGTAGATTTGATAACTGCTGTAGAGGGTACTGAATGGAAGCAGCGATACATGATATTTGTGGCACAATTTAACAGAAAGCAGGAGCTGGCAGCAACACACAATCTGAGGCACCAATGATGGTGAATGGGTAGGTGTGGTTTTAAATACAACCAACAAATTGAAATGGATGTAAGTTGCCCTACTTAGGGATAGAGAGAGAGCCTCGTACAGGTTAGACTAAAGAGAAGAGTCTCATCAAACTCGACTTCAGACGAAAGACTACAGCAGTAACAATGTCGTCTCTTTGCTTTCACTGTGATTTACACAGACGGTTGATGAGTTTATTCAATTGTCCATTCGTTTGACTGGTCGTTCGCTGTCGTACTGATAAAGCATAAGACTATTTATAAACTGCATTTTCGGGTAATCGCACAACTAACTCCCTACATAAATGTATCACATCTTACATAACACTATGCCTACGTGACATGTGTCCCCTCAAATTGCTACTGGCACTCTTTAATACAAGTAACTCAAGAAATATACCATGAAGAAAAGGGACCTTCAAATTAAACATTTCATAACAGGTTTGTTTGCGTGACCATCATCCGCAACTAGTACAGAAATAATGATTTTGTAAATAATTGCAGCAAGGAAACGTGGTTTTTATTTACAAAGCAAAGAAACATTTTATGCGTAACACGGGATTTATGACGCATTGAGTTCATGAAAATGTTCCTACGTCGATCTTAAGTCGGCTCGGAGTATGTAACAAAAAAAAATTGCTCTGAGCACTATGGGACTTAACATCTATGGTCATCAGTCCCCTAGAACTTAGAACTACTTAAACCTAACTAATCTAAGGACATCACACAACACCCAGCCATCACGAGGCAGAGAAAATCCCCGACCCCGCCGGGAATCGAACCCGGGAACCCGGGCGTGGGAAGCGAGAACGCTACCGCACGACCACGAGATGCCGGCAGTATATAACACTCGCTTGCTGGGACACAAACTAGTATAACACTCTGGGAGGATTTTGAGTTTTGACCGTGCCTGTGTGTAATGGATCAGGGTATCGGACATTAATTTTGAACATCTTGTAATTGATAGAAAAACTTTACAGGCTTTTACTTTGGGGATAGTGAAAGTAGTAAAGTTCACATACTAATGAAAAATCGAACGGTCGCCAGCCCAATTAGACACATTAATTTGAAATATTATGTTCAAGAAAAATGAATATTAGTTGTTGTAGTGACTTCCATTAAGGTTCCATTCGTATAGCGCACTGGATACACACGAATGCAGGACAATCTAAGTTGTTGGTAGCAGTAGTTATCATTAATGCGCAAACAAGTAATCACAGAAAGCAAAATTGTACCTCACTCATAATAATAACAGTTACAATCTCGATCGTTACCTGACTCAGTATGGAGACGTTAGTGTAGGAAGCACTGAATTAAAGTTGGACATGGAAATGTTTCTGACTAAGCTGACATAAAATTACCACAAATAAAATTAAAATAATATCATAATTATACTGTTTATATTCCCATTTATAGAACTCTATCAGATTTCTTTAGTAGCAATAATATTCTAATTATCTTTCTAATACGAGAAAATTTTGGTGCGGACCCATAAACGGATTCTGAATCACTAGTCAAACTCTATGATTATTTCAGTAGTAAGATTCTATCCAACTAAATTTAATTCTTAGCTCCACTTGGAATAGTTTATGTTTCCATCCTCAAAAAAATCGTTCACGATAGTAATAAAGGCTAAATTAAGTTTGAAATAAGTTTAACTTGTGGGCCTTTTTTATCACTTGCGATGCAGGTATTTTAGACAGTAACATTTACACAGTCTGGCACTGAGTTTTAGCACATTTAATTCACAGAAATAAATCACTAATTCGTTAGAAACAGGATACTCGGTTTTCTGAACACTTAAGAGGGGATCGTGCGTAGGTTCATGATCAGGATAAAAGTTATGGTTCTAAACACAAGTTTATAGCGCTTGGATTATTATTGAGAACACACACAAATTAACTGGTCTATGCTCTGATACATATCTGTATGCATTGAAGTTGGTGGAGCAGTGGCGAAGTAGTGGTGGCGAGCGACGTCTCAGATAACTGTGCTCACGGCTCTTAATGTTTGAATGCTCTTTACAATATCTTCTTGGCGACGGATTTTTTGCGTGTTACAGCCATTCCTTGTTCCCGAGAGTACCATGCAACAGCCAAATCCACATCCGAGGCAAAATTCCTTGCAAAACGGCTTCCAAATGCCTCCCTTGGCACCCTCGATGTGTACCGTGAAACGGCTAGCCACTGACTACATACCGTTCCAAAGGAGCCGCACAGTCCGACCGCCAACACCACATTTTACATCGCGCAGAGCCACTTCCGTTGTGAAGGGACTTTCCTGTACCTTTATGTTATACAACATAATCGTCCTAGGCATGAACCAACTTCCAATACACAATGTTTATTTATAGACATACATATATTGTAAAATTTTATTATTTTAAGCATCATTTAGCTTTTTCCATACATATATTGCATACTTTAAATATCCCGCCACAAATCAATGACTTTTACTAACAAAGACTAAACACTTCACAATCACAGACACACAGTTACATAATATAAACCTACTTCTAATCGATATAGGTGCTACATGTATATACACACACATACACACACACAAATAACATTTCTCACTCGAGTAAGTTGTTGTCGATTTAGATTCCATTCGGTCACCGGAAAGCATGTATGCTCTTCCAAATTTACGCGATAAAAATCATTTAATATATATTTCGCGCCCCTGCGGTTGCTATATTCGGAGGCGCGCGGTGTAGCCGTTCTTTCTAAGACGCCTTGTCACGGTTCGCGTCGGCTCCCCCCGTCGGAGGTTCGAGTCCTCCCTCGGGCAAGGGTGTGTGACGTCCTTAGCGTAAGTTAGGTTAAGTACTGTGTTGGCCTAGGGACCGATAATTTCAGCAGTTTGGTCCCTAATCTTACCACGCATTTCCAAAAATTCTTTCTGCTAATCGGAAAGTAAGTTGCGACCGGTCACGAAATGGATACCACTGTGAAAATCGATGAAGCCTTGCACACATGTGTTGGGAAGTTTCTCTAGTACGCCTGTCGATCGCGTCAGGTCGCTCTTTACAGTCACGAACGCACATTGAGCAAGTAAACATCTGCAGAAAATAATGTCTCCCGCGTAGAACGAGGGCCTGGCGAGAATTTTCGCCTGAAGCTATGCAGCCGACATAAACTAACTGTCATGCGTTTCCTTCTTCAAGACAATTCTCAGCCACATTCTGCAGAGCAATGGACAGGGTGACAATTATAGAACAATATGAAAAAACGCTGTTACAAACTACGGCGTGCACACACTTTATTCAACATGTAAACGTTACTACAGATATTCGGATTTAGGTTGTGACATGTTCGATAAATCTGGTATCGTTTGTGATGATGTGGCGCAGACGAATAGCGAAATTCTGCATGAGACGCTGAAGTGTGGGAATATCGATGTTGCCGATGACATTCTGAACTGTTTCAGTTCAGCACTAGTTTTTGGGTTACTGTTGCACATCTTGTTTTTAATATAGTCCCACAAAAAGGAATCAATGTGTTCAGATCCGCAGAATATGGCGGCCAACCGAGGACCCTGTCAGAGGCCTCTGTGTACCCCAGAGCCAGAATGCGGTCCCCAAAGTGCTTGTCCAGGGCATCACTCTGCTGCTTCGATGGGTTCAAGCTCTCTTTTGCATAAACCACATCTAAGAAAAGTCTGGGTAAATTTTGATAAACTTCACGTACCGTTTGGTAGCCACTGTGTCATCACGGAATATCACACCGATTATTCCATGAGTGTACATTGCACACCACACACTCACCTGTTGAGGGTGGAGAGACTTCTCAATCATGAAACGCGGATTTTCAGCCCTCCACATGCACCAGTTTTGCTTATTGACGAACGCTTCCAAATGAAAGTGGGCTTCGTCGCTAAACCGAACCGTATATGCACATATTCATTATCATGAAGCTCCTGCAGCGTTTACGCTGAAAGTGTTTAATCAACCACAATACAGCCTGTGATTGGCTCCCTCTGAGTTTCATCTCTGTTCACATGAACTGTTGGCTATGAAGACCAGATTTTGGCATAGAAAACCAGTGTAGGGAATTGGCGGAAAGCAGTGGTGGCTGTCTTCGGTGACGAGGGTATTGGAAAGTTGGTACAATACTACGACAAAGTCGGAGAGGAGAATATGTAGATAAGTAGCAGGAAGTTACAGCTAAAGCAGTTCTGATTTTCACAGTGGTTTCCATTTCGCTTTCCGAACACCCATTGTATATGAGCGAACGGGGCCGCGCCCAGACTTGTATTCGTTCACTCTGTGGGTCGACCTTCTCTAGTGACCTCAATGTCGACAGACGTTAAATCCTTGTCTGCGCGGCGATCTGGCAGTTTATCAGTCTACGAACTTTTTCGGCAAACATTGGAAGCTCTCTAGCCGAAGGGTCATTTATGCGCCACCTGTGATCTTTGTTCCAACAAATGGTTCAGATGGCTCTGAGCACTATGGCACTTAACTTCTGAGGTCATCAGTCCCCTAGACCTTAGAACTACTTAAGCCTAACTAACCTACGGATATCACACACATCCATGCCCGAGGCAGGATTCGAACCTGCGACTCTAGCAGTCACGCGGTTCCAGACTGTAGCTCATAGAGCCGCTCGGCCACCGCTGCCGGCTTTTTTCCAACAGGTGAGTAAGAGTATGGATACGTTTAAGATTCGATACATCGCAGTGGCATCGATATCTGTATCCTAACAACTTTCGTGTACCAGTTCCGTTATTTATGTCTTTGCTATCTTTTATGACCTGCCTTACATTTTCTCCCCTCTAGCCTCCACAGACATTCTCATCTCCTGCTAAAGTTTACTAGTACCACCCTTCGTATAGCCTGTTTTTGTGTATGAGGAGACGAGCAATTCGTGGCTTGGGCAGAGCAAAAGGAGCAGGTGATCATTTGGCGAGAGAGGTACTGACCAGCAGATGCAAAGTAGCCGACTTGTTCGCTCATCACACAAATAGTCGTGCTCATATAAAGAAACAAAGTGGACTGCGTTCCACAGTGCGTGATATTTCGGGAAAGCGCCGTTTGGTCAGATGAATCACACTTCTTGTTACGCCAGGTCGAATGTCGTATAAGCATACCCCGTCATCCAGCCAAATGGTGTGGCCAATGAAAAAGATGGACGGTGGAGAGTACGTCACAGCACGTGACAGTGCACGTTTTCCGAGTGTCAGCAGCCATCACCAGAAAGGAGTGGTCAAGTATGTTAGACGAGTTTAATAATTCGTGACTGCGCATTTAGATGCATTGAAGGTCACGATAGCATACGACAAAATTAACCTCTTTGGTTGGTACATTTCAATTAAATATTGATTTCCCATGGGCCCTGCACGGAGCCGAGCGTTCCCGAAATGTGGTGGACCTGCCTTCAAGTGTGACGTCACAAGCGTGTTGCAGGTCCCGTATATCTCGTTGGCCCCGGCCGAATGGCTGTTCGAAATGTGCACTGCCCAACGGACGCAACCCGATGGGGCAGTATTATGTTCTGGGGTCATTCACGTGGACTGCCCATGATATCTGCCTTTGTAATGCAAGGCATCAAGACAGTAGTGGCCTATGTGAAAATTATTCCGAACTACCTACCTCCCTCCATACTGGACGTTTTACGGACTGCGGTGTGACCATCAAGCCGGATAGGTGTCCACGTCACAAAACCAAGTTTACTCTGTAGTGGTTTGAGTCCCGTGATAATAAGGTTGGTGTAAAACGGGTAGGAGGGGGAGGGCGGGGGGGGGGGGGGGAAGGGACCAAACTGCAAGGTCATCGGTCTGTGATAACAAATTCACATTCATTTCTTGACCATAAAAGTAGCTGCTCCCAACCCGATGAAATACACATAAGTACGGTATCAAGCGATAATTCAGCGTCATCAAAGTAACGGCCACTAACTTACCGGAATTATGTAGACTTCAGGTGCCATAAACCGCTATAAATTTATCAAGTAGTTGCTGAATTTATATCTTGCAGAATCTCTTCTGTAGTGCGTTTCAAAAGCAGACCAATGCAATGTTAGGCAGTTGGTGCTAATCTTTTGATTCATCAATATATAAGCGTGGGAAACTAAGCACTCTATTGATAGTATGTGATAGCGTCAGGTATAGTTCTACTTTGTATTATTTTTATGTCCCCTTTAGTTTCGTAAAATACACATACATAAAATTTAATGTGAATGGTTGTGGAACACTTAGTGCTATGAAGAGAAGAACTATTTGATTTATTATATTTATAGCCATATAAACCTGTATTCTCACGCCATGTCCCAATTAATAATTGATACGCTCAGTACAGCTATTCTCTATCAGTTATACCATGAAGTGTACCTTGGCAAATTGCATATAAATGGTAACTGTTCCTTCGAATAAATGGAGAAATGACATACGAATTCTGGAAGAAAGTTAATATAACATTGAGTAAATGTTATATGAAGTTCTTTCAAATAAGCATAACATAAACATTGCATTAATAGTGATGAAGAAATATAGCTACTAAGCTGAAGATGATATTTAGTTACAAATTGCGTATCGCGTGGAATATGCCGGTGCTAAAAGTTAGAGAGAACTTTGTTCCACTTTATATAGTTAAATACAGAAAACCCACAGCACAGAAAACATACTGGAAGTGCTCAATGTGTGATTACATTAAAAATTATAAAAACAATGAAGAGAATTTATTTATCATAATAATACAGTGTAACGGTATGTTGGCCGTGGTAACCGAAATAACGTTTATGGAACATCACTTTTGTAGACCTTGTCTCGCACCTTGCGCCATGTTTGATCTCTAACGTTCTCACAAAATAATAACAGAACATTGAATATATCTGTTTGGAATCTGTATGTGTTTTCCTACAGAGATTTAGTATGGTTGTCAAAACGTTGTGATTGATACATGGCGATATTCATGTCGCCGGCCGCGGTGGTCTCGTGGTTAAGGCGCTCAGTCCGGAACCGCGCGACTGCTACGGTCGCAGGTTCGAATCCTGCCTCGGGCATGGATGTGTGTGATGTCCTTAGGTTAGTTAGGTTTAAGTAGTTCTAAGTTCTAGGGGCTGATGACCACAGATGTTAAGTCCCATAGTGCTCATAGCCATTTGAACCATTTCGATATTCATGTCGTGATGAAGCGGAAGAAGCTGGTGTGTAGTGCTGCGGCTCAGAAGTTGTAAATCTGCTTGTCCTAGACAACTGCCAGTGTGCCCCACGATAATTATTATGCTTGCATTGATACATCAGATGATAGTGAACCCATCAAGAACTACATTGCGGTGCATATTATTTGCAGATAAAACGTCATTGCTGAAATTAGTGTGATAACATAGATATAACATACTGATCCAAAATTATTCATCATCACCATCATCATCATTTAAGACTGATTATGCCTTTCACCGTTCAGTCTGGAGCATAGCCCCCCTTATACAGTTCCTCCATGATCCCCTATTCAGTGCTAACATTGGTGCCTCTTCTGATGTTAAACCTATTACTTCAAAATCATTCTTAGCCGAATCCAGGTACCTTCTCCTCGGTCTGCCCCGATTCCTCTTACCCTATACTGCTGAATCCATGAGTCTCTTGGGTAACCTTGCTTCTCCCATGCGTGTAACATGACCCCACCATCTAAGCCTGTTCGCCCTGACTGCTACATCTATAGAGTTCATTCCCAGTTTTTCTTTGATTTCCTCATTGTGGACACCCTCCTGCCATTGTTCCCATCTACTAGTACCTGCAATCATCCTAGCTACTTTCATATCCGTAACCTCAACCTTGTTGATAAGGTAACCTGAATCCACCCAGCTTTCGCTCCCATACAACAAAGTTGGTCGAAAGATTGAACGGTGCACAGATAACGTAGTCTTGGTACTGACTTCCTTCTTGCAGAAGAGAGTAGATCGTAGCTGAGCGCTCACTGCATTAGCTTTGCTACACCTCGCTTCCAGTTCCTTCACTATGTTGCCGTCCTGTGAGAATATGCATCCTAAGTACTTGAAACCGTCCACCTGTTCTAACTTTGTTCCTCCTATTTGGCACTCAATCAGTTTATATTTCTTTCCCACTAACATTACTTTCGTTTTGGAGATGCTAATCTTCATACCATAGTCCTTACATTTCTGATCTAGCTCTGAAATATTACTTTGCAAACTTTCAATCTAATCTGCCATCACAACTAAGTCATCCGCATATGCAAGACTGCTTATTTTGAGTTCACATATCTTAATCTCACCCAGCCAGTCTATTGTTTTCAAGATATGATCCATAAATAATATGAACAACAGTGGAGACAGGTTGCAGCCTTGTCTTACCCCTGAAACTATTCTGAACCATGAACTCAATTTACCGTCAACTCTAACTGCTGCCTGACTATCCATGTAAAGACCTTTAATTGCTTGCAAAAGTTTGCCTCCTATTCCATAATCTTGTAGAACAGACAATAACTTCCTCCTAGGAACCCGGTCATATGCCTTTTCTAGATCTATAAAGCATAGATACAATTCCCTGTTCCACTCATAACACTTCTCCATTATTTGCCATAAGCTAAAGATCTGGTCCTTACAGCCTCTAAGAGGCCTAAACCCACACTGATTTTCATCCAATTGGTCCTCAACTAATACTCGCACTTTCCTTTCAACAATACCTGAGAAGATTTTACCCACAACGCTGATTAAAGAGATACCTCTGTAGTTGTTACAATCTTTTCTGTTTCCATGTTTAAAGATTGGTGTGATTACTGCTTTTGTCCAGTCTGATGGAACCTGTCCCGACTCCCAGGCCATTTCAATTATCCTGTGTAGCCATTTAAGACCTGACATTCCACTGTATTTGATGAGTTCCGACTTAATTTCATCCACCCCAGCGGCTTTATTGCACTGCAATCTATTGATCATTTTTTCCACTTCCTCAAATGTGATATGTGATCCCATTTCCATCATCATTCCTATCCCATTCTACCTCGAAATCTGAAACATTACTGATCGCATTTTCACTTACATTGAGCAACTTTTCAAAATATTCCCTCCATCTGCCCAAGGCATACACAGGATTCACCAGCAGTTTTCCTGACCTGTCCAAAATACTTATCATTTCCTTCTTACCTCCCTTTCGAAGACTGCTAATTACACTCCAGAATGGTTTTCCAGCAGCTTGACCCATAGTCTCCAACCTGTTTCCAAAGTCTTCCCACGATTTCTTCTTGGATGCTGCAATTATCTGTTTGGCTTTGTTTCTTTCTTCAACATAACTTTCTCTGTCTACCTGGGTTCTGGTATGTTGCCATTTTTGATACGCCTTCTTTTTCCTTTTACAGGCTGCCTTGAGTGTATCATTCCACCAAGCTGTTTGCTTCATCCTACTTTTACACACTACTGTTCCAAGATATTCTTTAGCCAGTTCTAGTACTGTGTCCCTGTACCTTGTCTATTCCTTTTCCAATGACTGTCACTGACTACACTCAACTAACTGGTACCTTTCTGAGATCGCTGTTATGTACTTATGCCTGATTTCCTTATCCTGAAGTTTCTCCACTCTTATCCTCCTACATATGGACCTGACCTCCTGCACTTTCGGCCTCACAATCCCAATTTCACTGCAGATTAAATAATGATCAGTGTCATCAAAGAATCCCCTGAATACACGTGTGTCCCTCACAGCCTTCCTGAGTTCCTGATCTGTTATTATATATCAATGACAGATCTGGTTCCCCTGCCTTCCCAAGTATACCGGTGAATGTTCTTATGTTTAAAAAAAAGGAGTTTGTGATTACTAAGCCCATACTGGCACAGAAATCCAAGAGTTGTTTCTCGTTCCTGTTGGCCTCCATATCCTCTCCAAATTTACCCATAACCTTTTCATACCCTTCTGTTCGATTTCCAATCCTGGCGTTAAAATCACCCATGAGCAGACCACTGTCCTTGTCCTTTACTCTAACAACCACATCACTGAGTGCTTCATCCAAACTATCCATCTTATCTTGATCTGTCCCTTCACAATGCGAATATACTGACACAATCCTCATTTTCTTGCTAGACACTATCCACATCAGTCGTTCGTTTACATACCTTATTGCAACTACGCTGGGTTCCATTTCTTTCCTGATGTAAAGCCCTACACCCCATTGTCATATTCCTGCTTTGACTCCTGACAGGTAGACCTAGTACTCTCCCACTTTCTCTTCTTTCTCACGCCTTACCCGGATGCCACTAACAGCTAAAACGTAGAGCCCCATCTTACTTGCAGCCTCTGCCAGCTCTACCTTCTTCCCAGAGTAGCCCCCATTGATATTAATAGCTCCCCATCTCATTACCATTTGTTTGCCAAGTCGTATCTTAGGAGTCCCTGGTTTGTCAGTTAGAGGTGGGACTCCGTCGCCTCCAAAGGTCCGAGGTATTTTGCTCTGATTGTTGCCAGCATCATATTTAAAGTACCAGGGAAGCAGGTTGCTAGCCTTACTTGCCCCGAATCCCATTGGGTTTTACCCCTAACGGCTGAGGGACTAACCGGTGGATTTGGTAGTCTTTGCCGTATGAGCACAAAGGTGACCACGACTCAGAATATGTCCGAGATGTCCAGCCTTATTCCAAAGTAACTGGTATCCCGATTGTCGGGACCACTTACTTGGCCACTCATATGTTGCCCGTGGTTCATGAACTAGGACATGACTACAGGAACCCACACCATGAACTAAAATTATTGTTGATGAATTATCAGCATTATTCGAATGATAGAATGAAGCCAAATTTGCATAAGTACAGAGAAATTGTCCACTAACGGTGCACGAATTACATACTGATAAATAACATTTAATAGATTCAGCTGCGCAGGAATCACAATATCTTAACACTGTTGGGACAAACCTAAATGAATTCGAGGCTGTCATCTATTTAAACACTTTGTTCAAATTACTTTCTGGCATACAGGCCAAGCTGTACACTCACGCATTTCTCACTACTTTGCCAGTCAACGACATTGTACACTGTAGAAAGAGACTAAAGGTCGATTATTAAAGGATTTGACTTAAAATTAAGCCTCTACCTATCTAAAGGCTTTGGTTAGCCGCAGCTTTCACTACTTCAATCCTTAGCTCACCGAAAATCACCAAGTTGCAATAATTTTGGGACGTAGGTATTTACTGTATCAATTAATGAGCAGTGGCATTGGTAATACCTGCTATGAAGGAGGGTAATCTTCTTGCGGCAGTGAATGTAACAGTTCGACATACCACATGGCTGTAACGTGATGGGTACTCACATTACTCTACAACGTGAAACTGGGGCGCACGTTGGCTTAGATGTGCCATTCTGTTAGGGGAGAGTGTAGTACCATGGAACACTTTCCTGACTTTCGCCTTTAGCCAGCCCTGTGGTTAGTTAGTTAGTTACTTTCATGTTGGATGGATCATTTTGCACGATTAATTACTATGATGTGGAACGAGTCAGTTTAAATTCACATAGCAAATTAATTTGTGCATCTAAATATACTCTAAACATCACCATATATTATTTTTCCCCGAAATGAAAACAAGATATACAGATTGAGTTAGCAATTTCCATCCGCCACCTTTTACACATCACGAGCGTAGAAATTCTCCTACCGAATAGACGGAGTTGTCAAGGAGAAACTTTTTTAAATTTATTTTAAAAATTTACCTTGCTGTCTGTTACACATTTTATGTCACTGGGTGACTGGTCAAAAACGTTTTTTGCAGTTTTGAGCACCGCTTTCTGTACTGATGACAACCTTAATGTTGAGTAATGAATGTCATGTAATTGAAGTTAAACTTTTTTCTTGTCATGTTGATTGATTAGGTTCCTGCCGGTTATTCGCGTCTTTGCTGCACGATATTTCAACTGCGTGACTCGCAGTCTTCTTCAGCTGCTGTCTCATACTGATTCCATTGTGGAACGTGTCCAGTATTTATGCCTACGTTATGGTTGGTGGTACTCGCCGCGTCTGGCGCTCTGTCCGTGGTGTGCGCCGACCAATAGCAAACGGCTGTAGCGTTTTCTTCTAGCCGCGGCTGTTCTGAACGCTGTGCGCGTACTTTGCGGTTATTATCCGTTGTCAGTGTAGCTGAATTCAGTTCTGAATGGCGTCCAAGCTGTGCTAGACGTTTTATCTTTCGATTGTCGTGATTTGAGTCCTTCCGTGTATTAGGACTTTCTGTTACCGTACTGTGTCGTGTTAGGCGTTCGCGGCTAGAAGAAAATGCTACAGCCGTTGCTATTGGTCGGCGCACACCACCAGGGCAAAGACGCGAATAACAGCCAGAAACCCTAATAAACAACATGACAACGCCTCGCTGGGAAAGCTTGAAGAATTTCATATTTTCTTGTTCGATTTTCAAATGACAACACTCATTTTTCGTGCGTTTCAGTATTTTTCTGCAACTACAAGAATCACTCCGGAAAAACAAAGTTTTTCCAAATCTGACGAACTGATGCAAGGTAAAATATGGTCACGTAGACTACTAACTATTCAATTCAAATTTAAACATTTTGAAATCGGGAAAATCTCTTAAGTACTGTGTTTAGAAGTCTACATATTACATTATTACTCTACTACACACCAATCTTCAATAAATGAAAAAATGTAATATGAAGTTTTATCGAAAACAGTGACAAGCTAAAATATTTTGAAGTGGAGCCTATTATGTGGTAACACAAGTTTCCATTTTAGATACAGGGTAGACTGCTAAGACATTAAAGAAACTCATTTCATATACAAATATCACGCATTACGTGATAAAGAGACCTTCAGTTTCAAGGTGCAAAATTGTGCCTAAGGGAAAACTATTGATTAACCGTCTACACGTTATGTAACTAATTTTAAAAATATCGGCACGCATGCGACAGCATTCGCTAGCAGTAAGTTCCCAAAAGCTACGCTTATTAACTGAATTTTTCCAGGACTACTACATCGAGTTCTATTGGTGACAAAAGGGTAGGGTCAAATGCTTTCGATAGCCCCTGGGCTAGGGGCCATTTGTAGATCCCACAGCAGGATCATCTTTCTGTAACTATCCTACAGTTCAAGCTCAAACTTTGAATATTACCCACTTCCTCCAGTTTGTAAAATAAAGCAAATAGGTTCGTTGGTTGCTTTGCATCAGATGTAGTCTGCGGTGCGCCTTAAGGGACTTACGGAGGCACCATTCAATTCATAGGTGGTCCCAGAGAAAAGCCTTTTACACCATATCTTTCGCCGTCAGCAACGAACGTCTATATATCTAACAGTAGCAAATTACACACATTTAAACGTTATTCTCTCTAGATATTTGTGTAGAAGAGCCCTCATCCAGTTTTCAAATACATTTAGTTTTCAAATACATTTATCCGCTACAAACACCCGAAAACCATAGTTTTGTCTACAAAAACCGAGTTGCGGATTCCAACACAGCTACAGGTATGCAGGGCGAATGACTGACAGTCTTACGATATATTCCTAAACTCCCGATCTCGAACACTCTCGAAAACTTTCTTGATATCTTTATCCTTTTTCGAGATACAGAGGTTGAAAAATACCCTCCCCGTAGAAGTAAAAAGCGCACGTAAAATCCAGAAGTAGGAGAAAACATCATTTGTAAAGTGACGTGGCAATGGAGGTATGCTACATAATGGATCCGTTATAATCCGAAGGGTTCTAGGAAACCCGAGTTATAGTACTGAAGCATATGATAAATCTTTGTGCCTGTAAAATCCAGTATTAGGTGAAAAATTAGTATCAGATGAGCTAACTATGAAAATGTTACTGACCCATAAATTTCTTTTCGTATGAGTGATGTGCCCTTCTGTAGCAGGGAAAAATACGGATATAGAGAAAAATGCTCCTATAGTGGCACAAAAAAGGGGGACATACTGTTGCGTAAAAGATTCTGATTGTGAACGGGAATACTGGTTAGCTCATTCTACCTCCCTCAGCAGCTTTAAAAATTTTCCTACAAATTTTAACGCGCAGGAGAGAGAAGGCGACAGTGGAAGTGGGAAAGAGACGGAAAGTTAATAAATACCGTAAGATAGTAGACAGTGGTGGCAGTATAGAAAGAGCGAAGGAGGCACTGGCGGTGTGAGAGAAAGACAGAGACACAGGGGCAGTGGAACATAGCTGACAGCGACAGAATAGCGCATGGAAAAGAGTGAAGTAGACAGTGCCAGTGGGAAATGAGTAAAGAGAAGGACATAATGGAAACACTGAATTGATAGTGACAGACGGAGTCTATAACAACGATAACGAGGAAGAAAGAGTTGGTAACACTGAGAAGAAACAGCAACAGTGGGTAGAAATGGATGAGACAGGAGCTGTAAGAGAGAGTAAAAGGAACACAGGGACAGTAAGAGGGCACAGTGGTAGTAGGATAGAACGAAGGAGAAAAAGTGACATTTAGAGATACACAAGGAGATAATGACAGTGGGTAGGCTGAGTGAGGGAGTGAGAAGGGAGAAGTTAGAGTGGATGGGTATGAGAGTTTTACAGCGATTGACTAGTGAGTATGAGGGAGTTACAGTTAGGCGAGCTTTCGGGTGTGAGGAGTGAGCTGCATAATAAAAAGGGCGCGAGAGTGTTCGCATTCCACAAACTTTGGAAAAATTTTAAAGGTGATGATGATGGAGACTTAGATAGCTGGCACCTAACTTTTCAGTCATTAGTCAGAGTCTTTAAAACAGGAGCATATTCGCCTTTTTTGTGATCCGATTGGAGCGTTTCTCCACTGGTAGAGAATTTTACTCACCATAAAATGATGTAACTGAACAATTAACAGTTTCCTCAAAATAGGTTTAACATATTATACTGCAATTGACTGTAGAACTCTTAATGTTTACAAACGCTGCACAAAACACAATCTCGTATCCCATAGCATCAAAGCAGCAGATGTCAGGAACTGCTTATGACGATCTCTACTGTACGTTCCCTCCGGTGATGCTAAAATAGCTTACTAGAGTTGAACACCGGCCACGGAATATCGTGTGTTCCAAGGTAAGCATTCCTCCATGTACAATACACTGCCCTCAACATACTGCCCTACATTCGATCAAGGTCGTGCATGCTCTTGTTATCACCTTCCAGAATATCAATGGAGTGCTGCGAGGACCTCGATTTGGAGAGATCTGCATCTGCCAGATTCAGTATTCGTAGGCAAAAACAAGGTATGTACAGAGGCCGCCATCGTCAGCTGTAAATTGCGATAGTGGATTTATGAACCAATGTGCAGCCATTTAGTCATTCTTCCCATGTTAGGTAACAACAGCAAAAACCACAGGAACAACAACAACCGCCTCTTCGTTTCGGCATACGGAAGCTAAAACCATTTGTGTGTATCTCTTCTCATTGTTCGTGACAGAGTAAAGAGATCTGCGCTGGCGTGCGAACACCGCCAATGGATGTAGGTAACTGAACTAATGAGTTGCTCTAAAGACTGCTGCACTCTTATTGCGGGGTACGGGTTTGTCGATAATCCCCTGAATAAATGAATCATGCTTGCCAGAGGGTCCTGTTAAGAGCAGTGGTGCCACTATTATATGTTGCGACATGGTTACGTGTACGTGTGTTGAAATCAGTTCTTTGATATTTCTGACTTACAGACTAAAACTGGGAAACGATGAAGTATTTCAATACCCCATATTTAACCGTTTGTTGACTTTCCTAAATCCCATTATGCACACTGGGTCGTCATTGAGCGAGGTTAATTCGCGATGCATTCGGCTCCAGCCATCCGTGCGAGTAGTAGGTGAAGTCTGAGCACACTGGGATTGGGGTGGTCTCCTCCCTTTCAGATTCACGTGAAATCCATGCTATGGTGCGTCACTGCCGCCATCAAGTTGACGTTAGGTTCCGTTCAAAAGAAGGGTCATATGTGTTACATGGTCGTGTGTGGGGTACTTTCAGCAACGTTACACATAATGTAGCGCCACCACCATTTAGGATAGGGAAAGGTTATTTTTGTGCAACAATCTGAGCACAAGATACAGCGAGGTGCGAGATAGATTGCAGTGAGTTACGCATAACAACACTTGCGAAGTAGAATAGAGGCCACGGCGCCGTCAAATGGCTGAAATACTATACGTAGCGGTTTTGCATGTCAGAAATTACAGGCAAAAGGGGCCTATAGGCCAACCTAGCGTGTTATGAGTACGTGACACAAAGTGGTGCGTATGACAAAGCAAAGGCGTACAGCCGCGTATAAATAGGTGCAGGTTTCTAGCGAGATTCATTCAAGTGTTGCAGCTCTCCTGGATGGCGAGGCGTGTCGTGCCACTAGGTACATGTAGCAGCAGATGGGGTGCCAGCCAGTCCACTGTGGGTCGCTGGTTCGACCTTCTGAGGCTGACACGGGGTCCATAGCCAGCCAGCGGCAGGTCACTCCACGACCTGCTACCGCGGGCAGGCATCCTGGCTTCTAAGACACGCCAGAGAGATCCCGAGTCGAGGGCCGCAGATTCGGACACTGGATCGAGGGCACTTGTCGCCGCGATCTCAACCCCGCTGGCGAGAAGCACACAGCCTGCCGCCTGCGGCTCACACCGATTGGCGCTGAGTCGGCATGGACGTAGACCACTGAGTCGACTGCCGGAATCCTGACAACGCCGCAGCTTCGCTGGCATACAAGGCCGACACACGCCAGGCCGTTTCGCAGCCAGTGAGATTAGGTCCTCAGCATTGTGGGACCCAGTGATGCAAATCTAGAAGAACGGGGCCACTGTAGTTGGAAACAATAAATCAGTTGAAAAGCTCAGACGAGTCTTAATATGGTGCCTTCAACCTCTTCCTGCTACATTTGGTGGCAGAAGTTGCCAGTACAACACATACACTGACGAGCCAAAACTTTATAATCACTTCCCACATGGAGATTCAGTTTGAGACTGGGCACATGACACGGCAAGGAAGGTACATAAGCAGAGCACATACGAATGAGGTATCATAATAGCGATGACACGAGCCAACAATGTGAAATTTCCCTGAAACAAGCGACTTTGACAAAAGGCAGGTTGTAATAGCCTGAAGTCTGTGAACGAGAATCTTGGAAACGCCGATGCTGGTCGGTGGTTTGCCAGTTACTATCGTGAGCATGCAGAGAAACTGGGGGAAAGAATGTGAAAACACGAGTAGGTGACAAGCTGCTGGACGCCCATGCCTCACGACAGTGCGTTTAGATCGAGGGCCTGCACGTACTGCAAAAGAGGATAGGTGGCAGATCTGATGACAAAAGACTATACTGCAGCAAGTACAAGTGTTTAGGAGCAAGTTGCTCAACATGGGCTCCGTAACAGGTGGCTCCTACGTGTTGCCATGTTGAGCTCTGCTTATTATTTATTTTACTTGGCATTAATTCGAGTCCACACTAATTCGTGGATTTCCAAATACGCATCTCCCGTCGAAATATACTGTAGTCACATGTTGCACCAGGTTGCAGGTCCACAGCTTCATATGCATATTCTGTTTTATATATTAAGTATATAAATAACAAACAAACCCTTCGAATAATCTTCGTTTGTTATCATTCTGTTCAGAAGTAAGTAACGAGGGAAGTAAAGGGTATGCCATAAAGAAGTTAATTTTTAAACTGAGCGCCTCTTTCAGTTTGTTAGGTTGCCGGACCTGAAATTTAAGCGACTGCCATGTGTTGATACTGCGATTACGAACTGACATTGCCAACTGGTAGTTCTGTGATTTATTAGCACCTAAACTGTAGTGATACACGATAGATCAACGCATCCAGAGTATGAAAGAGAATTTAATGTATGGTGAATACTATACAGAGACCATTCGAAGACTTTGTGAAATTTTTGGTAGGCAAAATGTGCCTGACATGTTAAAAGTGGACAGAGTGTGGTAAAGAAATTTGAATATCTAGGATCGACAGTGAACATCAAATCTCCTGGACATCTTCGTTCTCGTCCATTGATAGACGACGTCGCTCTCGTTAGTGAGTCCAGTGAACCGATTTAAACCCGTTCTCAATGGTCAGCCATTCGGAGAATCAGTTTGCATCGAACTTTCAACAAAAGGTCTGCATTTTCATCTTTTTATGATCCAACTAAGACAAGAGCTGAAGACCTGAAGAATCTAACAATCGCCAATTGGGTGTTAGCGAAACATCCTTCAACTTAGGCAGACATTAGAAGTGTCATGGGCCAAATTCAAGCGATACACGATGGATCAACGCGTTCAAATTTTGAATGTGTATATCAAGTGCGGTGAATTCTATGCAGAGACCGTTCGAAGACATAGTGTAATTTTTGGTAGGCGAAATGTTCCTAATGTGTCAACAATGCAGAGGCTCTAGAGTCGTTGAAAATTTTGTCCACAGAGTGGATGCGTGCAGACAAAGTAGTGGAGGACATTTGTTTAATATTTTGTTTCACGTTTAATAGCAGTCTTCGTGTTTCATGTCGACATAATAACACTAGCTGTTTCAAATAAATTAAAATTGCGTTCTTTGTGGGACACACTACTGTTGCTGCCTCAGTGAATCAGTGTTACCACGTCCACCCCAGGCAAAAGCAGTGCAGCGCCACTTCGGAAACTTTGTCTACTGAAGTGTCAGCCAAGACTCTCACCACATTAACCGCCATACAAAGTGCCACTGCTGTGAAGTTTCTCTCTCTAGCTGAGGCTACCAATTGCATTCTAGTGGTTAGCGACGTCATTCTTATGGCATAGACAAATTCTATTTAAGAGTTCCGATGTGTCTTACGTTTCAGATTAAGTAAGGCGTAAACTTCAGATGTGTTGATGGCTAACAATAGGCGACAAATATTTCAGCGCCAGTTCCCGCCACGAGCAAATTGTGTTTATAATATTTTATTCAAATGTGGTTCAAAGCGGTGGAAAGGGCTAGAACTATACAAAACAAAAATTTCTAGAAGAAAGTAAAATTTAAATAAAAATTTTATTATAATTAGTACTAAACGGTTGTGTTTGCTCACAGGTTTACAAAACTGTATAAGGATCTGGTCTAGCCAAAGAATTATTGCAGCTACTGCATGCATGATTTAGTTAATTGGTTTGTGAAACCCCATAATGTTTGTAGCATGTAGTGTATCTAAGTAGGGTTGCCTAATGTTACCTCTATAATGGAATTCTCAGGCGTACAAAAGAGTAAAGCGACCCCGTCATTTATAAACCACACCCAGGGATTTCTACAAAACGAAGTACCGTGTTGTGGTTTTACTTAAATACTGTTTAGCACATCAAACCCATCATTCCTATCAGAATATTACTTGAATCAATCATAACTTGGATACCGTAAATGATTCATTCTGAAAAAGAGAAATGTAGAGTGCAAAAGAATTGTATAAAAATGAACTACACAATCTCGGTTCCCACTATAAATGCCCACATCTCGTGGTCGTGCGGTAGCGTTCTCGCTTCCCACGCCCGGGTTCCCGGGTTCGATTCCCGGCAGGGTCAGGGATTTTCTCTGCCTCGTGATGGCTGGGTGTTGTGTGCTGTCCTTAGGTTAGTTAGGTTTAAGTAGTTCGAAGTTCTAGGGGACTGATGACCATAGATGTTAAGTCCCATAGTGCTCAGAGCCATTTGAACCATCCACTATAAATGTTATTTCGAGAGTGATACAATAAAGAACATACGTTTTCTCTTTCTGTAAACAATTCCACCCTTTATTGACGGACTCACAGTTGGATGATACTGATTAGATGTGGGAAAAAGGAAACCTACAAACCGACTGGCACTTTCGGAAAGAGTTCAGTGAGCAATGAAATGGAGCTCACCGTATTTACTGTGCAAGTTTCCCCATCCACCGAACCGGAAAGCACATACCGCATATTGAAGTACGGAGAATGGTTTCACTGCACCAATGATCTGCTCGTTGGGGCAAAGGCTGATGTATACACGATGTACGTGGTGTACCTACAATTCTCTGATTTGAGAGTGGATGCAAACTTCTAGTGATGAAATTACCATAGTATAAGACAGAACATGAGTCACGGTGCTCACTAGCCAGGAACAGAATTTGACACAAATAATCTTCCTTAAGAAAGCACTTCAGTATGTGACACACCACAAATAGGTACACAGTCGTCACCAGAGTAAACACAATAGCAATTCTGTTTACAAAGGAAAGATTACATGTCCTCCTTGTGTTTCAAAATCTAACTACCGATTCCCCGCTGTGGGTGTCGCCATCCAAGTCTCTAGGTCAAACCCCGAAGTACAATGTTTTTAGTCGATCTCCGCAGGGAAGAGAATCTCCATGCCATATGCCCGCTCCCTCCTGGACACGCAGCATCTACGTTTGTGCTCAGGCGTCGAATCCCAGCATCTATTACAAAAACGTTACCTCCTGCTACATGCGTAATGGATCTGCCAGCCCACTATTTGAGACTTATAATCCTTTCAGAAGATTTTCTGGAATTTTCCATTTCCCCACTCACATCCTTGGCACCCTGGCAATTAAATACGTATCTCTGCTTTTCACAGGGAATTGTACGCCACCACTTCAAATGAGAAGGCTCCTCTGAGGTCAGCTTACAACCAACGTTCGTGGTACCATGCATTCCTTCGCACTAAAACGATGCCTTTTCCCCTCGTTACAACACTGACGCTCTTTCACTGGCTATGCTATCTGGAAATTTATTAAATGTATGGAGGTAATTTCTTGCTACCTTGCAAAGTGTAATGAAATCATTGTCTTTTGAATGAAACTGGTTGCCAGAAACCGGTCACAAAAACTGACAATGGCTGGCAGAGCGGTGTGCTGACCACATGCCGCTCCGTATCCGCATCCGGTGAGTCCTAATGAGGGTGACACGGCAGCCGGTTTGTACCCCTGGGACTTCAATGCCTGTTCTGACGATGTTTTTGTTGTTGCTTTTTTTGCTTTTTTGGTTGTGAGAGTATTTTGACCTCATGTTTCTAGCGAAGGACATCAGAGGCTTCTCTGACGAAGTCAAAATTAAGATGGACAGTGTTCCAGAGTTACTTGGTGGTAGCTACCCCATAACAATCCTACATTGTCGTTACAAACAGGAAGTGGTTTCGACTTCCAACACATGTCAGTAAATCCGAGGATAATTTGTAAAAGCCAAACAAAAGAAAAACACTTAAGACCTACAACAGATGCTGATAAAGTAAATAAAAGTAAAAAGATCAATGCTGAAAGGGGGGGGGGATGAACTCAAGCAACTTTCGGCAGTGGCCGAAAGTGTCTATAATGTGCATCAGAGCCAGCTATCGCTTGACAGACCTGGAGCAGTCGATGTGATATGGATTGATATATTGGTCACTGTAGTTACGAGATTAATGGAACCAATGGGTAGTTGAATAGAATTATATCACGATGTTGACTGAACGACATCGTCAGTTACTGTTGCAGCGGGTACGGGATCAACGTTATAGGACTGTGGATCAGCGGAAACCTCTCACTTGCTAGAATTAACTGCGTTTCTTCTTACCCCAGATCAATGATCGAATCTGGATAAGGTGATAACCTCGCCATTGAGCGCCCATAAGCATCAACCCCAACCAACGAATCCGGACAAACTGTCATCCAGGCGAATGGCTTGCTGCTCGAGACTTGCACTGCGCCTTGAGCGCAAACCAGTGATAGCAGTAATATGCTGTGATGAATGTTCCTCTGGCTTCTGTGGGATCTGTGGCAGTAACCCAAGGCAACACCTGTGGACCACGTATATGTTATTGTCGAACACCCCATCGTCCTTGAGGTCTTCTCCGACGGTGATGGCATATTCCAGTAGGATGGTGGTACAGCGGGTTGAGGTGCATGATGGTGAACTCAAGCTTTAATCTTGGCCTCGAGATACCCCTGACATGGTGAGACGCATCTGATACACGATTCAGGGGCCAGCACCACAGCAACAAACCACATGCTCGTAATTTAAGGGAACAGCATGCACTGCGAGTATGTATCTGGTGAGACCTATGTCCAGATACTTGCCAAGCACTCATGAAATCCATGAATGAAAAAGTAGCTACTACTTTCCGCTGCAAACTACACCACACTCTGTTAAACATTTCGTGATAATGTTTGGCTCACCCTTGTAGGTCATGTGTACACTTTCACTCTGCTAAAGTTTGGCGAAAGCAGCTGTGGTATTCTTAGATTCTGAGTAGTGCGTTACTATAGCTTTCAACCATGGTGCAAATGGAAAAGCACTCCGACAAAAATCTCACTATAGTGCAACACAGAGAAAATGTGTAACTGTTGTACGAGGGTGGCCCAGAAAGTAATACACCGCATTTTTTTCTGAGTCGAGAACAATGCTATGAATGCGAAACGCTACATATGTATTATTTGAATCTCCTGAGTGAGCCTGTGGAAAGTCTATGGGACATCTGCTGTCGACAGAAGTCAAGTAAGTCACTGGGCACGGAGGGTGACGTCATCAGAAGGCGGTTCGGAGGAGCTCCACAACTTGCAGTGGTCGGGGAGACCATCCACGGCTGTCACACCTGAGACGCTGCAGCGATATGATGTTGTTATTCGCCATTAAAGGATGCCATTTGTGGAAGGTATTTTGAGGACGATGAGGAGGTGATTCACACACAAGGATTGGTACCGAGAGGGCGAACACGCCCTTTTTCCGCGCTGGAGGAAGGCCATAGAACGGGATGGAGATTACGTGCAAAATTAGGGTGTGCAGATAAAAGAAAATTCTTTTGTGTGCGTAATGCACATTATGTTCAATAAAGAATTGTTGCGGATAAAAAATGCGGTGCATCACTTTCTGGGCAACCATCGTAGAACGCACTACTTCGTAAAAACGTGAATTACGAAGAGGAGGTTGAGAAATGGAAATTTACGAATGGAGTCAGTATGCACATTTTTTCCGGGGTTACATAATGGGGACATATTTATAAAAGCTTGGCAGTATGAGCGAAATTATCACTATGAAAATGCGTTCCTATAGTCTGGATTCGTTTACGATGGGAGTCATGTAGCTGATGTATCCGCCTGTGCGGTGATCTGGCCCAAAAATCTACAGCTGGTCCTTGAAAACCTGGATACTGGCACAGGGACAGAATTGACGTCCCATATGGTCCACACAGATTCCATTGGGGGCACATCTGGCAATCTTTCTGGCCACAAGAGCATATGAATATCATGCAGACAGTTCACTGAGGTACGTGCGACATGTGGACAAGCAGTGACTTGTTCAAAATAACAGCACTGTACGATCGCATGAGAGATAACACGCCAGGACACAGAATGTCCGTAATGTACTCTGGTACCTTCAAAGGGACCTCAGTCAGTACCTACGGTTACCTTGGAACGTGGCAGTGTGATGAGGACGAATGTCCACGTTCCAGCTTCCAGCGATTTTTAATGTGTTATGTCGGCGAATAAGAGTAATCGATTATGGTAGACAGAAATGAGCTTGCTGTACGAGCAATGAAACAAAAGTATTAGCGAGATCAGTTAAGAGTAGTAAATTACAATTCGGATCGAAATCGGGCGCGAGGTAAGCCGTCCTGGATGAGGGATTAGCATTGCCGAAGATTTCCAGAATGAGCCAGTTGGTGGAGAAACACAGCCACGATGGAGGTGAACAAGGAACAAGAACTAAAATGCAGTATCCATAGGCTGACACACCTCCACATTTGGAAAAAAAGTCTAGTCCTACCAGCGCCTTCTAGCACAGAGAAAAATAGACCTTTCAATATACAATTCAGGTAATAAAGGAGCAGCTACAAATGTTAGAATATATTATAACCCCGTAATTCGACTACTGGAGTCAGTATGGCGAAGCTAAACGTAAGAAGGTTTAGGTTTAAGAAAAATGTGGTCACTGACTACACAGCGGCGCAAAAGGAGTGAAGGATGGCAGAAATGCCATTGTTAGGGACTCTTGAGTTCCGTTGGAGGACGAGGCGGGTGGACGGCGGTGTAGATAGCTCAAATCTCGCAAATGAGCTTTGTATTTTGCTCAGACAGAGACAGAGTGTGTACTTGTGCAGAGATTGTACAGTTTCATATTGGTGAACTTTGGATAGTGACGATGAGACGGGCGTAGAAACGTTGTTCACTTAGCGAAACTTATTGTTGTTGTTGTTGTGGTCTTCAGTCCTGAGACTGGTTTGATGCAGCTCTCCATGCTACTCTATCCTGTGCAAGCTTTTTCATCTCCCAGTACCTACTGCAACCTACATCCTTCTGAATCTGCTTAGCGTATTCATCTCTTGGTCTCCCTCTACGATTTTTACCCTCCACGCTGCCCTCCAATACTAAATTGGTGATCCCTTGATGCCTCAGAACATGTCCTACGAACCGATCCCTTCTTCTGGTCAAGTTGCGCCACAAACTTCTCTTCTCCCCAATCCTATTCAATACTTCCTCATCTAATCTTCAGCATTCTTCTGTAGCACCACATTTCGAAAGCTTCTATTCTCTTCTTGTCCAAACTATTTATCGTCCATGTTTCACTTCCATACATGGCTACACTCCAAACAAATACTTTCAGAAAAGACTTCCTGACACTTAAATCAATACTGGATGTTAACAAATTTGTCTTCTTCAGAAACGATTTCCTTGCCATTGCCAGCCTACATTTTATATCCTCTCTACTTCGACCATCATCAGTTATTTTGCTCCCCAAATAGCAAAACTCCTTTATCACTTTAAGTGCCTCATTTCCTAATCTAATTCCCTCAGCATCACCCGACTTAATTAGACTACATTCCATTATCTTTGTTTTGGTTTTGTTGATGTTCATCTTATATCCTCCTTTCAAGACACTGTCCATTCCATTCAACTGCTCTTCCAAGTCCTTTGCTGTCTCTGACAGAATTACAATGTCATCTGCGAACCTCAAAGTTTTTATTTCTTCTCCATGAATTTTAATACCTACACCGAATTTTTCTTTTGTTTCCTTTACTGCTTGCTCAATATACAGATTGAACAACATCGGGGAGAGGCTACAACCCTGTCTTACTCCCTTCCCAACCACTGCTTCCCTTTCATGTCCCTCGACTCTTATAACTGCCACCTGGTTTCTTTACAAATTGTAAATAGCCTTTCGCTCCCTGTATTTTACCCCTGCCACCTTTAGAATTTGAAAGAGAGTATTCCAGTCAACATTGTCAAAAGCTTTCTCTAAGTCTACAAATGCTAGAAACGTAGGTTTGCCTGTCCTTAATCTTTCTTCTAAGATAAGTCGTAAGGTCAGTATTGCCTCACGTGTTCCAGTGTTTCTACGGAACCCAAACTGATCTTCCCCGAGGTTGGCTTCTACTAGTTTTTCCATTCGTCTGTAAAGAATTCGTGTTAGTATTTTGCAGCTGTGACTTATTAAGCTGATAGTTCGGTAGCGAAGCTTATTGTGTGTAAATACACGGATGCTTCTGAACGTAGTATGCCTGCTGCTCCTCTCGCCCCTACTGCTGCACTACTCATTTGTGGTCCAGTAACGATCGACGGTAGCGCTTTAGTTACGATGGCTGCTAATTTGATTCGTGGGACGTTAGTGGGGCATTACAGGTTAATTTTGCACCGTTCCCTTGGAAATGATCCTGGCAGTATTCAGGAAAGACCTGCATGGCAGAAACAGCATTATAATATTGAAAGCGCATTTGGGACAGCCTAGTTTTTACAAGCCTTATGACAACTTTGAACAGGACCGAAGAGTGCAGCAGTGTCGCAAGCGCTACACACAGGGGCATGACCGCACTGCCGTCATCATAATGGATTCTGAGTCGCACTGTATGGATATACTAAGATTTCGGACATGTCCGAAAGAACAGGTACCATATTAGTATATATATAGTTAAGGCTCACCGGCCACTTGACCATCTTCTTCTTCTGTGCAAATGCACAAACAGTGCCCGAACTCTTACGGTAATCGGCAACGCGCCGCGACTAATGAGTATAATGGTCGAGGGCACTACGAATGTAGTGCGGGACAATGCGTTGAGAATGTGGGTTTCGCGGGAGGCATGACAGAGATAAATCCCTGCAGTCGCGCTATCCTCTGTGTCCTCGGTGGCTCAGATAGATAGAGCGTCTGCCATGTAAGCAGGAAATCCCGGGTTCGAGTCCCGGTCGCGGAACGCATTGTCCCCGTTGACGTGTGTCAATGCGTGTAGGCAGCTAAGGGTGTTCATTTCATTGTAATTTCACTGTATGGAACTGGAAGGGTTTGTAAGTAGGTTTCATATAGGCCAACGCACCTCAAGACTATGCGTATATGTTATTACAATATTGTTACTTTCTGTATTGGTGGCAAACATTCACTATCGCGCATTAGCATTGTGAAACAGAACACACAGAATGGCAAACAACGCACGAATGGCTGCACTGCAGGTAATGTCAGGTATTTTACAAGTCGATAGGGTACGGAGGCTGACGACACTGCTAATGTGCAGGTAAGACATAAATAGCACCATCCACACACCCCTGTAATGTTATCACTTACTGAACCAGTCATACCATTCTGGTGCAGATGTGTTGCTCGATAGGGATTGTCATTCACTGTTTCTAATTTTGCGACGCCAGTATTAGGTTTTATTTTGCTTTTAGCCAACCAGGAGGTGTAGTGTTTTATTCTTCAGAGAGCAGTCCTGGATGCAATGTCACAACCGGAAGTCATACATACACCATTATATCAGGGGCAGCACCATTGTACCTCTACTAAACATTAGAGTAATGCCTTCTCCACAGGTCGCCGGATTTTCGCTGACGATAATCAGATACAGCACTGCAAAACCAAGATTCATCGGCAGCCCACACTTTTTTTTCGTGTCACCGTTCCAAACGTAACAGTTTGTGTTGTGATGTTAACTACAGCCTAACCATGGGACTGTAGGTTCATAATCCGGCTGCTACTAGTCTCCAACCAAAGGTGCAGGATGACACAGAATCTTGTGACTAATTCTTTACTTGATCTAGGATGGCAGGCGCTGACGTGAAGGGTCAACTATGTGCTTGGTACGCTGTGTGGCGTTCAGACATGGTTGATCTGAACCTTGAAAAGAAATATACCTCTCAGCACGTTTCCATACAGTCCGACACCAGGCTACTGTTACATCCGAATGCCACAAAGTTCTGGAGTATGCACGATTCGACAGTCTCTCCGAATGGAGACCTACAATGATGCCCTTTCAATCACTGTTAGGTGCTGATGACGATGCCTCACACGAGTGTACGAGGCATCTCAGTGCACCCTCCAGAGATCACTCAATATCTGGCGCTTTTCCCGCCTCTTATATAGTCCACATGGCCAAGTCACAACATTAAACATGTATATAAATAGTATATTCTAGTGGCCGTTTTACCAGTCACAGATAATTTCAAGTACAATCATTTACACACACGCCAATGTTGCGTACGTGTACGACTGTACATTGACCTCTGAACATGTCTTCTGGGTGCTTCACTATTTTCTGTCAGTCAGTGTAGTTGCCGATTGATGAAGCGAACTCACAGTCAGAGACCAACTATTATAAATGAGTTTCACATTAGGTCCTTTTTAGTGGGATTCTGTAAAAGAAACTACTCGCCAAATACTCCATAACTGAATACAGAGCACGCCACAGGGAATTTTCATAAGGCAGAAAGTTCACAGGCGACTAACTTTCCAACAAAACACTCTCGAAACTCCAAAGTTTCATCAAACTGTTCCTAACTACATCAGCGTTAGTCATGACACGTATTAAGCGTGACGAACTCAATATTCCTTCGTTTTACACATAATGAGAATCATCACATTTAACATGTCCTTTCGAGTCCGAAGGTGGCGAGCGACTCTCCCGATGTTGCCTCACTCACAGCCTGCCTAACTATCTGTGTGTGCGGGAACTACTTAATTCTGATTGGCTGATCAGTCTGACGGACCAATCAGAATGATCCTTCGAGATCATTGTCATTGTAAAACTCGCCTAAGCCAATCACTGTTCAGAACGTAATTCACGTCATCCCAAAATGCAAGTACTAACACAACATTGAATAAAACAAAACGAAATAAAATTAATATTGACAATAATTTAGAAAACGATTGCACTTTAAACTTATATTCTGGCTGTCTTCTTACAAAAGCAATCACCCTTAGACATACGTCATCAGCAGTGTGGGTAAATTACTTATTTCCCACATTCCAAATACATAATGTTGAATTTTTTCCTATTTTCTACATACACACTCTCACTCATTCTCATTTATTCACACAACATCATAGTAAACAGATTCTAATTTTTTCTGAATTTTCATACTGCGTAATGAAGAACAATTAAAGTTTCGAGAATAAAAATCCAAACTAATTGATTTGATATATTGGGAACTCTGTGAATGATTTCAAATGGTAACAAAAGACAAACTGTAATCGTTCCTAATTGAATTTTTCACCCTGAGTGTAGCTTTGTAGGGTTTTAGGTAATTTTCTGAATCTCTAAAACTATTACATGCACAACTTTAACGAAAAATAGTATACCAAGTTTGAAAATAATCGGTTGACATTTAATATATGTGATTTAGATTGGTAGGGTGGATGAATATATAGTCGTTCTAAGTCACATAGAAGCCCGTTTTCATGCTGGTTAGTAGCGACAGATGTGCAATGAGTCATGGCTAAGACACAAGTTTGCAGCCTCCTGTACGTTCAGAGTGCTCCACGTCTAGGTATCTTACTGCAATAAATGTTATCCCGTTATAGCTTGCGATGTCACAAACTCCCTCAAGAACATGGTCACTTTATTGGCAAATAAGATAACAGATATTTCATCATAGTAGGAGTATATGACAACAATTAGACCAAATGAAACAAACGGTCGCAAAATACACAAGGTGCTGTCCGACGGCGATGCAGGCGCGTATTGTTGCACACAAAGGATCATAAAAGTGCCACCCTGCGATATTTTTCCCCAATCACCATAAGGCTTTGGTGGCAAGTCAGCGATGATACTCCCACGCTCTGGAGAACAGATTAAGTACCCACTTGATGATGTCCCATAAAAGTTAACTTGGCGAGACATTTGATGATCTTGCTGGACACAGCAGCTGTTGCAGAGGACGGAGAGCACGTTACGTCACAGAAGCCGTTTGTGGACGTGCATTGTTCTGCTGAAGATGGACATCACCTTCCTGTCCAAGAATGGCGGTAGCATTGGGATAACAGTCTGTACATTGTAGCGAAGAGTGGTTGCTTTACCCCGCAGAAATTCCAAATTTAATCACGATTTGTAAATGAAGTTTCCCCACCCACACCACCGCCCCCTGCACAAAGCCTGGGATGCAACACATGTCTCGTGGGCGAATGGATTCTGGAATAAGTAATTCACCGGGTCTATGCCGTAGATGTGTACATCCAGCACTCGCATGGTAGCTACTATCATCACTGAGGACAACAGCGCACCATTCTTCACTTTAGTCAATATATTAACCAGAGTATAATTGACGGTTTCATCATGTCAATCGAAAATAGTTCAAATGGCTCTAAGCACTATGGAACTTACGTCTGAGGTGATCAGTCCCTTAGACTTAGAACTATTTTAACCTAACTAACCTGAGGACATCACACACACCAAACCCGACGCAGGATTCGAACCTGTGACCGTAGCAGCAGCGCGGCTCTGGGCTGAGGCGCCTAGAACCGCTCGCCCAAAGTGGCCGGCTCATGTCAAACGTAGAATGTTAAGATTTACATGTGTTGTTAGTCCTCCTGCAGGCAGGATGCTTCCCATGGTCCCTGACGACACAGTGGGTGCATCATGTCAACAGATTTCGTCCCAGGATGATTTTCGATTGGCCACCGCTACTAGCACAGGTCGTCGATCTCCACCTGCGTCTGTCTACAGGTGTGGGAATGTTCAGAGACCAGTTGAATGCAGCGACACACCACCGATGCACCGTGCCGAAAGTGTGCAGCTTGCACAGCACACAATGCAGCCCGTATCAGATGAATTTAGCAAACACTGACACCTCTACACTCAGACGCTTATTGCCTGAAGATCCAAAACAGAGCGTGCACAGACAGTTCCTCTTGGCTCCATCTGCTCGCCTATGACAATGGAAAATGCATCACTAGCCCTACAGCTCTTCAGTATACACATATTATAGCATTGTGGCGCCGAACACAGTCCTCGAGGGTGATGAATTGTTTTTCTGGCAGTGTGTAGGTGCAATAGCATTCTTAAAACAACGTTCTCACAAATTCCCTTATCGGAGAGGAATGGTCGTGTCTCGTATTGCGACAAATACAATTGTGTTCTTCAGCAAGTTTATCGTCACCACAAACAGCACGTACAGACGCATTGAGAGACTCTTCTTCTGTGTGTGTGTGCGTGTGTGTGTGTGTGTGTGTGTGTGTGTGTGTGTGTGTGTTGTACAGAGAGGGATGGAGGGGGAGAGAGACAGAGAGTGAGTGAGAGAGAATTATCCTCAGCGTGGTGTTAGTGCACTCGTCTAGTGTGTCCTGCGGCTTTGTCCGTCGACCGCAGGCAAGCTATTTGACTTTCTGAATACCCGAACGGCTGCTGCGCTATGCGAACGCCGAATTCGAAGTAACAACGTTTCTGCTTCCAGCAGACTTTTGGTTCATCATCCACGTTACCTAAGTCATAATTCAGTCTGCATCAGAAATGAAAGGCTCCCTTTCGCGCCAGGCCATTTACAAAACAGCGGCGTTCGGTCTTTCATACATGTTCATAGAACTAGTTTATTAATTCAAGTGGAAGGTAAAGGCTGTCAGGGTGTCAGATGACACTGAAACACATCTTAGGAAAAAAAGGTACTTATTTTCTATACAGTTACGTTTTAGATTATTAAGTTTAAAGTTTTATCTGCTAGTAGGTTCCACAATAGCTATTCTAATCACAACAGTGGAAGAAATTGTCAGTTACAGTTGTCAAATCCACGTCACAGATGTTGTTACTTGTTGTTGCCACAAATTCATATTACTGTGGGAAAATTATAACCTCAGTGGTTGATTTACTTGTTTGTAACAGAATTTTGTTTCATTGTAGTGTAAGAAACAGTCATGTGGTTTTATTAAAAATGAAGGTTACTGTTTATGCTTGTAGTAAATATCTCGTATGAAGATTGTATGTCAGTGAATAATATTCGACGCGCAAGTCGCCGAAGTGGTGACAAATCGAAAGACTTGCACCCGGAGAACTGTCTACCCGACGGGAGGTCCTAGTCACACGACATTGTGAATAATATGTACATGTATATTATTATGACCGGTTTCCATTCTCATTCAAAAACCATGATAACCATCTAATGAAACGGTAAAAATATAATGTTGCACTAAAGAACGATAATTACAGGGAAGTACCTATAACACGGGAGACGGCACGGGGCACCAATTGAGATCAGCATGAGAACACAGGAAGAATGTATAACGAGCAGTCAAACAGTGGGAACGCGAAAATAAAGGCCTATGGTGCCATGTTTCATATGTAGAGGAGAGTGTTGTACGTCGAGGACAATGTACCTAGGAACAAACAATGTTATTTGGTCGGTCCCATATTACAGTGTAGTGTCTGATTTTAGAATCCGAATTTAGGATCACAATAGAGACCGGCATAAGCAGTTTTCGACATTATCTGAGGTTTTCGTAATTGTTGGACATGAGACTGTGGTTTGAATGGCATATGTAAATATTTATAGTTACATGTGTATATTTTGTATGTACATTAAAGCTATATGAATTATAGTCTTAATTCTTCAATTAAAGAATTTCATGATAAATAAAATCCTACAGATTTTTACAAAAATTTCTATGTCGTGAGGCCGCTGAAGCTTTATTTTCTCGGACGCGCACAACCTTGTGCCTTGATACAGAAGCTCTTGTACCAAGAAAAATGCGATATTTGTAAATTAACTGATTTGCGGTAGTGTCTTAAAAATCTTATTTGTCACCAAAAAGGAAATTAGTGTTAGTTTCGGTGACTTCACTTTCAAACTGTATATACGAGGGCTATTCGGAAAGTAAGGAACGACAGGTCGCGAAATAGAAACCACAGTGAAAATCAAAATTGTTTTGTTTGCAACAGTTAGCTACAAATTCCAGCTACTCCGACTTAGAGGTTTGTCGTAACGTTGTACCAACTTTTCAATACCCTCGTTATAGAATACAGACGCCAGTGTTTTCCGACAATTCTCTGTGCTGGCCTACAGCTCTTTGTTTTTGTCAAAATGTTGTCTTTATAGCCAGCGGTTCGTGTGAGCAGAGACGAAACTCAGAGGGAGACAATTACGGGCTGTATTGTGGGTAATCAAACATTTCCAATTGAAAACATTGCAGGAGCATCTACACTGCCCCTGCAGAATGCGGCTGAGAATTGTTTTGAAGAAGAAAACGCACGGCAGTAATGTAATGTTTGCTGCATAGCTTAAGGCGAAGTTTCTCACCAGTCCCTCGTACTTGGCGGCAGACACTATTGCTTTAGTATATGTAGGTGCTCCATGTGTACTCAGAACTAAAACGAACGACGTAACGCGATCTACGGGCATTCTAAGGACACTACCCAAACACCTGCGCAAAACTTCATCGTATTTTTACTTTGGTTTCCATTTCGTGACCGATCATTCTTTACTTTCCGAATAACCCTCGTAAACGATTGGTTTCTGATCGTACTTCTGCTTAATTTCATTTCACGCACGGCTTGTTGGTATGTATTAGAGTAATAGTGCAACAGACAGACGAATAAATACAGTATTAATATGATTTTGTTGATGAAAATTCTTTTAAATTTCGATATAATATTTGTTCGTAGGTACATCACTGTGTTGTAACTTGGAACATGTTTTCACATATTGATAAACTTTAATTTTCCGCGGTCTTTTTCGTAAATTAAAAAAAAAGATTGCACCACATAAAAAGTTATTGTTATCATTTGAAAATGCTAGAGGCAAATATATGAAAAATGTGCCAATATACAACACTCTCTTCGACTAAAGCTCTGTAGTTTTTCTGGAACCATCTAAACATACGTAGTTAAGTCAGTAGGAGAGATAGACAAGATCGCTGGAAGAGTGGCATGTTTCCTTCCTGGAGCGTTTAGTTGGCACGAGAGCATTACTGAAGTACTCAATGAACTCAAGTGACAGCCGCCACGAAGCAGGCGTTGTGCTTCATGAAGAGGATTGCTATCGATATCCTGAGAGAGGACACCATATTACTTGTTTTATGTCTGTAGGTTGGACGGTAGTCTCTGATACAAGCAGATGATTGATGTTTGCACAGTCAGTGCCACTATGTACAGTCGTGCTCAAAAGTATCCGAACACCCTGAACAGATAGTTGAGAAAATGTATGAACCTCAAAAGACACGACTAACCGTCTCGTACTGCATATGGATTCAAACGCAGGTCATGCAGACTAATCAAAGATTTCGTGACTGACGGAAACTAACAGTCATTCCTGACTAGGCACACAGCGAGTATATACCTCGATTTTAGACAGTATCAGTTAGCAAATATCACCTTTAAATTACATAACGTAAATATTTTTAACGGATGCGAATCCTACCCAGCATCTATTGTCATTGTTAACGAACTATAATGGCATTGTGTTCAGAAATTCTCGTCAAACATGATACACCTTCTGTACCAAGTAGGCGTTAGGTTGAACCACAATAAAGTCAGGAGTCGCGACACGTAGAAACTCTATCAGCACTAACCTTTCTTACACTAGTTATTTATTTCTAGTGACGAAACAAACGCTATGTTGGGTCACAGGACACTTATTCCATCTTTTTCTTTGAGCTTCTGTATGTCGATGAAATTGGTTCTGAACTGGCAATGCAACTCAGACCACCCTTAACGCGGAATTTGGTCCCTTCGTGACAATACAGCTCGACTACAATTTGTTGTTTGTTCAAAACTGCAGATTCCTGAACATCTCCATGTACTGTGCGTGAATGGGTTCGAAACCTGGCCCGACACTAAAGTTTTCATTATGTATTATCAAGCTCTACCATGAGAACACCTAACTGCTGGTGGATAATAATTTTGGTTTTTAATGTATTTTCATTCGTTGTCAACACTAACGATATCTGACGTTTTTGACGCCTAGTGATACACAGAACTATTTACGAGATCACTTTAAGTTCAAGGATTTCATTCCGAGCTTCCGTTGGAGAAGAATTCGGTAGCTGTCTCTTTGTGTGCAGTCAACAACGATATGTGTGGGGTTCAATTCCCAGTCAGCACTGAACTCTTCGTCATATTATTTCTAGTTCAAACATGTTCACATGTTGCTGCTGGTGTAACAAACCCATATTTAACGTTCGTTTTCTCTAGAATATAACAGCGATAGGTGGCAGGTTGGAGTCCTGGGAAGGAAAAAATTAATGTTGAGTCTCGTCATTTCAGTTAAAACATCTAGCTACTGCCGAGAAAATCCGATTCGTCACAGTTGATTGTGCTTCGATAATAATCCGATTAGGTTCTGGGTTCGAATCCCTGCCCAACACAAAGCTTTACCTCCCGGCATTTCAAGTAAGTAACTTGTGAAGAAGCAATATTTAACATCTCTCGTAGTTTGTTAACAACGAAAATACATGCTGGGTAGGAATTCACGTTCGTTAAAAATGTTTACGTTATGTAATTTAAAGTTGATATTTGCTAACTGATACTGTCTAAAATCGTCTAAAATCGAGGTATATCACTCTCTGTATGGCTAGTCAGGAATGAATGTTAGTTTCTGTCAGTCACGAAATCTAGTCTGCATGACCTGGGTTTGAATCCATATGCAGTACGAGACGGTTCGTCGTGTCATTTGAAGTTCATACATATTCTCAACTAGCTGCTCGGGAATAACTTAAATTTCTAATGTCATTTTGTGTTAAATAATAAGCACGGTATGTTATTTGAAAAGGAAATTATGAGTACGACGAACTCACTAATTGTATTGCCTATCTGATGTAATAATGTGTTTGGTAACATTTCAGGTATGTCATTTATTTTAATAAATGTGAGCTTACAAGCCTTAAGGACAGTCTTATCTGTGATGAGGTGTTCCCTGATATTTGTAGTACCTTGGTATTACTTTACATCTTGAGTTACTGCGATACAGAGCAATATTTTCTAGTGGTAACTTGTTGGAGCCAATTCCAATACCCAAACGACTGTACTGAGGAGCGATTAGAGGACCTGCTAGACAGCTGCGTTATGTGGGTTGCATGCGAATCAGGCGAAATGCAATTCAGATCGTTCGGATACTTTTGAGCACGACAGTACATATACTGCAACCTCAGAACAAAACAGTACAGTACCACACAAACAATAGTAACACAAATGATCGCGCATGTTCAAGCATGAATGTAGTAAAAATAAAAATCGGTTGTGACCTTGGTGGTGATGATGTCGTGATGTCACGACGTTGTTCGTTCCGTAGTCCTGACGCACTCACTGCTACACAACTACACCCTAGCACTGGGCCACAGGGAAAGTGCTGGTGGCTTCTGGGCGGAGTAGCAGAGCCGTGCGGGGTGGTATAGAGTCGGCTGAAGCTCCAACAGATGGGAGGCGGTAGGTGACAGGTGCAAACAGCTTGGAGTGGAGCAGCCACTGCAACTGCATCTGGAGGCGAGGCCACAGCCTAAGTACACGGTGGCTGAGATGTGCCCTCGGGCGCTTCAAAACCACAATAACCGCGGCTGCAAGAAAGCCGCATATAGCAGCGCCGCCGTTGTTGGTTGGTTAGTTTGAGGGAGGGGACCAAACGGCGAGGTCATCGGTCCCATCGGATTGGGGAAGGACGGGGAAGGAAGACGGCCGTGGCCTTTCAGAGGAACAATTCCGGCATTTGCCCGAAGCACTTTGGGGAAATCTCGGGAAACCTAAATCAGAATGGCCCGACGCAGGTTTAAACCATCGTCCTCCCGAATGTGAGTACAGTGTGCTTAACCACTGCCATACGTTGCTGGGTCGCTGTTGTTGATGGGTGCTATAACGAATCATGTCCTATCGGAACTTTTGCGCAGTTAAAGATTTGTACAATACCACCTTTTTACACGTAAACGTGTATTTCACACCTACGGATATTCATAGAGGCTTCTAATTGTTGGGTGCAATTTCTGAGCAAACGTAATTTTCCTTTTATGTATTTATATATTCTGAACTCGGTCCTACACTATGAAAAAATATTGGTAAATTAGTAACAGCCTCCTACTACTACTACTACTACTACTACTACTACTAGGTGATCAGGCCCAGTAGACCGCACGCATCTACAAGTTTCCTCCTCCACTGTATTCTGTCCACTGCTGCTATCCGCCATCCGTTCACATCTATTGACACTTGGTTTAAATCTTCATGGAGTCCATCCCTCCAACGCTTCTTGGGTCTCCCTGGCGGTCTCTTTCCTGTAGGTGTGAAATCCAGGAGCCTCCGGGGCCATCTGTGATCCTCCATCCGGACCACATGGCCGGCCCACTGCATTCGTTTGGCTTTGACAGTTCCTGCTATGTTGGGCTGCTGGTATAGCTCCTCAAGCTCTTGGTTGTATCTGATCCTCCATTACCCTGTATCTGCATCCAGAACTGGACCGAAGGTCTTCCGAAGCACTTTTCTCTCAAAAACAAGGAGCTTATTGAAGTCCTTTTTTCGGATACTCCATGTCTCACAGCCATATAGATCAACAGGCTGTATCAGGGTTTTGTACAGTCGAATCTTGAACTATCTAGAGAGATATCTGGACCGAAGCAGTTGTGCTAGGCTGTGGTAAGATCGATTTCGTGTTTGCATTCTGCCACTGATCTCAGCTTACAAGGGAACCTCCCCATCGCACCCCCCTCAGATTTAGTTATAAGTTGGCACAGTGGATAGGCATTGAAAAACTGAACATAGATCAATCGAGAAAACAGGAAAAAGTTGTGTGGAACTATGAAAAAAATAAGAAAAAATATACAAACTGAGTAGTCCATCCGCAAGATAAGCAACTTCAAGGATAATGTGAGCACAGGAGCGTCGTGGTCCCGTGGTTAGCGTGAGCAGCTGCGGAGCCAAAGGTTCTTGGTTCACGTTTTCCCTTGAGTGAATAATTTACTTCTTTTTTTTCGCAAAGTTATGATCTGTCCGTTCGTTCATTGACGTCTCTGTTCACTGTAATAAGTTTAGTGTCTGTGTTTTGCGACCGCACCGCAAAACCGTGCGATTAGTAGACGAAAGGACGTGCCTCTCCAATGGGAACCGATAACATTAGATCGCAAGGTCATATGTCAACCGATTGCTCCACAGAAAAAGACTTCTGATATATTCTATACGACACTGGTGACGGCATGTGCGTCACATGATTGTCTAAAAATAAAAAATTAAAATATTCACGCAAAGGAAGACTTCAACCAAGGACCTTTTGTTCCGCAGTTGCTCACGCTAACCACGAGACCACAGCGCTACTGACCCGAGGTTGTCCTTGACGTTGTCTATCTTGCGCATGGACTACTCAGTTCGTATATTTTGCCTTTTTTTTCAAAGTTCCACACAACTTCTTCCTGTTTTCTCGATTGATCTGTGTTCAGTTTTTCAAGGCCTATCCACTGTGCCAACTTATAACTAAATCTGAGGGGGGTGCGATGGGGGGGTTCCCTTGTTAGTAACAGCCAGTGCCCTAAAAAGGAATCTACAATAATTTTGCTATTTTTACCAATCAGCTTTAAACGTAGACAACATATATATATATATCTTGCTTTATTTTCATTACTATCGATATGTAATCGACGTCACAGCATAAAAAGAAGTTTCTAAATCTTTACAGTTGTAGATTTCGGAGAATTTCTTTAAATTCGGGATGCGATCTGAGTTTTATGCTTTGATGTTCGCTTGTGACATTTTGAAAGTGTGTCTGATATGTTATGTGGAAAGATAAATTTTCAACGATTTATCACTGAAGGACGTAGTCCACCCTGTGTGTTTTAAGAAACCTGGACTGTTTACTGGCTTGTAAACAACTGAGACTGAGGTTATATCAGAGTTAACTAAATTAATTTACTTGTTTATTACAAGCATTGTCTGTTGTCATATAAATGCTCTGCTGCGGGGTAGTTTTGACTTACAATCAATGTTTACCAGACTTTTGTTTTGGAGGCTGAGGAAAGAATACTGCGTCATAGCCGCCTGCCTACTGACGACTCTAGCGATCCCCTGTGGTGCCTGGTAGCACTGAGCCAGTAAAAACAATGTTTACTTTCAGCAACGGATCTAATCACGGGATGTACCAGCGAAATGGAAAACTATCTGCAAGTGAGGAGTGCCTGCGTGAGAAGGAGTGGCAACCCGCAGATCCCAGATGTCGTACCGGAAACAGATGTGCTCAAGGGATCAGGCGCACAGCCTTGCGTACACTCCACTCGTGCTTCGTAATTGGTGCAGCCCTCGTAAGAGACAGCCCACCAGGAAGGAGGCAAACAGCGTTAAGGCTATTGCAATGGAAGAGAGTTGCCGAGCTATTGTTTATGGAGGGGGAGCCGGGCCGTCGAACGTGGCACGAGAGGCAGGGGTGAGGCTTGTGACGTAAGCTCAACGACAGCAATACTGGAAGCACGGAAGACAGCGCTGGTGGCCGTTTACGGGCAGCCGTGAATGGGGGCCAGACCATAGCAGTGCTTGGTGAGGACCTACGGAAGACGAAGTTCAAATGGCTCTGATCACTATGGGACTTAACTTCTGAGGTCATCAGTGCCCTAGAACTTACGAGGTGTGGCTAGAAAAAAACCGGACTAGTACTGGTGAAACAATAAAACGAATGCAATAAGGCTGACAGTCGCGTGGCCTGTCACGTGACTCTCGCTCCGCCTACTGCTCGGGTTTCATCTGCCTCTTGCACTCAGTCTGCCCGTGGCGTCTGTTTTAAGTAGTTGACGTTTTGTCTGTGCGTCGGAAAATGTTCAGTGTACAGAAAGAACAGCGTGTTAACATCAAATTTTGTTTCAAACTAGGAAAATCTGCAAGTGAAACGTTTGTAATGTTACAACGAGTGTACGGCGATGATTGTTTATCGCGAACACAAGTGTTTGAGTGGTTTAAACAATTTAAAGATGGCCGCGAAGACACCAGTGATGACACTCGCACTGGCAGACCATTGTCAGCAAAAACTGATGCAAACATTGAAAAAATCGGTAAACTTGTTCGACAAGTTCGCCGTTTAACAATCAGAGCAGTGTCTGAGTTAACAGGAGTTGACAAGGAAAGTGTTAGGCAGTTTCTTCATGAAAGTTTCAACATGAACAAAGTGTGTTCAAAAATGGTTCCAAAGTGTCTCACAATTGAACAGAAGTAACGCCGAAGAATGATTTGTTCTGACATCCAGGAAAACATTGAAAGTGGTCCCACCTTCTTACAAAACGTTATTACTTGCGATGAATCGTGGTTTTTTACTTACGATCCCGAAACTAAACGCCAATCGATGCATTGAAAAACTCCTGGTTCTCCACGACAAAAAAAAGCACGAATATCAAAATCGAAATTCAAGGCAATGATAATTGTTTTTTTTGACATCAAACGGATTGTGCACGTTGATTGAGTACCAGAGGGACAAACAGTGAATCAGTATTACTACATTAGCGTCCTGGCTACCCTACGTGAGCGAGTACGGAGAAAACGGAACGATTTGTGGAGAAAAAAGTCATGGATCCTTCACCAAGACAATGCCCCAGCTCACAGTGCGTTGTCAGTGAAGATGTTTTTGGCAAAACACAACATTCCCATCTTAGATCATCCACCCTACTCACCTGATTTGGCCCCCTGTGAGTTTTTTCTTTTCCCTAAAGTCAAGTCAGCTTTGAAAGGAACTAGATTTGAGACTGTTGAAGCAGTAAAAGGAAAAGCGACGGAAGTAATGTATGGACTTACCGAAAATGATCTGCAGCATTGCTATGAACACTGGAAAATTGGTATGGAGCGGTGTAGAGACCGAGGAGGAGAGTACATTGAAGGAGATAACATGAAATTGTAAATAATTTTAAACAAATGTTTTTTCCAGCATCAGTCCGGTTTTTTTCTAGCCGCACCTCGTATAGTTAATTAAACCTAATTAACCTAAGGACATCACACATATCCATGCTCGAGGCAGAATTCGCAACCTGCATCCGTGGCGGTCGCGCGGTTCCAGACTGTAGCGCCTAGAATCGCTCGGGCACCCCGGCCGGTTGAAGACTCAGTGTATGCCAGAGGCTTCCCTGCCTAAAGAGAAAAGTAGAACATGAGACTTGAGCTGAAGGCGAAGCAAGGAGATGTAACTACGTGCGACACGGTAACCACGGAACACATGGCGGTATGTGTGAGTGGGACAGAATGAGGGAACTCATGGTGGTGCAGGAGCGCTCAGGGACAACCTGGACAGGTACGAATACCGGCTGCAGGGCCAATCGGACTAGCGGGGAAGACTGCTGCGACCGGAATGGCATTGGCAGTGACAGGGGCTACTGCGGCTGGGCGGCACCGAGAGATACTGCGCAGTTGGACACAGGGCTGGTGTCAGTAGCATCAGCATTGTCTGGACTAGGGACAGGAGGTACTGCCGCGACAGAGATCGAATCAGGAGATCAGTTACTGGATGGAAACGTGGGTTCAGCTGATGAAATGAGCGAGAAAGCATGAAGGAGGAAGGATAAGCTGACTAAATTGCGGTCAGGGGCAGTAAGAAGGACATCACAGCAATGAGGGCAAGGAGCTCGACAACGAGGCAGCATATAAGCTATAATCGAGAAGTGTGGGGAATGTAGAGTATGAGGATCAGGTAGAGGAAACAACCGCTGGCGGGTTTAGTCACTGTGCGCCACGGCAATGAGTCGAGGTGTGCGTAAGGTGCTTTGAATCCGGAAGTGTTTGGGAAGTTCAGTCAGGACATGCATCGACCAAGCAGCAATCGGTATTGTAATTGTAAACTGTCGAAGCTGCATTGGTAAAGTACCGGAACTTCAAGCGCTGATAGAAAGCACCGAAGCGGAAATCGTTACAGGTACGGAAAGCTGGCTGAAGACAGAAATAAATTCTGCTGAAATATTTACAAAGGCACAGATTGTGTTTAGAAAGGATAGATTCCATGCAACCGGTGGTGGCGTATTTGTCGCTGTTAGTAGTAGTTTATCCTGTAGTGAAGTAGAAGTTGATAGTTCCCGTGAATTATTATGGGTGGAGGTTACACTCAACAACCGAGCTAGGTTAATAATTGGCTCCTTTAACCGACCTCCCGACTCAGCAGCATTAGTGGCAGAACAACTGAGAGAAATTCTGAAATACATTTCACATAAATTTTCTCAGCACGTTATATTCTTAGGTGGAGATTTCAATTTACCAGATATAGACTGGGACACTCAGATATTTTGGACGGGTGGTAGGGACAGAGCATCGAGTGACGTTATACTGAGTTCACTATCCGAAAATTACCTCGAGCAATTAATCAGAGAACTGACTCGTGGAGATAACACCTAGGACCTATTGATAACAAACAGACCCGAACTTTTCGACTCTGTAAGCACAAAACAGGGAATCAGTGATCATAAGGCCGTTCCAGCATCCCTGAATATGGAAGTAAATAGGAGTATAAAAAAGGGAGGAAGGTTTATCTGTTTAGCAAGAGTAATAGAAGGCAGATTTCAGACTACCTTACAGATCAAAACAAGAATTTCTGTTCCGACACTAACAATGTTGAGTGTTTATGGATAAAGTTCAAGGCAATCGTAAAATGCGTTTTAGACAGGTACGTGCCCAGTAAAACTGTGAGGGACGGTAAAAACCACCGTGGTTCAACATCAAAATTAGGAAACTACTGTGAAAGCAAAGAGAGCTTCACTGCAAGTATAAACGCAGTCAAAACCTCTCAGACAAACAGAAGCTAAACGATGTCAAAGTTAGCGTAAGGAGGGTTATGCGTGAAGCTATCTAACAAGACTCGTAATGTACCGTACTGACCATTAAAATTGCTACACCACGAAGATGACGTGCTACAGACGCTGAATTTAACTGACAGTAAGACGATGCTGTGATATGCAATTGATTATCTTCTCAGAGCATTCAGACAAGGTTACCGTCAGTGGCGACACCTATAACGTGCTGACATGGGGAAAGTTCCAACCGATTTCTCATACACAGACAGCGTTTGACCGGCGTTGCGTGGTGAAACGTTGTTGTGATGCCTCGTGGAAGGAGCAGAAAATCGCTCCATCACGTTTCCGACTTTGATAAAGGTCGGTTTGTAACCTATCGCGATTGCGGTATATCGTATCGCGACATTGCTGCTCGCGTTGGTCGAGATCCAATCACTGTTAGCAGAATATGGAATCGGTGGGTTCAGGAGGGAAATACGGAACGCCGTGCTGGATCCCAACGGCCTCGTATCAGTAGCAGTCGAGATGACAGGCATCTTATCCACACGGCTGTAACGGATCGTGGAGCCACGTCTCGATCCATGAGTCAACAGATGGGGACGTTCGCAAGACAACAACCATCTGCACGAACAGTTCGACGACGTTTGCAGCAGCATGGACTATCGCCTCGGAGACCATGGCTGCGGTTACCCTTGACGCTGCATCACAGATGCGATGCTTTACTCAACGACGAACCTGGGTGCACGAATGGCGAAACGTCATTTTTTCGGATGCATCCAGGTTCTGTTTACAGCATCATGATGGTCGCATCCGTGTTTGGCGACATCGCGGTGAACGCATATTGTAAGCGTGTATTCGTCATCGCCATACTGGCGTATCACCCGACGTAATGGTATGGGGTGCCATTGGTTACATGTCTCGGTCACCTCTTGTTCGCATTGACGGCACTTTGAACAGTGGACGTTTATATTTCAGATGTGTTACGACCCGTGACTCTACCCTTCATCGATCCCTGTGAAACCCTAACTTTCAGCAGGATAATGCACGACCTCATGCTGCAGGTCCTGTACGGGCCTTTTTGGATACAGAAAATGTTCGAGTGCTGTCCTGGCCAGAACATTCTCAAGATCTCTCACCAACTGAAAACGTCTGGTCAATGATGGCCGAGCAACTGGCTCGTCACAATACGCCAGTCACTACTCTTGATGAACTGTGGTATCGTGTTGAAGCTGCATGGACAGCTGTACCTGTACACACCATCCAAGCTCTGTTTGACTCAATGCCCAGGCGTATCAAGGCCGTTATTACGGCCAGAGGTGGTTGTTCTGGGTACTGATTTCTCAGTATCTATGCACCCTAACAGCATGAAAATGTAATCACAAGTCAGTTCTAGTGTAATATGTTTGTCCAATGAATACCCGTTCATCATCTGCATTTATTCTAGGTGTAGCAATTTTAATGGCTAGTAGTGAATATGCCAAAATGAGTTAACATTATAATGTATAGTACAAATAAATTACGAATTTGCCGCTCGTAAGAGGATACCACAGCACAAAACTTATAACACTGCACAACAAGTCTAACTTAGTAAGAATATCTGTTTAGAGCCATCTGAAGATGGACTGGTAACAAATCATAAACTGGTAACTTTTTTATAAAATATATTTTTGAAATAAAACAAATGTTTACCACATCCTATAACTTTATCCTTCTTCTATAAAAGTTTGAAGTCCTGAGCAACTTAAAGGGCTCCGAATGTGTAACATGACGATTTGTAAGACAACTATGGCAGTTCATGAGAAACCTCGAAGAGTCGGTCTAGACATGGAGCTCCCTGGCCTACATCATAAGAATGCTAGACCACACATCAGTGCTGCAGCATGTGCAGCTATTTGACTCCTTGGGTCACGTCATGAAACATCTTCGATTCACTCTAGATCTGAGCCCATTCGATTTTCATCTGTTCTCAAAACTTAATGAACACCCTCGACGTCTTTACATTGATACTGATGAAGCGGTGCCAGGAGAGATGAGGTTGTGCCTCCGTCGACAACGTCAATCAGTCTACAGTGAAGGTATCAACAATCTCTTCTCTCATTGGAAGATGTGTGTTCGTCGCCAGGGCGACTAGGCTGAAAAATAAATGCGTAGGCATGAAGAATAAATATGTCGGTTGTTAGTAACGTTTGTTCTTTTTAAAAAGCTATTGCAGTTTTCATGAGAAAAGTTCGAAAGCTTTACTTCTCAACAGCCTCTTGTATAATTAAATTAACCTTTAGACAAACTATCACCGTTTTGTGACCATTCAATTTGTTCTATGTACAAGCGAAGTTTCATAACGTTCTACAGGCATAGCTCCTGGCGGTACGAATAGTGGTAGTTTATCTCAGCTCCTTTAAAGCTACAGTGACCAGTAATGAGGAAAGTTTAACAATTTTAACATAGGAAGTGTCTAGTTTTGAACACAGTACTTGGAGTAAAATAGATTTTATGCCCTTAACTAACTGCTTTGAAATGCGTGAATCAAAGAGGACAGGAACCGTTTTACTTCAAGAAATCTAAAGTCACACTATTCAGTGTCGCCCTTTATAACTGTTTCACACGTAATACTATTGGAAAATGTTACATATTGTTTCTTGGAAGATCATACTGCCGCCCACACGCTTTATCTGAGTAGAGAGCTGTGCTGAGGCTATGATATCTAAATTTGTGGTTTGAAGTTAAACAAAAATTGATTAAAAGTTACGTGAAGTAGCACCGTAACCTGTCCCATTTCTATGAATTCCTTTTCCCAAAGGAATGTTTTCAGCTTATTAATGTGTGCCATAGACTTGCTAAAGCCTATAAAAATGTAGAAAAGAAAATCGCTTAAATTACTATAAACAGAAAGGCTCTGCTATATTTATTCGCGTAATTTCATTCACTAGTGCTCCATCACCAGTATCACAGATAAAAAAAAAATTGTTGTAGAAAACCTTAATATTGTGAGTCTGAGACAACACGTACTCGCATGAGTTCACCGTTATGGTACATGACACGTCCCGTTCTTAAAATGTATGCATATGAACAGTTTTATAGAAAAAAGATCGCGGAGTGTATTTACATTATTCAGAAATTTCCATATGTATGAATTCAGAAAAACACGTTTGGCCAGCGCGGACTTCATTGAATCACAGTATAAATATTCATGTGCTTTGTTGACACATCAGTATTGTTTGTGACGTAGTACTGCAAAGGAAATGCCATTATGACCCTACGTTGGGAGCAGACGAATTTGTACAAAAAACTGCAAATGAATCGCTGGCCGTATTCAGAGAGTACACGAGTACTCTCGTGCATCGTCATTCTCCGAAACGAGCGTGGAACTTTCGTTGTAGTGTCGGCGAAACAATTCTCCAATGATCAGAATCGTTTTCTTATTTGTCTAGCGAATTTGTAATACTTATATCGAACGGAATTGTTTTCTGATTCGTCTACTTACTTTATAATATTTGTTGAGTGTCTTTAGTCAGGTAAATCTTTGCCGTGGGCCTAAGAAATCAATTTACATGACTTACTCCTCTTGGTACATCTACATCTACATGATTACTCTGCAATTCACATTTAAGTGCTTCGCAGAGGGTTCATCGAACCACAATCATACTATCTCTCTACCATTCCATTCCCGAACAGCGCGCGAGGAAAACGAACACTTAAACCTTTCTGTTCGAGCTCTGATTTCTCTTATTTTATTTTGATGATCATTCCTACCTATGTAGGTTGGGCTCAACAAAATATTTTCGCATTCGGAAGAGAAAGTTGGTGACTGAAATTTCGTAAATAGATCTCGCCGCGACGAAAAACGTCTTTGCTTTAATGACTTCCATCCCAACTCGCGTATCATATCTGCCACACTCTCTCCCCTATTACGTGATAATACAAAACGAGCTGCCCTTTTTGCACCCTTTCGATTTCCTCCGTCAACCCCACCTGGTAAGGATCCCACACCGCGCAACAATATTCTTACAGAGGACGAACGAGTGTAGTGTAAGCTGTCTTTTTAGTGGACTTGATGCCTCTTCTAAGTGTCCTGCCAATGAAAAGCAACCTTTGGCTCGCCTTCCCCACAATATTATCTATGTGGCCTTTCCAACTGAAGTTTTCGTAATTTTAACACTCAGGTACTTAGTTGAATTGACAGCCTTGAGAAATGTACTATTTATCGAGTAATCGAATTCCAACGGATTTCTTTTGGAACTCATGTGGATCACCTAACACTTTTCGTTATTTAGCGTCAACTGCCACCTGCCACACCATACAGCAATCTTCTCTAAATCGCTTTTCCACTGATACTGGTCTTCGGATGACCTTACTAGACGGTAAATTACAGCATCATATGCGAATAACCTAAAAGAACTGCTCATATTGTCACCCAGGTCATTTATATACATCAGGAACAGCAGAGGTCCCAGGACGCTTCCCTGGCGAATACTTAATATCACTTCAGTTTTACTCGATGATTTGCCATCTATTACTACGAACTGCGACATTGATGACAGGAAATCACGAATTTACCTTGTGTGAGGCTGTTCAGTTTTAAATAGAATGCTCACTGCTTATCCCGAAATCTTGATGATAAACGTGCTGTTACATTCTCGGAAATACGTCTGTGACAGATTGTACAAGAGTATGTTAGTCGACGGTACAAGATGTAATTGTAACACATAAGTTATTATTACATCAGCATTGGCAACACTGGGTTTGTTAATCAACTTTGTGAAATGCACGGGGGATGTACATCGTGTAGATGTACTCGGATTGTGTTTCGACTGTTAATTTGACATAATTAAATTTTGCCTTCCAAACTAATCTATAGGGAGGTCGTTAACTACGAAATTAACATCAATCACGTGTAATCCATTTTATTACATTGAATGTGTATGATAGAACATCTTACAAAGATTGACAAATCAGAAGTAATACCTTAGCGACCATGTTAACGCACTTGGGCTCTGATTTTATTATGCTTTTATAAGTACAAAACAATTGTATTCATGAAGTCGTAGCGAGATTGCCGAAATGTTAGTATTAAAAGGCAGATACCGCTGCTGAACGGTATGCGTTAGCATTTGTGGACGGAGGTGAAAGCATAATGGTCGTAAAATCTATAAGTAAGTTTTCTGTATTACTTATCTAAACTGAGTAAAAATGTATGGTTGTCGCTATGGCCTATTTCGCCGTTGCGGCTGCATCTCCCTGTGATAATCTCCAAGGGGGTAGATGCTGAAGTATCAGCGAAATCAGTCACTGGTCAGTCTGCGACTAATTTCCACCCAGCCTTTAAAATTTTGTACGTCCTCAGTTGATCTACTTGGAGAGGCAACTGACTGCTTTGTGGACAAGACGTGTGGCGGACAGGACTCCGTCGGAAGTGAGCCCTGGTGGTGAAGGGTACTGTAGCCTTAAGTGAGCAGGTGGTGAAGTGTCTTTTCACTGACTGATTCCGAAAAGGAACACAGTATTTTGGCGTTTTATTTCGTCAAGTCACTTAAGTGGGCTAAAGATGGACATTCCGAGCGCTGACCAGTGAAAAGACGCCTTAAATGTACCTTGCCCCATTCCGTGGCTATTGTTTCAGGTGGTTAACCAGTAGTACACACCCTCACACGTGGTGGTGAAAATCTGTGTCGTGTTCCCTGTCTGTGTTTGTGGGCGATGAGGTGGGACCTCAACAGCAAAGATGTATTCCTCTCTGCAACTTGTAAATTATTTATGTGATCCGCTCTTGGCTGTTCTCACATTGGCTTAAACTTTTGGTTTCTACAGTGTCGTAGTTCAGCGACATCTGACGCTGGTGACGGTGACATAGCTCTCCCACTCGCCCTACAGTTTCTGATCTTGTCTACAGCTGGGAGTGTATTTCGAACAAAACCCTGTTTATTTAGGCTTTCCGTTCACAAAAGTGTCATCCCATATCTCGCCAAAAATTGTGTTTTTCTCCTTCCACATTCAAGTTGTAGTACGGACTCTGCTGGTGGGACTATGCTATAGCAGGTCGAATCGGCACTGTGACTTCAGTAACCGGCACCCAGTGACGCCTCCATATTACAAGCCTTTTGACGGAGTGACTCTGCCCTAGGTAGCTCTCGGCTAGTGCATTCTGAGAATTCTTCAGGCTTTGGGTTCCTTTGTTCGGCTAACGTGCCGTGCTGTGTGCCTATGCTGTTGCAGTTCAACTTAATGTGCTTCCTGAGCAGACTCCAAGCTGAACCATCGCTTAGTACAAATATGTAAACTACGTTAATTAAGTAATGGCGATCACTGGTACTGATACACATCTCACTGATCAATGGGGATTAATTATTCCAATTTGATTGTTCTTTTTAACTCCGGTTTGTATTAGTTACGGGGCTATTTCGAAAAAAAAAACGGTCTTGAGATGGTAATCACTTAAGTGACAACAACGGATTTAGAAAAGGAATTAGATTGAATAATTGGAAACCTGAGGCTGAGATAGTTCAACTAACTCGCACTCCGATTCCTCCGTCAAGTAGAAACCTAATATTAAGTTTATGTTCCATACAGCTTTGGAAACATCCACTTTATTGCCACTTGTAGCTATGATTCAAATGTTTACCTGATAATTTGATTAACCATGGGAATGGGAATGAACTGGAAGAGAAGTACCAGCAATAGCAACGGAAGGATTCCATAGTTGACAATATGTCGAAATTTACTTTGATACATAGACGTTTCTTTTACGTAAGCAAACAGGTATTTCCCAGCACAATTTAAGGAAAATAGTGTACTGGTATTTATCATTACGTGTGTAAGGCGTACTATTATCTCAGATGTTCCGTTGAAGTAATGTTCTTCTTCTTATTTATCGCTGGCTTCTGGAATTTTCGAAGTTGAGCGTGCTTTTCCTCTGGCTGGGGCATTGTATTGATTTTAACGTTCAACAATGACCGATCGCTACTTGTTACGCGTCGAATTGGAGTGCAAAAGAGGGTCGCTGTGCGGGTTGCGTACCGAGCTGCTCAATGTAAATGATTCTGATTGTATTTGCATCAAGTTTATGTACCGTATTTCCGGTTTGGAGGGCGAGTGTTATCATTGGGGTGAGAGCTCCAGTCTAAGGAAACTGGGGTCTTCCTTTTCTGCATGCTTCAGTTATTCTAAAATTTTTCGTTAAGGGATTACATTGATACTTGCCCTTGCACCGTGCATAAAGAGTGGGAAGAATTAGTTAAAGTGTGTTATTAAGACTTGAAAGTATAGCAGCGCATCGTAGAATGAAAGTGGTTTATGATTCGATTTATTACTTGCAAGGGTACGTGAAATTATTAAATGAAAGCTGTGGACGAAACGGAACTATGTTTGCTGATTAGTACCTTCGTCATCATAATATATTGCATTTCCAACAGATACATAAAGGTTTCCGTTATCAGTGATTTACGTGTTTCACAAACGTGGAAACGCAGCGAAGATATGGTTATTTCAGAATGAATGTGAAACGCCGTTCACTTCTAACACAAGAGTGGTTGAGCTTAGGCATTGTTAGAGAACCGTGTTACATGATAAAGGGTAAATAAAACGATGTAATATTAATGTGTACTGCTATCCTTTCAAAGTGAGAATTTCCTTTCTTAATTAAGAATCTATCATTTGCAATGTGTAAGCGACACATGCTCCGTTTAGGCACATGGTCATGTTATACAGTAACAAAGCCAGATAATTTAAGTAAAGTTACCAAACCCGAGTCCGATAGTCGCAAAAAATGTTTACACACGACCGTGACAAAGGACAGACATAGAGCGTTACGTATGTAACAGCTTAACTAAGATAATGGTAACTTCTCTCTTATTTTTACCACGCCTAGTGGCATAGAGCACTGTGTTTTGCAACTAAGCGTATCACACTATCTGCACACATGCTCATAAATTAAGGATAATGCTGATACATGGTGAAACAACGCTCTGGTGGGCGGTTTGCGAGTTTAAATCACCTCGGGGTATGACCATGCGGTGCATCTGACCTGTGGTCGTCGCACGGTGGCGCTGGCAGCAGTCCACATACGCAGAGGTATGTTGGTGCAGGTCAGAGTGTGGGGCAGCGAGAAGGTGGACATACGTTTTCAGACGTGCTAATGGTGACTGTGTGCTGAAAATGGCTCAATGAACATATATTGATGACGTTATGAGGGGTAGAATACTGGGGCGACTGGATGTTGGTCATACACAGCACGTCGTAGCACGGGCTCTCCGTGTGCCACAAAGTGCGATCTCAAGGACATGGCAACGATTCCAGCAGAAATGTGTCCAGGCGGTACAGTACGGGACGTCCACAGTGTCCAACACTACAAGCAGACCAATATCTCACCATAAGTGCCCGTAGTCGGCCAGGGAATACTGCAGGTAGCCTTTCTCGGGACCTTACGCGGCCGCTAGAACAGTTGTCTTCAGACACACAGTCTACAGACAACTGAACAGACATGGTTTACTCGCCCGGAGAACTTCAAGGTGCATTCCACTGACCTCTGGTCACACTAGAGCCCGTAAAGCCTGGTGTCAAGAGCACAGTACACTGTCATTGGAACAGTGGTCCCAGGTTATGTTCATAGACGAGACGAGGTATAGTCTGAACAGTGATTCTCGCCGGGTTTTGATCTGGCGTGAACAAGGAACCAGATGCCAACCCCTTAATATCCTTGAAAGAGATCTGTGTGAAGGTCGTGGTTTGATGGTGTGGAGTGGGATTATGATTGGTGCACGTACACCCCTCCATGTCCTTGACAGAGGAGCTGTAACAGGTCAAGTGTATCGGAACGTCATTTTGAACCAGTATGTCTGTGTTTTCAGGGGTTTAGTGGGTCGCACCTTCCTCCTGATGGATGATAACGCACGACCCCACTGAGCTGCCATCGTGAAGGAGTACCTTGAAACTGAAGATATCAGGCGAATTGAGTTGCCTGCCTGTTCTCCATACCTAAACCCCATCGAGTACGTCTGGGATGCTCTCGGTCGACGTATCGCTGCACGTCTTCAAACTCCTACGACACTTCAAGAGCTCCGATATGCAATGGTGCAACAATAGGAGGCTATACCCCAGCAGCTGCTCGAACACCTGATCCAGCGTATGCCAACCCGTTGTGCGGCGTGTGTACGTGTGCACGGTGACCATATCCCATACTGCTGTCGGGGTACATGCATATGAAACAGTGGTGTTTTGTAGCACATGTGTTTCTGGTCGGTTTTCGCAACTCATCACCAATACCGTGGACTTACAGATCTGTGTCGTGTGAGTTCCCTACGTGCCTATGCTATTAGCGCCAGTTTTGTGTAGTGCCACGTTGTGTGGTACTACATTCTGCAATTATCCTTAATTATGAGCATGAGTGTAGTATAGCCTGCTCCATATCGGGACTCTATAACTGCTTTCGGTGAGTTGACCTGGTAAAGCCGTTCCTTTGTTGAGGGCTACGGATGTCCGTTTCCGAGATTCTATAGCGAGTGGATGTACACTCCTGGAAATGGAAAAAAGAACACATTGACACCGGTGTGTCAGACCCACCATACTTGCTCCGGACACTGCGAGAGGGCTGTACAAGCAATGATCACACGCACGGCACAGCGGACACAGCAGGAACCGCGGTGTTGGCCGTCGAATGGCGCTACCTGCGCAGCATTTGTGCACCGCCGCCGTCAGTGTCAGCCAGTTTGCCGTGGCATACGGAGCTCCATCGCAGTCTTTAACACTGGTAGCATGCCGCGACAGCGTGGACGTGAACCGTATGTGCAGTTGACGGACTTTGAGCGAGGGCGTATAGTGGGCATGCGGGAGGCCGGGTGGACGTACCGCCGAATTGCTCAACACGTGGGGCGTGAGGTCTCCACAGTACATCGATGTTGTCGCCAGTGGTCGGCGGAAGGTGCACGTGCCCGTCGACCTGGGACCGGACTGCAGCGACGCACGGATGCACGCCAAGACCGTAGGATCCTACGCAGTGCCGTAGGGGACCGCACCGCCACTTCCCAGCAAATTAGGGACGCTGTTGCTCCTGGGGTATCAGCGAGGACCATTCGCAACCGTCTCCATGAAGCTGGGCTACGGTCCCGCACACCGTTAGGCCGTCTTCCGCTCACGCCCCAACATCGTGCAGCCCGCCTCCAGTGGTGTCGCGACAGGCGTGAATGGAGGGACGAATGGAGACGTGTCATCTTCAGCGATGAGAGTCGCTTCTGCCTTGGTGCCAATGATGGTCGTATGCGTGTTTGGCGCCGTGCAGGTGAGCGCCACAATCAGGACTGCATACGACCGAGGCACACAGGGCCAACACCGGGCATCATGGTGTGGGGAGCGATCTCCTACACTGGCCGTACACCACTGGTGATCGTCGAGGGGACACTGAATAGTGCACGGTACATCCAAACCGGCATCGAACCCATCGTTCTACCATTCCTAGACCGGCAAGGGAACTTGCTGTTCCAACAGGACAATGCACGTCCGCATGTATCCCGTGCCACCCAACGTGCTCTAGAAGGTGTAAGTCAACTACCCTGGCCAGCAAGATCTCCGGATCTGTCCCCCATTGAGCATGTTTGGGACTGGATGAAGCGTCGTCTCACGCGGTCTGCACGTCCAGCACGAACGCTGGTCCAACTGAGGCGCCAGGTGGAAATGGCATGGCAAGCCGTTCCACAGGACTACATCCAGCATCTCTACGATCGTCTCCATGGGAGAATAGCAGCCTGCATTGCTGCGAAAGGTGGATATACACTGTACTAGTGCCGACATTGTGCATGCTCTGTTGCCTGTGTCTATGTGCCTGTGGTTCTGTCAGTGTGATCATGTGATGTATCTGACCCCAGGAATGTGTCAATAAAGCTTCCCTTTCTTGGGACAATGAATTCACGGTGTTCTTATTTCAATTTCCAGGAGTGTATATTTCAGTCAGGGAAACTCCGCGGTGAGCGGAACGCATTTTTCTTGTAATTACGTATAATAAAGGTGTTTTCTGTGTCAAATATATCGTATTCAGGTGTCTTATTAGAGTGGAAATAGGTAGAGGGCTGTGAGTCCTCTCGCACACCCACTCATACCTGCTAGAGCTGTGGAGCCAAGAAAGCACCAAGTGAACCACTAGGGACAAATACTAATCTAGAAATGGTTGTAAAAGGAGTATCTTCAGCATTTAGAAGGCACTACTGGAATGTGACAAGCGGTAGACAGAATTTCCAGCAATCTGAACCGGCATTGGAACATGATAACGGTAGAATTTCAAAGTGTTGCTGCGGACCGATGGTTTATTTTGCTTAGGTAACTTACATCTCGGGTTCAGTGAATGTCCCATTGCTTTTATATTCTCGTGTACATATCAGAGACTGTGTGGTCCCTGAGTACTCAGCATGGTCCTTAACTTGGGATCCATTGTAACGAAGACTGGCTACCCGAAGCAGACGTTACGTATTGGCTGCATCAAGAAACTGACAGAAGTGAGTCTACGTACGAGTATGAGAGCCCTGTTCGGACATATTAACTCGCACCGACAGTGATATCGACGCACTGTCATAGCGCTATTGTCTACACAGTAATTCAGTTTCACAAGAGGAAGTATTATCTTGACGTATTTCCCCTGCTTGTGATCGCTAATTTCTCACATGCAGATATTTCACTGTGATGGTGGCATTAGTCATCACACAAACCAACACTACACTGACCGTCAGCCTAGCAAGAATTAGTAATTGTAAGTAGATGAATATTACCGCAGGCTTGTAACTGTAAACAGAAACATTGGTTCAAATGGTTCAAATGGCTCTGAGCACTATAGGACTTAACATCCATGGTCATTAGTCCCCTAGAACTTAGAACTACTTAAACCTATCTAACCTAAGGACATCACACAACACCCAGTCATCACGAGTCAGAGAAAATCCCTGACCCCGCCGGGAATCGAACCCGGGAACCCGGGCGCGGGAAGCGAGTACGCTACCGCACGACCACGAGCTGCGGACTAAACAGAAACATTCGTAGATAGCAAGAATATCTTTCTATCACCACTGAAGCAGATAAATCACTGCGCTATCGTCAGAATATGTTAGTTAATGATATATTCGCTAAGCTAAATGAGAAACACCAATTTATTTAACTGTTAATAATCTTCATTATACAATTCCTTTTGGTTTCACTATACACTGTGACTATTTTTTTAAACTAAAGTGCTCATGTAGGAGTCTTTGAAGCGTTTTAGATTCAGCGCTAGCAAGAAATGAAAGTTTAAACATTATCAAAATAAAAGGAAATAACTTTACTATAAGTTAAAGCATAACATTATCCAAACTGAAGGTAATATGTTGGAAAATACACATAATCACACATCTGTGATTTCAAAATCTGCTTCTGAGTAACATTCATATGGCATTGCTCCACCTCGTGCGTTGTAGCATCTTTGTATCCTTCATGGCATGACGTCGATAAGATGCTCAACATGTTGAAATTTAACGCTACTCACATATTTCAACAGCGGCCCTCCACAGGTTATTCAGTGGGTAACAAAAGTTATTGCGATGATTCACTGTAAGATTCTGCTGGCTCCATTCACCCTGAGTCAAGAACATGTCAGTACTAAACATGTCCACCAATAATACAGTTGGCTTGTTTCACGTCATACTAATTTCCATGAACCTAGTAGAAAAATACTGAGCATGGAACTAATAAATAACAGAAACAATTGCACATAATAGCTGAGTAGTAACGTCATCATTCAATGTTCTAACTATAATTTAGTTGCACTTGCCGGTAGATGCAAGTCATGAGTACTTCTTCTAATAATCATTACTAATGGAAAAAGTTTCCACTTTCTAACTAAACAGCCTCTTCTTGCCTGGACTGGCCACATACTGTCTGTGGACAATAGGAAGCCTTTTCGGAAGTTACGCTAAGGTTAAAGTTTTCGCATAATCATTTCACCCCTGCATGCCCCGTGGCCATAGAATATTGCTGGAGCTGTCTAGCTAACCAGCTCCAAAGAAGTTACATGCCAGGCTGGGACACTCCTGCTCCTCTTGTGTGACACTGAACTTGTCAGGCATGGTGCTACACACCGACGCCAAAACAGGTAGTTCCTGGCCAGTTTCTCTTGTTTACAACCGAGAGTGGTGGCGCAGTATTTAGCACACTGGACTCCCATTCGGGAGGACGACAGTTCAATCCCGCGTCCGGCCATCCTCATTTAGGTTTTCCGTGATTTCCCTAAATCGCTCCAGACAAATGGCGTGATGGTTCCTTTGAAAAGGCACAGCCGACTTCCACCCTGTCCATTCCTAATCCGATGAGACCGATGACTTCGCTGTTTGGTCTCTTCGCCCAACCAACCATAACTGCCAACACCCTCCCCCTCCCCCTCTCTCTTGTTTACAGAGCCCCTGCTGCGGTCACGATTTAAGTAGTCGAGTCGTAGGAGGAAAGCCTATCTCATTCTGGAAACGCCTTTCTTGCTGATGAAAGCTTCTCAACAGACTATTCTGTAAAGGCCGTGTGATGATACGGTGATTACTACCCCGTAGCATCGAGCAGTCTCTACCAAGCCACACATGGGTTGTAGTAGTCACAAGATTTATAATGGGGTCGCAAATAAAAGATCTTATATATTGTGCTTCGAAAATGAACTTTGTTCAGTTGTATGTTTCATAGTTCGAACGTGGGGAGAGGCAGTAGCAGAAGGACCAGTCTTCCCGTAGTTAAGCTGCCCTCTTTGCTGGTAGACTTTAGCGTTAAAACGTCCGCCGGTTCCCAAAGAAGACCTCCCGGAGAAGCGAAGCATTTGAGATGTTGTGCTACAGACGAATGTTGAAAATTAGATGGACTGATAATGTAAGGAACATGGAGGTTCTACGCAGAATCGGAGAGGAAAGAAGTATGTGGAAAACACTGACAAGGAAAAGGGGCGGGGTGATAGGACATTTGTTAAGAGATGAGGGAATGACTTCCATGGTACTACAGGGAGCCAAAGAGGTCAAAAACTGTCACGGAAGACAGAGATAGGAATACATCCAGCAAATAATTGAGGATGTAGGTTGCAAGTGCTACTCTGAGAAGAAGAGGTTAGCACAGGAGAGGAATTCGTGGCGGGCCACATCAAACCAGCCAGAAGAATGATGACCAAAGAGAAAAATTGTGTGCTAGTAAAATGAAATTTCTAAGAGTTGAAGTTTCATTTATTATGGACTTCAAACTTAGATACAGGATGTCTGATTTAGTCAAATTGAGCGTTTGAGATCTGTGGACAATATCTGTGAAGTTTCATTTATTGTGGACTTCAAACTTAGATACAGGATGTCTGATTTAGTCAAACTGAGTGTTTGAGATCTGTGGACAATATCTCACGACAATTTAAACAGAAGCGAGCTGTGTAAGATCTTTGTAAGCCTAAACGAGCTTTATGTCCCTTCTAAAGTCAATAATTATAATGTAAATTTGAAAATAAAATTTCGAAAGACATATCTTAAACATATAAATAAGAGACAATCTTTGCAACGAACGCGAAGCTTATACCAGTGACAATAACAGAATGTTTGAATGCTATAAGTTACGCTGTTTATTGGACAGAATATCGTATTCATAAAAGAACTCTAATTAACAACAGCCGGCCGCTGTGACCGAGCGGTTCTAGGCGTTTCAGCCAGGAACCGCGGGATCGCCACGGTCGTAGGTTCGAATCCTGCCTCGGACATGGCTGTGTGTCTTTAGGTTAATTAGGTTTAAGTAGTTCTAAGTTCTAGGGGACTTATGACCTCAGCAGTTGAGTCCCATAGTGCTCAGAGCCATTTGAACCAATTTTTGTTTATTTTGTCTCTGCTCTCAAGGTCCCTTGTATGCTAAACAACCCTTTGGGTTAGAGTTGGCAACGATCCAGGCCACGCATCTAACTACTTTTCCCATTTCAGCCATTTTTGATTAATAATATTTAGAGGGTAAGGCTTTCACTAAGTCAGATAGTGCAGATTAATTGAACAGATTATTCGTGGATTAATATATATATACCAATAGACCAGGGATAATTTATAGTGTATTCTTCGCAAGGAGTGGGCATCTGTGGGTTAGTATACAGACAGTAAATCAACAAGATCGTTGTAAGCCGATTTCATTATTACAACTATTTCAGTAGCTATTAATAACAACAAGCATAAAGCATACGCACTCGACGATCGACCGCCAAAATTGAATCTTTGAATTGATTTTAAAAAATCTATCTTTTCATCTATGCGGTTTAGTGCACCTGGGGTACTAATTCCACTTTACTGCAAAAGCACAACGTAGCTGAGAGGTGGAATATTTCGTCGACTAGTAAGGTAAGTGGTTGAACCACTGACTCTGGCACCTCACTCGCTCTGCTTTCTCGTGGGTAGAAATTTGAACTGTGATAGTTTCAAAATTCTGCTAGGAGAGCGCTGCGAGAAGCCGACCCTGCCTCATTATTTTACCATATGGATGAGGTAACTAACGACACACAGATTTAATTGGAAACAAGTTCTCCCAATGTTTTGTAACCTCCAACTGGTCACTTCTAAAACTTCACGAAGAGGGGATTCGAGCAGTCGAGTTTTTATTGACTGATTGGCGAATAAATAGTTAGAATAAGTTGACTGGCTAAAACAAGTTTAGACGGCTGTTTTCTGACCGAGGTACTAAGTAAGAAGCTGAGAGGCGTAGTAGGGTGACAGATTCTGCGAGGAGAAGACTTCCAGACTCTAACGTCGGACTCGGCGGAGAACACTGGTAGTTGACGGCTGACCGGGATCCAGACGCTTTTTCACTGTCAGCAGACACATAGTGTCCAGACTACGGGGCTCTGAGAGGAGATTGTGACCTGGGGGAGGGGGGGGGGGGGGTGAGAGGTGCCTTCAACCCGTCATGAGGACAGTTCATTTTGGTAAGAGTTGCAGCATCATCCGACGATAGGGAGTTAGCTGCATGCAGAATTTGTTAATCCTTACGTATTATCTGGCGGCATATGTTTTCTTTATTTCCAGCCCAATAACTCGGCTATATGCTTTCCGTTGACTCATGAGCGGGTAGCAGATTAGCTAGATAACTCCATATTGCTCAACCTACATTGAGCAGGTGTGTTATATTATTGCATTCTTTATTAACCACCCTTTTGTGCAGTATGATCAGTGCAAATGTTAAGTACCGTCCAACCACGTAAGTTTTAAGCCTGCCTCATTACGGCCCATGTCCGTCTTCTCACCATGCCAACCTTATAGATCCCATTCTATAGATAGAAAATTCCTACCCGGAAACATTTAATGATTTTTGAAAGACCGGTACCCAAGTACCAGCTACGAGGTCCTCTTCGCGTTCTCCACTGCATTCAGTTTTCCATTTCCTACCCGATAACATGGGGATCATCTAGATTCTCGGAAAGTCCAGATGCCATCAGGAAGTTAGACGACTGTTAAAGTCGAAGATCAATACTAGCGCCTTGTATTAAGCAACGACCTGCCCACGATTCATTTTTCTGTGACTTTCTGATTCGTTGACTCAACTTGTAAAGTGTAGTCGCAATATTTTTCTATCCGAAATCTTTTGATGACAGATCACACCTACGTTGTATGGCCTTACGGTTTACTTACACAGTTAGCTTCAGAAAGTGTTCTGAGAGAACAGATAGCCAGAAATTCTATTTCAGATTTCTAGCGCATATAATTAATGGTATTTTTCTCTTTATACGTGTTTTTGATGTTCTCTTGTACGTGTGCGTTTTAGTTGAAGGAAGTGTTAATCCTCTGTGCCAATATGTTTCTGATCTTCTCCTTGCTTACCCATTCAGCTTAATTATGGTTCCTAGATGGGAGAATCATTTCACCTCTTGCACAGACGACAAGTTCCCAGTTTCGACGTTCATCAAGTATTCAAACTCAATGTTACGACTCTTGAACTCTGTTCTCCCTGTAGTGTTTGTCCTTTCATCGAATCCATTGACTAATATGGTGTCAGTTCTAGCAACAGATCTCATAAATATTCCTGATATTTATGAAAATAGTTCTAAGCGCAATGAATTCATGACCATAACTTGGAGAGTTTCAAGTAGCTGATTCTGACTATAGTGGTATCATGTTTGTTTACCATATTTCCGATTGGATGACAAGTGTCTTCTTTAGGATGAGTGCTCCTGCCTAACGAAACTGAAGTCTTCTTTTTTTACACATTTCAATTATTCTAACAACTTTCGATATGAGATTACAATGAAACTAGTTCCGCGAGCACCTCCCTTCCACACTTATGATCGTAATGGAAGACACTTACTTGTTTGGCCCAGTATTGTGCTCATCGATTTCCCTTGTCGAGAAGAATCTGGATACCTACAATCAGTGGACTGCAATTTCACATCCAACCGGATGTCTGTATTCCAGATTTCAACGACAGCGGTATTAGAAAAAATAGCTCTCCGCCTTTAATGTAAAATCTGTGTTGAGCTGATCTACGAATACACGTGTAACGTTACGATGTGTGTTGGAGGGTACTTCGAGTGCTAAAATCGTCTCTCTATTTTCCTGTAGCGTCCTGGAATGGTCGAAAGTGAATCATCCACGTAAGCTGATTTCTTCAATTTTCCAGTCACGGTCACTTGAATAGACTTGGATAGGAGAGGGGTTGAAGTAATATATTTGCTGACTCCCTTTGAAATATGCACTTCTGCACTGCAACAGTAAAAATCTCTCTGTTGCACAACACGTCTCGTGTAGTGCCAGAGCTGCAATCTGATACATACGATACATACGATGAGTTATCGTATGGTAAAAAATGCACGTATTCATGCAGTATCATATCACTGAACCTGCACAATGAGGCAGCAAAGATATTATAGAAATATGATACATAAATACGGTTCCATATTTATTTCCATTTGCATCTCAGTCAGTAAACAAAAGCAATATCTCCCAATTTTCAACAGTTTTACTCATTCCATTGTAGGACAATACCATTTTCTACACAGAAAATTGTACATTAAAACTGCAGAAACTGCAAAAAGGTGAAAATTTAAGGTGATGGGATCTGGATAAACTGACTAAACCAGAGTTAGTACAGAGTTTCAGGGATAACATAAGGGAACAATTCACAGGAATGGGGGAAAGAAATACAGTAGAAGAAGAATGGATAGCTTTGAGGGATGAAGTAGTGAAGGTAGCAGAGGATCAAGTAGCTAAAAAGACGAGTGCTAGTAGAAATCTCTGGGTAACAGAAGACATATTGAATTTAATTGATGAAAGGAGAAAATATAAAAATGCAGTAAATCAATCATGCAAAAAGGAGTACAAACGTCTCAAAAATAAGATAGACAGGAAGTGCAAAATGGCTAAGCAGGGATGGCAAGAGGACAACTTTAAGGATGTAGAGGCTTATCTCACTAGGGGTAAGATAGATACTGCCTACAGGAAAATTAAAGAGACCTTTGGAGAAAAGAGAACCACTTGTATGAATATCAAGAGCTCAGACGGAAACCCAGTTCTAAGCAAAGAAGGAAAAGCAGAAAGGTAGAAGGAGTATATAGAGGGTCTATACAAGGGCGATGTACTTGAGGACGATATTATGGAAACGGAAGAGGATGTAGATGAAGATGAAATTGGAGATATGGTACTGCGTGAAGAGTTTGGCAGAGCACTGTAAGGCCTGAGTCGAAACAAGGCCCTGGGAGCAGACAACATTCCATTAGAACTAATGAGACCCTTGGGAGAGCCAGTCCTGACAGAACTCTACCATACGGTGAGCAATATGTATGAGACAGGCGAAATATCCTCAGACTTCAAGAGGAATATAATAATTCCAATCCCAAAGAAAGCAGGTGTTGACAGATGTGAAAATTACGGAACTATCAATTTAATAAGTCACAGCTGCAAAATACTAACGCAAATTCTTTACAGTCGAATGGAAAAACTGGTAGAAGCCGACGTCGGTGAAAGGGCATGAAAGGAAAGCAGTGGTAGGGAAAGGAGTGAGACTGGGTTGTAGCCTATCCCCGACGTTATTAAATCTGTATATTGAGCAAGCAGTAAGGAAGTAGGAATTAAAATCCATGGAGAAGAAATAAAAACTTTGAGGTTCGCCGATGACATTGTAATTCTGTCAGAGACAGCAAAGGACTTGGAAGAGCAGTTGAATGGAATGGACAGTGTCGTGAAATGAGGATATAAGATGAACATCAACAAAAACAAAACGAGGATAATGGAATGTAGTCGAATTAAGTCGGATGATGCTGAGGGAATTAGATTAGGAAATGAGACACTTAAAGTAGTAAAGGAATTTTGCTATTTGGGGAGCAAAATAACTGATTATGGTCGAAGTAGAGAGGATATAAAATGTAGACTGGCAATGGCAAGGGAAGCGTTTCTGAAGAAGAGAAATTTGTTAACATTGTGTATAGATTTAAGTGTCAGGAAATCGTTTCTGACAGTATTTGTATGGAGTGTAGCCATGTATGGAAGCGAAACGTGGACGATAAATAGTTTGGACAGGAAGAGAATAGAAGCTTTCGAAATGTGGTGCTACAGAAGAATGGTGAGGATTAGATGGATAGATAACATAACTAATGAGGAGATATTGAATAGAATTGGAGAGAATTGTGGCACAACTTGATTAGAAGAAGTGATCGTTGGGTAGGACATGTTCTAAGGCATCAAGGGATGACCAATTTAGTATTGGAGGGCAGCGTAGAGGGTAAAAACCGTAGAGGGAGACCAATAGATGAATACACTAAACAGACACAGAAGGATGTAGGTTGCAGTAGGTGCTGCGAGATGAAGAAGCTTACACAGGATAGAGTGGCGTGGAGATCTGCATCAAATCAGTCTCAGGACTGAAGACCAAAACAACAACAACACATAGAAAATGACAAGAAGTGATAGGTGGATATATCATTGAAGAAATTTCGAGCAACGTCATGAGCCCTATCAGAAATTCGTAACTCGACACAACTGTGACAGGCACCAGCGTTCATTACAAAATTCATTCACTTTCCATTGTTAGCGACGAAGAAAAGATCTTCAGTGTCTACCAACTTTGTAATACAAATGCGGGAAGGAAATGATTTAGTGACGTGTTATTCGCATATTTTCCATACAGTTACCTGAAGGAACGTTTTGCTTAAATCTGTTTAAACGTTTTCACTACTAAAGCAATCGTGTCGTGTGACTAGGGTCTCCCGTCTGGTAGACCGTTCGTCGGGTACAAGTCTTTCGATATGACGCCTCTTCGGCGACTTACGCGTTGGTGGGGATGATTAGGACAACACAACACCCAGTCACAGAGCGGAGAAAATCTCCGACCCGGCCGAGAATCGAACCCGGACCCTTAGGATTGACATTCTGTTGTGGGGACCATCTAGCTGCTGGGAGCGGACACTAAAGTAATAATATAGGTATACAGTCCCTAAATTCAATATTGAGCTCACCTCAGAGGCGACTGCGGAGAGAGGGTAAGGAGAGAGGCAGATTAGCGGTGCAGAGAAAACTATCTGCCTCGGGGTTGGTCGCATAGCTGAAGTAAAATAAATCGCACCACTCCCATATACGAGGTGCATTCAAGTTCTAAGGCCTCCGATTTTTTTTCTAATTAACTACTCACCCGAATTCGATGAAACTGGCGTTATTTCTCGACGTAATCGCCCTGCAGACGTACACATTTTTCACAACGCTGACGCCATGATTCCATGGCAGTGGCGAAGACTTCTTTAGGAGTCTGTTTTGACCACTGGAAAATCTCTGAGGCAGTAGCAGCACGGCTGGTGAATGTGCGGCCACGGAGAGTGTCTTTCATTGTTGGAAAAAGCCAAAAGTCACCAGCAGCCAGGTCAGGTGAGTAGGGAGCATGAGGATCACTGCAAAGTTGTTATCACGAAGAAATTGTTGCGTAACGTTAGTTCGATGTGCGGGTGCGTTGTCTTGGTGAAACAGCTCACGCGCAGCCCTTCCCGGACGTTTTTGTTGCAGTGCAGGAAGGAGGATGCACCTGTTACCGTAGTGCCCTTTGGAACGCAATGGGTAAGGATTACGCCCTCACTGTCCCAGAACATCGACACCATCATTATTTCAGCACTGGCGGTTACCCGAAATTTTTTCGGTGGCAGTGAATCTGTGTGCATCCATTGAGCTGACTGGCGCTTTGTTTCTGGATTGAAAAATGGCATCCACGTCTCATCCATTGTCACAACCAACGAAAAGAAAGTCCCATTCATGCTGTCATTGCGCGTCAACATTGTTTGGCAACATGCCACACGGGCAGCCATGTGGTCGTCCGTCAGCATTCGTGGCACCCACCTGGATGACACTTTTCGCATTTTCAGGTCGTCATGCAGGATTGTGTGCACAGAATCCACAGAAATGCCAACTCTGGAGGCGAACTGTTCAACAGTCATTCGGCGATCCCCCAAAACAATTCTCTCCACTTTCTCGATCATGTCGTCAGACCGGCTTGTGCGAGCCCGAGGTTGTTCCGGTTTGTTGTCACACGATGTTCTGCCTTCATTAAACTGTCGCACCCACGAACGCACTTTCGACACATCCATAACTCCATCACCACATGTCTCCTTCAACTGTCGATGAATTTCAATTGGTTTCACACCACGCAAATTCAGAAAACGAATGATTGCCCGCTGTTCAAGTAAGGAAAACGTCGCCATTTTAAGTATTTGAAACAGTTCTCATTCTCACCGCTGGCGGTAAAATTCCATCTGCCGTACAGTGCTGCCATCTCTGGAACGTATTGACAATGAATGCGGCCTCATTTTAAAGCAATGCGCATGTTTCTATCTCTTTCCAGTCCGGAGAAAAAAAAATCGGAGGCCTTAGAACATGAATTCACCTCGTATCTCACCACAATAGGAAAGATCAGCAGCAGAGAGAAAAGGGACGATGTATGATGACTTCCATCAACGTTTACCGAGCTGACGAACTAAATTCACGAAATTACTCTTGTTCTGTACATTTGGCGTACTTCATACAAAAACATTAAGAAAAGGCGCTATTGCGCCAAGTTTTTGTGATATATGGACTGAAACCAGAAAATTATGTAATATGCATTACAAGGGTCTAAATCCATGATATTATCTCAAAGAAATATGTATTTAATTATCAATGGCATGCAATATAGACTTGCATGAAAATCCGTTTCTATCGACTCCGTTAGAAAACGCTTTACGGCTGCAGTGGCCGAGCGGTTCTATGCGCTTCAGACCGGAACCGCGCTGCTGCGAAGGCCGCAGATTAGAATCCTGCCTCGGACATGGATATGTGTGAGGTCCTAAGGTTAGTGAGGTTTAAGTAGTTCTAAGTCTAGGGGACTGATGACCTCAGATGTTAAGTCCCATAGTGCTTAGAGCCATTTGAACCATTTTGAGAAAACGCTTTCTTTACCTGTTCTTCTGTGTCTCTTCCCATTCGGCGGCCCCAGACATCCGAACGAGGATTTTGTAAGCTACGTCACTCACGAGTGAATTATTTTCCTATTATTATTTCTTAGCTTGGAATTCACCTTTCCTAGAAATGGTTTTATGTGTTAATCATGATTTAGGTTGATTCACAGAAAGAGTCTTCAACATTTCACGGCCCTGTCAGGAATTGTATAAACATTAATTTTAATTTTAATAATCAACTGCCTCAGTTGCACTGTTTACCTAGTATTTACCTAGGATTCAGTCGGGATAACGCAACCTTCTTCAGAATAACAGTAACTACCGTTTGTCCTTAGTGGACATCGTGAAGCTGAAACTACAAATCCATAAATTATCGTCCGACTGTACACACTTATCTGAAACTGCCACGGCCCCACTTCGCGACCACGATGCGGCAGCCACGAGTGCTGTACTGGAACGATAATTTATGGATTTGTAGTTTTAGCTTGTCGATGCCCACTATGGACAAACGGTACTGACAGACTTCCAAATCACGATACATACCACCTACGCAGACAAGAAGACACTTTTCACATTCTGAATGCATTGGGAGATGGCGTATCACGAGAACTGTCAGTAGAATACCTGACGGACCTAGATTAGGCATCAGCTTTTAGTCCAAACCAATTGAGACCAGAGCCCATTCCCTTACGGCCTGTGCGTGGGCTGGCCGACTTCCATCACAGTTGAAATCCGCCACGTGCAGGACTAGGGGGAGTGAGGTCAACACCACTGATCAAGACAAGCACCGGATATGACGTAGGTTAAGTTAGTTTTGTAGGACTTACATTAGGACACTGATTTAGGGAACTGCAGCGATTATTTACCTTGGCCACCCCAGTGCCAGGGGCATGCTTCCCGGGTTTAGGGCGTTGAGCCTGGCTATCCTAAGTAGGTATATATACAACTGGCACACCTGTGACGCTGCAGGTAATAAGAAATAGTCATAGTGGATTATTTAAGTAATAGGTAGTTAGATCAAACTGCCCACTGTCGTAGTAAACTGTAAATAACACATTGTAGTAGTTAAACTGTAGCTCACTAACAAAACTGTAAAAGCTGCATTGTAATCTTATCTATGTATAATTATAATGACCCACTAATCAACTTAGGAGATGGGTTAATACTGTATAATTATTACTGATTATCGAATAAAGAATTTAAAAAAAAAAACTGTAGTTGCTGTTATTCTGAAGACGGTTGGGTTATCCCGACTGAAACCTAGGTAAATCGTAGGTAAACGGGGAGAGTGAAGCTGTCGGTTATTTAAATTAAAATTGTACGGTTGTCACTGAAGCAAACATACACTCCTGGAAATTGAAATAAGAACACCGTGAATTCATTGTCCCAGGAAGGGGAAACTTTATTGACACATTCCTGGGGTCAGATACATCACATGATCACACTGACAGAACCACAGGCACATAGACACAGGCAACAGAGCATGCACAATGTCGGCACTAGTACAGTGTATATCCACCTTTCGCAGCAATGCAGGCTGCTATTCTCCCATGGAGACGATCGTAGAGATGCTGGATGTAGTCCTGTGGAACGGCTTGCCATGCCATTTCCACCTGGCGCCTCAGTTGGACCAGCGTTCGTGCTGGACGTGCAGACCGCGTGAGACGACGGTTCATCCAGTCCAGAACATGCTCAATGGGGGACAGATCCGGAGATCTTGCTGGCCAGGGTAGTTGACTTACACCTTCTAGAGCACGTTGGGTGGCACGGGATACATGCGGACGTGCATTGTGCTGTTGGAACAGCAAGTTCCCTTGCCGGTCTAGGAATGGTAGAACGATGGGTTCGATGACGGTTTGGATGTACCGTGCACTATTCAGTGTCCCCTAGACGTTCACCAGTGGTGTACGGCCAGTGTAGGAGATCGCTCCCCACACCATGATGCCGGGTGTTGGCCCTGTGTGCCTCGGTCGTATGCAGTCCTGATTGTGGCGCTCACCTGCACGGCGCCAAACACGCATACGACCATCATTGGCACCAAAGCAGAAGCGACTCTCATCGCTGAAGACGACACGTCTCCATTCGTCCCTCCATTCACGCGTGTCGCGACACCACTGGAGGCGGGCTGCACGATGTTGGGACGTGAGCGGAAGACGGCCTAACGGTGTGTGGGACCGTAGCCCAGCTTCATGGAGACGGTTGCGAATGGTCCTCGCCGATACCCCAGGAGCAACAGTGTCCCTAATTTGCTGGGAAGTGGCGGTGCGGTCCCCTACGGCACTGCGTAGGATCCTACGGTCTTGGCGTGCATCCGTGCGTCGCTGCGGTCCGGTCCCAGGTCGACGGGCACGTGCACCTTCCGCCGAGCACTGGCGACAACATCGATGTACTGTGGAGACCTCACGCCCCACGTGTTGAGCAATTCGGCGGTACGTCCACCCGGCCTCCCGCATGCCCACTATACGCCCTCGCTGAAAGTCCGTCAACTGCACATACGGTTCACGTCCACGCTGTCGCGGCATGCTACCAGTGTTAAAGACTGCGATGGAGCTCCGTATGCCACGGCAAACTGGCTGACACTGACGGCGGCGGTGCACAAATGCTGCGCAGCTAGCGCCATTCGACGGCCAACACCGCGGTTCCTGGTATGTCCGCTGTGCCGTGCGTGTGATCATTGCTTGTACAGCCCTCTCGCAGTGTCCGGAGCAAGTATGGTGGGTCTGACACACCGGTGTCAATGTGTTCTTTTTTCCATTTCCAGGAGTGTATAATGACCCACTAATCAACTTAAGAGGTGGGTTAATACTGTATAATTATTATTGATTATCGAATAAAGAATTTTTTTAAAAAAACGGTAGTTGCTGTAATTCTGAAGACGGTTGGGTTATCCCGACTGAAACCTAGGTAAATCGTAGGTAAACGGGGTGAGTGAAGTTGTCGGTTATTTAAATTAAAATTGTACGGTTGTCTCTGTAGCAAACATATGATCGTCAGTTCCGTTCTGTAACATGTGACCGGAATACGCTACATGGCTCTTGCAGCCCTACTACCCACCTGCGGGCAGCCAGGCAGCAACGGGAGCAAGGTGTGGTGGGGTGGGCAAACAGCTTATGTACAGGCCATCATGCAGCCGAGCCATAGCCTACCCGACCGTACTGTACTAGCCGGGCTCAGGCAGGCAGGCGAGGTCAGACGGTTCCCACGTGCATAGAACGCCTGCAGCAACGCCGCCTAGCGAGTGGACTGTATAGCTGTACCTCCCAGTGTGCGAGCTGGCAGTCGCTCGGGGATACCTGGGCCGTCTGGGCTGGCTTTGGTAAGGCCCGCACTACATTTAATTACGTCACTTGGCAAAAGTTAAAATGTTTCATTCTTGGGTGTCCCCATTGCTCTGCCCTCACTGGTAAATGCTGCAAGTTGCACTTTTTTTTCTTTTAGAATATTACAAAGGAGGCACCGGGCAAGGAAGGTGTATCAACACTGTATGGAGATTACGGAAGAGATAGTTATCTTTAATAGCAACTGATCTGTTATATAAACAATACAGTTAAATCCATAAATTATCTGGAAGTAGGCATTAGGAGTGATTTAAAATGCAATAATCGTATAAAGTTGATCGTCGGTAAAGCAGATGCCAGACTGAGGTTCATTGGTAGAATCGTAAGGAAATGCAATCCGAAAACAAAAGTAGTAGGTTACAGTACACTTGTTCGTCCACTGCATGAATATTGCTCACCAGTGTGTGATCCGTACCAGATAGGGTTGATAGAAGAGATAGAGAAGATCCAACGGAGAGCAACGCGCTTCGTTACAGGATCATGTAGCAATCGCGAAAGCGTTATGGAGATGACAGGTAAACTCCAGTGGAAGACTGTGCAGGAGAGACGCTCAGTAGCTCGGTACGGGCTTTTGTTGAAGTATCGTGAACACCCCTTCACCGAGGGGTCAAGCAGTATATTGATCCCCCTACTTGTATCTCGCGAAGATATCATGAGGATAAAATCAGAGAGATTGGAGCTCACACAGAGGCATACCGACAAGCTTTCTTTCCACGAACAATACCAGACTGGAATAGAAGGGACAACCGATAGAAGTACTCAAAGTACCCTCCGCCACACACCGTCAGGTGTCTTGCGGAATATGGATGTACATGTAGATGTAGACATTGAAGCTTTAATTACTGTCAGTTCGTCACTTAACTAGTAGGAAGGGATTTAGAAGCTATCCAACTGAAAAACTATAAATACAATTCAGACGGCACTGTCTATCCTTCCCATAAAACGGAATATGTATTCTAGCCTTCCACAATCAGTTTTTGTTCATCTTTTTCTTCTAGACTAATTATGATGTCACTAAACTGAACTTCGTGACGTAGTGCACAGGCCCTCAACGTGTGCGAAAGTTACACAACAACGAAAATTCGAAGCCAAGTACTTTGCCACCTTTTAGTAGCTGTGTCGTGACTAAGGAACGCCAACTGCCATCGTCTTGGATATCGTCGTAGTAAAATCATCCTCATTCGGCACGCAGGCGTCATTGGCCACTCGAGACCGAACTGATAAGTATAAAGGCGAATCTAAATCACGCAGCTAACAAGAAAATGTTCTAAATACTCGGCAGATTATCAGAAGTCTACTACGCGTTGAGAGAGTTGACTACTAACACCGAGGCTGATATTATACAGAATTATGCTTAACGCACCCGCACCGGACACTTTGTAAATTGATCATCGAGTGCCAATGGCCTTCATTCCGAAGCATTAGCTGTAGTCCCTTCATCTGCACGTATGCTTCTACTAGGTTCTTTGCTCGTATAAGGACCATAGATACTAGCTAGGGATTGGACATTGAATATTTAAGTGCAGTTGAAGTTCTGAGGTTCCTCCCAAACATCTTGCTTCATTCTGATATTACTTAGCAACAGTCCTACATTTCAGTGTCAACGCTGAGGGTGGGGTAATTTGGCCGAAACCGATAATCACGCTTGATAAAAAATGACTTGCACCGTTCTATTAACTGAAACAGAAGATTAATTTAGATGAGGAGAAAAGTAAGGAACACTTGGCGAGGGAAAGTCTATTAATCAGTAAAGTACGCGGAGAGACTGTGATAAGGAAGTATTACAGAAGAAAACCTCTGTTTGAGAGTTGTTCAGCTTAGGCATCGCGTGTTAATAGTAAGAGACACTACGCATCATTTACAATTTTACAGTTTCCATGAGGAACAAACCAGACTGCCAGTAACCAAGGTGATAATGTTATTGTAAGAATAACGTCGAGTGCGAGGATGAATTGGATGTAGTCCATTAGGGTTGAATGTCTGTCAAGCAAACAACGGCTACATTTACCTACTTCCGTCATTCTGAATTGCTGAAAAGAAACCGCATTTGTAGTGCTGATTACTTGAGGCATGGTGCCTTATATGGCTCCTGTCTAGAGCCCGTGTACCTGGAGGATGACTCCCACGTGCACAGTGACAGATGCTATCGAGCGGGTCCAGTCGAGTATGTACACTACTGGCCATTAGAATTGCTAAACCAAGAAGAAATGCAGATGAAAAACGGTTATTCGTTGGACAAATATATTATACCAGAATTGACATGTGATTACATTTTCACGCAATTTGGGTGCATAGTTCCTGAGAAATCAGTACCCAGATCAACCACCTCTGGCTGTAATAACCGCCTTGATACGCCTGGACATTGAGCCAAACAGAGCTTGGATGGCGTGTACAGGTACAGCTGCCCATGCAGCTTCAACACGATACCACAGTTCATCAAGAGTAGTGACTGGCGTATGGTGACGAGCCAGTTGCTCGGCCACCATTGACCAGACGTTTTCAATTGGTGAGAGATCTGGAGAATGTGCTGGCCAGGGCATCAGTCCAACATTTTCTGTATCCAGAAAGGCCCGTACAGAACCTGCAACATGCGATCGTGCATTATCCTGCTGAAATGTAGTTCCGCAGGGATGTAATGAAGGGTAGAGCCACTTGCCTTAACACATCTGAAATGTAACGTCCACTGTTCAAAGTGCCGTCAATGCGAACAAGTGGTGACCGAGACGTGTAACCAATGGCACGCCATACCATCACGCCGGTGATACGCCTGTATAGCGACGACGAATACACGCTTCCGATGTGCGTTCACCGCGATGTCACCAAACACGGATGTGACCGTCAAGATGCTGTAAACAAATACTGGATTCATCCGAAAAAATGACGTTTTGCCATTCGTGCACCCAGGTTCGTCGTTGAGTACACCATCGCAGGCGCTCCTGTTCGTGATGCGGCGTCAAGGGTAACCGCAGCCACGGTCTCCGAGCTGATTGTCCATGCTGCTGCAAACGTCGTCGAACTGTTCGTGCAGATGTTTGTTGTCTTGCAAACGTCTCCATCTGTTGACTCACGGATCGAGACGTGGCTGCACGATCCGTTACAGCCGTACGGATAAGATTCCAGTCATATCGACTGCTAGTGATACGAGGCCGTTGGGATCCAGCACGGCGTTCCGTATTACCCTCCTGAACCCACCGATTCCATATTCTGCTAAGAGTCATTGGATCTCGACCAACGCGAGCAGCAATGTTGCGATACGATAAACCGCCAAGCGATAGGCTTCAATCCGACCTTTACCAAAGTCGGAAACGTGAAGGTACGCATGTCACCCCCTTACACGATGCATCACAACAGTGTTTCACCAGGCAACGCCGATTAACTTGTGTTTGTGTATGAGCAATCGGTTGGAAACGTTCCTCTTGTCAGCACGTTGTTGGTGTCGCCTCCAGTGCCAACCTAGTATGAATGCTCTGAAAACCTAATCATTTGCATATCACAGGATCGGTTAAATTTCGCGTCTGTAGCCATTCATCTTCGTGGTGTAGCAATTTTAATGGCCAATAGTGTAGTTCTGATTTTCATCCACCAGAGTCCAGTAGTGCACAGACACATTCAAGAAACAGGCCAAGAGATATGTTTTTGGAAACTCTTCTATTCATTTCTTGAAGGTTTATTGTTTCATTTTGTTTCTACAGTTTTGTATATGCTTTTAGTAGAGTGAATGATGAGTGAATATGGTCTAAAGTAAATATGTAGATCATTGTTGTACTGATGAACGTTGTACGAGGGGGGGTTTTGTATTATAATATGATAAGTCAGTTTATGGTGAAAGGAAAGCTAATTCGAGTGCCAATGAAAAAAGTTAATAGCGTGAAATACAAACGAAATTTCAGAATGTTAAGTATTTATTTCGGGAAAAAGTACAGTTCGAAAGTGTGTTATTTGTTGATTGGTTAGTCATGAAAAGCGCGGACTAATGCGGGAGAATAGAGTTTTTCTATTGGCCTTACAGAAAATTGACCAATCGGAACGGACTGTTCTTTGCGGGTCATTTTTCTGGGAGATATAGAATGCTTACAGCAGTGAAGAGTAGTCGAGATCCAGCCTTTCAATGGTACGTCGTGAGTAGTATGAGCTCCGAAGGAAGTAATAAATTGTCGGTTTTATTTGTATGGAAATTTGTGGTAAGGTCTTACGGGACCGAACTGCTGAGGTCTTTGGTCTCTAAGCTTACGCACTACGTAATCTAACTTAAACTAAGTTACGCTAAGAAGGACTCGAACCTCCGCCGGGGGTAGCAGCGCGGACCGTGACAATACGACACAGACCGTGCGGCTATCCCGCGTGGCGGTTTTAGTTGTGCTATATGTTCCAAATGTGTTCTAAAGTGAAGGCATATCTATTCCGGTGTGTTTTTAGAAAGTACGGATTTTTTAGATGATGTGTATGAGAAAAGACAGTAATTCCACATGGCATATTGAGCAGATAAGTGACTAAATCTTGAGTGCATTAGACACCGATAAACTTCGTAGTATGCCTAGAATTTTCATTTAAGAACAGTCCGTGCCTAATAGCTGTTCAGATTTCGGAAAACCGGTTACCACGAGCTTGGTAACGTGAATGTAAGGGTTTGTGCATTGTTGTGTTAGAATTAGCACGGGCTTGGCAGTGAACGTGTAATTCTAGAGTTGAGAATATACCGACGTTTTGCCAGTATGTCCAGCTTTCATTCAAAATTAAGGCCTTTTCCCAATTCTTAGAATAGCTACGTTGTATTCAGCCTGGTGCGAGTTGCAGTACGGTAGGTTTCTGCTCGGCTTTCCTACCGGCGATCTGCTGCAACGAGTTTATAGGTAATGGACGAAAATAACTGCACCGCCACATATTGTCATATCAAACAATAATCAGACTGGATTAAAATCCAAAGACGAAATGAGAAGAATAGACATAACACTTAATTTTCCTTTAGTTAACTGTTACTGAACTACACACTCAAATTAATTTTCTTTGCATATAACTACTCGTAAATACTCCAGCGATAATATCTTTTAGATACACGGTGGAGTGGGTGCAGGGTGCTAGTGGTAGGCTTATAAGCCGTCTCAATGTGTCATATCGAGCTCCGGAGGAACAAAAATGTTAAACACTTTCGTAGGTATAAGTACAGTAAAGCATCTGCGGTGCTGTAACTATCGGTCGCCTTGATGATATTTAATATTTTTTAATGTCTGAAAAATACTCGCCACAGAAGATAATTGCCGGCCGGTGTGGCCGAGCGGTTCTAGGCGCTTCAGTCTGGAACCGCGCTACCGCTACGGTCGCAGGTTCGAATCCTCCCTCGGGCATGGATTTGTGTGATGTCGTTAGGATAGTTAGTTTTAAGTAGTTCTAGTTCTAGGGGACTGATGACCTCAGATGTTAAATCCCATAATGCTCAGAGCCGTTTTTGAAGACAATTAGTCTCCATTCGATGCGAAACTACAGTGATGCCCAAAGCAAGAGCTTAAACGAGGACACACCTACGTTGCACCGTCCAGCGAACGATCAGGTACAGAACGGAGAGACTGCGGAACTGTGGGGCCCGGTGACGTGGGGTGGTTGTCCCCAGGCGGCACTCCCTGGGACGCCCTCTTATTATTTTGAGTGCCCTCCGGACTTTACTCAGGGAACCATTACGTAGTCGATACACAATCACTGCGCAGCGAATCCGTTATCGACCTGGCGTCGAACATGCGCCTTTGCTGCAGGGAAAGGGACGCAAAACGCATCAGGCAGCTGCGTCCCACGACGTGGCACCCGAGACCATGGTGAATCTTTACGCAAACCACAATACGCAACAAATATCTAGAAATTTCTCACGGTGCGGTACTGAACCACTTCAGCTGCCGTAGCGATGTCTTAAACGACACATACATTTACACATGAATTATTCGCTAGCGAGTAACAGAAATTTTAGGAGGTACCCGGTACCAATATCAGAGGTTTTAGATCCAAATCGTGCAATTTTCTAGGTAAAAAGGCCAACATACCTCTGTAATATTACCTTATCCCTCTTAAGTAACTTTCTTGACTCCTTCCGAAGATGTATGAAAAGGGTAGAAAAATTTTACGCAGCTCTGCTCGAATACTGTTATCTAAATTGAATTTTGTTTTCGAAATACCAACGTCGTCTTGAATCAAAAGATTGTAATGAAATTTCCTTGAACAATTTACACTGTCGCATATGCCGTGCCGAGCCGTTACCATCCTAGAAGCGTGTATTTGAATGTCTGATTCTATCCATGCTTGGAAACAGCTCCGAATGCTGAAGCATCCTCTATCATTGTTCTTACTGTTACCTTCTCTACGATTTTCTGAGTGCTACACCACATTCTCCCCATCCGTATATAGGCAAGTGTTTGGTTAGTCTCTTCAGCGGCTTATTTCATACATTGGTTTTTTTTTTTCCTTTTCGTAATGCTACGCAGCCTTTAAGCAATTAGATATTATCGAGAACCTTACTGCCAATATCGTGTTGCCTTCCTTTGTGGGCGCATCGTCTTGCCTTTATCGCCTTTTACAGCCCACTTAACGAAAATGCAATGTAAGTGCAGTCTGCATTCCTTAAGATCATTCTGCGACGAATCTTTCCTATAGTGAGCATCACCGTCGACGAACCATGGGGCTTCCGGCTGAGCGCATATCTTACAGGATGTTTCATAATTCCTGTCGCAGACTTCCATGGATTTTAATGGGGAATTAGGAGATAAGATTCTCGTAAGGAAACCATCTCCGGAAATGTAGAGTTTGCATGGAGGATTAGTTTGACGATCAGATCACGTTCAACTCTCCCACTTTACGGTACGCCACAGGGGAGTCAATGAGCTCTTGACCTGTGAGCCGTAGGAGCACACGACACGGGCAGTGTTTGGAGTACTGCCGTCGGGTTCTCATGTACGTGACGGAGTACGTCCTCTTCTAAGTCGATGGTCCAGGGCATCCGTGGTGCACTAGAGTCAACATACTCCTGTCAGCCGTTGTAGTAGTCGTACACAAATGGTGTGTGATGTCATAATTAACACGAGGACAGGCTACAGCATCTCTTTTCATGTTCTATGAGTTCAGTGATGCGGGACATTTGGAAATGGTACGACCTTCAAACTTCTTTTATATCCAAACAGTACATTTCTGAACGGTACATTTCCATACCAAAACATTATCAAACTGAAATGGTGTGTAAGGAATTGAATTACGGTCGAAAAGGATCTCGAACAGGATCACCATGTAAAAGGAGGGGGGATGCTGTAACATTAAGGAATGGACACCACTTATTGTAGGCCATAAATCATTCTTACTAGAGTCGTCACATGAAGGGCGTTACATGCAGCTCAATGTGCCTACTATTGGCGATAAACGTATTTGAATGCCGGTTTTGAATAAAGGAATTGATTTCTTACTAATAGTAAAGGAGCATGTGAGTCCCCGGTTACCTCACGTTCGCCGCCAACCATGTTTGTATTACAGTCTGAATGACAACGCAACTGACATAGACGAACAAAATAATATACAGTTAGCACAAAGGATAACACAAAAATCTCTGGGAAGGCAAAGTAACGTGAATCATTCTGAGCTAGAGCACATTAATTTCTCATTCTACTCATTACCTTCTTCACATCTGTTGAGTGTTAATTAAGTAAATAAATTAGTGAAATCAAAGTGAACTAAGAAATTAGAATATAAATGGAAAACTTGGTTTAGTTTAGAGAGTTACATACTGGCATTCAGCGGGCAGAACAGAAGAAACAATGACCGTGGAGTCAGCGAGTTCCACATAAGCGGGCGCTGTCGATTCAGCCGTCAGGGCATCGCCCGACCGGCTCACGTGTTTCTCAGTTGTCGCATGTGAGCAAAGGCCCTCGCCTACATTCCAAGAGCCAATGACCGACGTTAAGAAGATTCTTCGAGAAGCTCTTCAACGTGACGGAAGAGGCAATGACCGGCTCACGTGTTTCTCAGTCGTCACATGCGATCAGAGGCCCCCGCCTACATTCCAAGAGCCAATGACCGAGGTCAAGTAGATTCTTCGAGAAGCTTTTCAACGTGACAGAAGAGGCAATGGCCTTGAAGTCGTTCACCTCCAGTGAACTGAAGTGAATAAATACGCGAGACGCGGTGGGCCCGACAGTTGAAGACAGATGAAGACGGATGAAGACAGATGAAGACGGGGAAGAAGACGAAGACGGAGACGAGAACGGAGACGAAGACGAGAGACGAAGGAAGAAAAGAAGAGTAGCAGTAGTGTTCAGTCAGTTTCGCTGCTGAAGACCGTCATGCAAGAAGAGACTGCATCATGCACAGACGCACCAAGTCCGCCGCTGTAATGGAATAGCAAGCAGCAGCCGCGGCGCCAGAAGACAGAAGTTAAAAGGTATTGGAAGTCTGGTTTTTACATACCCGGGTGACTCGTGAGGACGGGAAGGAGACGGCCTCACATCAGTAGTTACCTGTGAGCTGGGATGAAGACCTGACAGCCGGAGACTGGCAAGCGGGAGTCCGTGGTTCGAGTTCGGGACACTGGCCTTCCACCGCCGCGCCGCTCCGCTGGTCGACGCACAACACACGCGGCCGCTTAGAGAAGAGAAACACTGGGACGCCACATTCAAGGTATCACCATCCGATGCACGACTTCGCTCGCAATAATTAAACGGGCCACCTCGCGCTGCGCGTCTCCGGTCAGCTGGGCGAGACGGCGGCACGAGATACACACCGCTACGCGTAATCAGACGCCGCCGCCGCCGCCGCCGCCGCCGCCGCTGTCGCAGCAGAAGGCTACGCAAACGACACGGCTGCCGCTCTCCGAACCAGAACGTCCCAGTAAGATACAGTTGTACGAAACTTTCAATAAAAGTTAACTTATGTAAGAATGATGTTTCATTCGACCTCATACCCGAGCCAAGGAAGAACCCACCCTGCCCACATGTTGTTAAGAGAGAAAAGTTCATTTATTTAATATTTTCACCCTGACAGAATGCTTTAGGATGCTCATCCTGACAATTGACAGCATCAAAAGAGAAAACACAGTTACATTTAGTGTCAGAAGTGTCACATTTAGTAACACAATTGTTACATTTAGTGTCATAAGCCGTCATAGTTGTTACATTTGATGTCAGAAGCCGTTATAGTTGTTACAATTGGTGTCAGAGAAAAAACCCTTGGCTCAATATGAGGTGTGAATGACAGTCACTAAAGGTCCACAGTTAGTGTCGTTTAATGTGTGAAAGAATAGGGGTTTGCATAGCAGTCGTAATATTTTCTTTATTTAGAAGTGTACTTTCTCTCATAATTTTAAGGGTTTGTCGAAAATATTTAAACATCTTTTTTATTCAGTGTGGTAAGATTGTATAACTAACAGTTTGTAAAATGATGACACGAAATCGTACAAAGTCAGAGTCAGCACCACAAGCGGTTTCTACTGAGGAAGCTATTCAGAGCTTAGTTAATCAAATAGCTCAGCTTAAAAATGATAATACTGCATTATTTAAACAGTTGAGTGAGGTTAGGCAAACCAGTTCAATCCCTCCCACCCTAGATTCCTCAGCAGCAGCCTTAGTAACTCCTTTTTCAGGTAAACCTGGCGAGGACATAACAGCCTTTTTTCATGATTTAGTAGCAGCTGCAAAGTTAGGATCATGGTCAGATGAACAGCTCTTACAAATGACAAAGTTAAGATTGGCAGGAGAGGCTGAAGCACACGTATTATACCATGAAGAATTACGGCATGCTCCAACATTTGAGGAATTGAAGAAAGGATTGCTTAAACGTTTTCAAAAACAGAACAGCTGCAGATTTTATAGGGAACAGTTAAACACTATCACTCAGATGCAAAACGAGTCGTTAGAAAGCTTTGTAGATAGGATTAGAAAAGTTAATATTAACACCTATCAGTTGACAACTAGTGATGAAGCAAATAAAGTTATTTTACAAGAGGCAGAAGATAGAGCTCTGGATACATTTATACGTGGGTTACCTCCTGAAACGTCCTGTCGTGTTAGGGCAGAGTTTCCTAAAAATTTAGCAGAAGCTGTATCTGTGGCGACAGCTTTCGAAGAAATAGACATTGCCACCAGATACAAGGAGAAGCGAAATATATTTTCCGCAGGAGTACGATGTTTTAGGTGCGATCGACACGGACATATAGCAAAAAACTGCAGACAACCTCAATGCACTAATTGTCAAAGAATAGGTCACACATTCAAGGAATGCAGGTCTAAGAAAGTTTTTGGAAATAGAAATCAGTTAAACTCAAACGGGAATGTCGGAGCCGCCGCCAGGCGTTCCCAATAAAATTTCATGCCATTAAGGCGAATGTGAAGGCGGAATGCTGGTTATCTACTACCATACAGGATAAAGAGGCAAAGATACTGGTGGATACAGGCGCAAACGTATCAATAGTAAGTAATGAATGTATGGGAGAAAAGAAATATGACCCTCCAAGGTATAGATTGAGTGGAGTAGGAGGAGGTACAGTGAAGTCATTAGGATGTACATCATTGATTTTCTATATTCACGGTGTACAATTTCAAGAAGATGTAGAAGTGGTAACAAAGGTAACTGACAGGTACGACGCGATCCTAGGGTTGGATTTCCTGAAAAAACATCACGCTAAAATCGACCTCAGACAGCAAACTGTAGAACTTAGCGGAATAGTGTTTCAGCTAGGTGACACCGCTGCAAAGGGCCCTCTGCCGCAAGATTTCCCTAACCGGAAGGCGAAATCAACTATACTGCGTGCAACGTCCTTGAAGGTTGATTCGCGGGATCAGATACCATCTGGCTCAGGAAAACTTCTCTGGATGACCGTTGACCACGAAGTACCTACAGATACAGTGTGTCTAATAGAGCCTTTAGAGGAAAATGAGGAATTAGATATATCACATTGTTTTGTACGTAGGAGTGTTGTACGGGTTCAAGACGTTGAGGGAGAAAGAAAAGTACCGGTACATATTGACAATTTCGGAGTGGAGGACAAAGAGTTGCATAAGGGAATATTAGTAGCTACAGTCAGTACTTTTGAAGAAGAAGATTTCATTTGGTCCGATATTAATGATGGTCAGAAACCAGACGCCTATAAAACCGCATTGCGCCAGAAGATTGAGCATTTGAAAGGAAAGGATAGAGACACGATAGAAGCAGTTTTACTTGAGTTCCAAGATTTATTTAATGCAGAAGGTCAATTGCCAGCAACAGACATCACACAGCATAGGATCCCAACAGGAAATAGCCCCCCAGTTTATAGGAAGCCTTATAGAGTTGCGCATCACTTACAGCCAGTACTGGATGAATTTATAGAACAGCATCTAAAAGATGGAATTATAGAATATTCTGATTCGCCTTATAATTCAAATATTGTAATTATTCCAAAGAAGTCTCCCGACGGTACGAAACGATATAGATTTTGTTGTGACTACAGACACCTTAACAAACAAACTATCTCCGATGTTTATCCTCTTCCAAACATTACAGATATCATTGACAGTTTGGGTAACAGTAAATACTTTTCAACAATCGATCTACGTAGTGGATATCATCAATTGGAAGTTGCACCTGAAGATAGGCATAAAACAGCATTTTCTACCCCTGGAGGCCACTGGCAATTTAAAAGAATGCCTTTCGGTTTGAAAAATGCACCAGCAACTTTTCAAAGACTACTCGATGGAGTATTGCGAGGACTCAAAACTCAGCAATGTTGTGTATATCTAGACGATATTATTGTATTCTCCAGAGACATTAATGAAACAGCTATGCCACTTATTAAAAATACGCAAATTACGCACAACTCCGTTACACCCTCAGTGCAACGGGCGCACAGAAAGAGTTCATCGGACAATTGGCAAGATGCTTAGTTATTATATTAACGAACAACATTATAATTGGGATACGTATTTACCAATAATCGTGTCGGTATACAACGCCAAAACGCATGAAGCAACTGGCATGTCACCTTATGAAGTGGTCTATGGGAAAAAAATGCCGTTCCCTTTTGATGTAATCAGGCAGAAAAACGGAAAAGTCGGAGAAACAGTAAGAGATTTCAGTCGAATGATGAAGGATGTATGGAAAAAGGTTCAAAAATCTAATACAAAGGCTTTGGAACGACAGGAAAGATTAGGTAATACCCAAGCTAAATATCCAAATTACAAAATCGGTCAGTGGGTTATGCTTTCAACTCCTTACATAGCTAAAGGAAAAACGAAGAAATTTGTAACAAACTACATAGGTCCTTATCAAATTATTGAAATCACGTCACCAGTCAACGTTAAATTGCAACTGCCCACCCGAACTACCATTGTCCATGCAAGTCGTTTAAAACCTTTTAAGGGCGCTCCAGATGTAATTCCTTCAACAATAGTGTCTGCTTTTCCGAAGGGTGGAGGAAGTTCCCGTAAAGGAAAAAGAGTGGCCACGCCAGCACAACATACAGACATGGCACCATACAATCTTCGTTCAAGGGTGCGAATGTCCTAGTTGAATCTTAGTAGACTATGGACAGTATACAAATGTAAATAATTAATAAATTATAATGGTTTATTTTTTAAGAAAGAAAAGTTGAACGTAGAAACATGTAGATCTTGTAGTTAACAATGTATTCCTTCTGTTCTTTATTTTTGTTTTTACTAGCTTCGTAGGTCTATAACCATGTTTGCTTTTTTCAGAAAACGCCATGCAAGCATTTCCTACACAAAACCTGTCCTACCTCAATGACTCCCTTGACAGTTCCCTTCTGAAGTCATAAACTCACAGCAAGGCAAAATTGATGCCAATGTTATGATGCAACATGTCTTAAAATTAAAAGGTGAACACAAAACTAAAATTATAATGCTAGGAACGGGTATATCTGGAACCTTTGTGTTGGTGTTTCTGCTTTGTACAGTTTCCTGTTATTTAAGACGAAAAAATAAGCCAAATAATAATATACCACTTCATCAAATCCCTGTTAACTGGATACCACACTCTTAACTGGTGTACTTCAGCAGTTACTTTTGAGCATTAGTGTATTAATTTTGTTTATTGTACTTCATTCTTTATTAAACAGTCTCTTGTTAACATAAACAATACTGTAGAATAGATATTCTTGCATTAGTATAGGGTAGATTAAACAGCTGTTGCTCTGTAATTTTCTAAGTGCAAAATTTATTTTTTGTTTATTCATTGTCATCAAGATTTGTTACACTTATTACAACCATTTATGTAAGATCTATGTGATTCATGACCGTACAGTGCTTTTGTAAAGTGATAAAGTATTTTCCACGTTCTTAATGTGAAGCGTGTGTAATCTTCTAAGTCGAGAGTTTTCAGTGCTTGTGCTTTTTCCGTGTGAAGAGTGGAGGAATGTTGAGTGGTAAATTCGAGGGCGAATTTCTCCGAAGGGTGGAGGAATGTTGAGTGTTAATTAAGTAAATAAATTAGTGAAATCAAAGTGAACTAAGAAATTAGAATATAAATGGAAAACTTGGTTTAGTTTAGAGAGTTACATACTGGCATTCAGCGGGCAGAACAGAAGAAACAATGACCGTGGAGTCAGCGAGTTCCACATAAGCGGGCGCTGTCGATTCAGCCGTCAGGGCATCGCCCGACCGGCTCACGTGTTTCTCAGTTGTCGCATGTGAGCAAAGGCCCTCGCCTACATTCCAAGAGCCAATGACCGACGTTAAGAAGATTCTTCGAGAAGCTCTTCAACGTGACGGAAGAGGCAATGACCGGCTCACGTGTTTCTCAGTCGTCACATGCGATCAGAGGCCCCCGCCTACATTCCAAGAGCCAATGACCGAGGTCAAGTAGATTCTTCGAGAAGCTTTTCAACGTGACAGAAGAGGCAATGGCCGTGAAGTCGTTCACCTCCAGTGAACTGAAGTGAATTAATACGCGAGACGCGGTGGGCCCGACAGTTGAAGACAGATGAAGACGGATGAAGACAGATGAAGACGGGGAAGAAGACGAAGACGGAGACGAGAACGGAGACGAAGACGAGAGACGAAGGAAGAAAAGAAGAGTAGCAGTAGTGTTCAGTCAGTTTCGCTGCTGAAGACCGTCATGCAAGAAGAGACTGCATCATGCACGGACGCACCAAGTCCGCCGCTGTAATGGAATAGCAAGCAGCAGCCGCGGCGCCAGAAGACAGAAGTTAAAAGGTATTGGAAGTCTGGTTTTTACATATCCGGGTGACTCGTGAGGACGGGAAGGAGACGGCCTCACATCAGTAGTTACCTGTGAGCTGGGATGAAGACCTGACAGCCGAAGACTGGCAAGCGGGAGTCCGTGGTTCGAGTTCGGGACACTGGCCTTCCACCGCCACGCCGCTCTGGTCGACGCACAACACACGCGGCCGCTTAGAGAAGAGAAACACTGGGACGCCACATTCAAGGTATCACCATCCGATGCACGACTTCGCTCGCAATAATTAAACGGGCCACCCCGCGCTGCGCGTCTCCGGTCAGCTGGGCGAGACGGCGACACGAGATACACACCGCTACGTGTAATCAGACGCCGCCGCCGCCGCCGCCGCCGCCGGTGTCGCAGCAGAAGGCTACGCAAACGACACGGCTGCCGCTCTCCGAACCAGAACGTCCCAGTAAGATACAGTTGTACGAAACTTTCAATAAAAGTTAACTTACGTAAGAATGATGTTTCATTCGACCTCATACCCGAGCCAAGGAAGAACCCACCCTGCCCACATGTTGTTAAGAGAGAAAAGTTAATTTATTTAATATTTTCACCCTGACAGAATGCTTTAGGATGCTCATCCTGACAATTGACAGCATCAAAAGAGAAAACACAGTTACATTTAGTGTCAGAAGTGTCACATTTAGTAACACAATTGTTACATTTAGTGTCATAAGCCGTCATAGTTGTTACATTTGATGTCAGAAGCCGTAGCAGTTGTTACAGATTTGTTACTGCCTGTACATTGATCATTCGGAAATAAATGCATCTGGGAGAATGGAAAGTGGAATGGGTTGTCCAAAGCTATCTACGGAGCCACTGAGATACTTTTATCGTGAATTGTAACAACTAATTTAGGGTATCACATGGGATTGTCACCAACACCACTCTGAAGAACAACAAGTAGCCAAAGTTTATAGTGCAAATAAGAACACATGCTCAAAAATAATTATTGCATGTGGTTCTCTTAATATAATATTAGATTAGGATTGTACCTTCGCCAGGATCACTTGAGTGAGGCTGAAAAAATTGTTCAAATGGCTCTGAGCACATTGGGACTTAACTGCTGTGGCCATCAGTCCCCTAGAACTTAGAACTACTTAAACCTAACTAACCTAAGGACATCACACACATCCATGCCCGAGGCAGGATTCGAATCTGCGACCGTAGCGGTCGCTCGGTTAAAATGAGATTGATACTCTCATCACAAAAAGCGATGTTACATACAAGGACAAAAAAAGAATAACTTAATTTGACGTACTTTCGCATAATGAAAATCCGGATAAAGATTTATTCTCTACCCTGGTACTACTCACATAGAACAAGCAGACGGCAAATGGAGAAATCAATAGCCACCATTAACTCAAGTACACACCGTGTGAAGAATTCTACTAAAGGTAAGAAGAATGGTTAACAGATAATATTTTTCTCCGGATATAGGGGTTCCTTAGGGACATGATCTCACACGCTACAAAATGCATAGCAGTGTGATACAAAAGCTGTGAAATTACGAATACGGGGGTTCCTCATGAACATATTGAAAGAACTCCACAACTATACAACTGCACTGTCGATGGCACATTGCTGGAAATAGTAACCACCGTAAGACATCTAGTAGTACATGTCCGGAGCGACCTTAACTGGAATGACCACATAAAATAAATGTAGGAGAAGCGGATGGCAGACTGGGATCTAATTACAAGGCTATTCTTCGACCGATTCATGAGCACTGGTCATCAGTCTGGGACCATTGCCAGTTAGATGCGATATAAGAGGTAGAGAAGATGCATCGAGAAACGGTACGATTCGTCACAGGATCGTTTATTATGCGTGAGAGCGTTACAGCGATGCACAACAAAGTGGCTGCAAGAGAGGCTTTGTGCGTCATTGAGAGCTTTACTACTGAAATTTGGAGAGAGTATGTTCCGGGAAGAGACGGTCAAGATATTAATACCTCTCACATACGTCTCACGTAACGACCGTAACGAGAAAATTCCAGAAATTGGAGCTAGTATAAGGGCTTACCAAATATCACATTTTAAACACAAAGTTTGTGCTATTAGAAATGATATTAATTCCACACAAAACCCTGCGCACAGTGCATGGATTCTTAGGCAAGCACCTTCCACACGGAGCACGTCGATATCTCACCAGTGACTTCTAATATCTGCCGCACGCAGTTGACGTCGACAGGTGTTGGGCCTGAAGATGACGTTATTACAAGGTTGAAATTAGTCGCACAAATAAAATCGACACCTAAAGTACAGCTGGAGAAATTTCTTCAATTTTAATATACACTGTTTATTGTTGTGCCCCTCTGCCCATAATGTTCCAGTACTGGACCTTGTGCGTCGCGAAAAACCGTAAGCATCAGTTTTCCTGCGGACAGTTCGGTCTTGATTTTTCTTGCACGGGGAATCTGCATGTTTCCATTCCATACTCTGCCGTTTACTGTCCGGCTCGTAATGATGGATCCATGTTTCGTCACCAGTAATGATCTTGTCTAAGAAATTGTCCCCTCCGTTACCATAGCGATTCAAATGTTTTTTGCAGATGTCCAACCGCGTTTTTTTATGCAACTGTGTGAGTTGGGATCCATCTTGCACGAACTTTGTGAAACCCAAGTCTGTTGTGGAAGATTTCGTAGGCAGAACCGTGACTAAGCTGCAGACGATGCGTCACTTTGTCAATAGTTAATCGTCTGTCTAGGAGAATTATTTCACTTGAACATTCAGTGTTTTCTTCATTTGTGGTTGTAAACGGTCGTCCGGCTCCTTCATCGTTCGTAACAATTGTGCGACGATTTCGGAATTTTTCAAGCCATTCGTAGACACTCCGTTGTGGCATAACACTGTTCCCGTAGTGTGCCAAAAGTCTTCGATGAATCTCGGCCCCTGATACGCCTTCGGACCACAAAAAACGGACCACTTAACGTTGCTCTTCTTTGGTACAAATTGACAGCGGAGCAGCCATGATTGACAGTACGGCAGCTTGAAAATTGCAAAGATACAACAACAACTAAACAAAGCTTGCGTAATTAACGTAAAACGACAGTGCTACCAAAATAAATTAAAATATAACTAAATTGCGGATAATAATTGACTTACCCTTGTATTCATTACTTCGTAAGAAACAGGAGGGATATTTTCTGAATCCGTGTTGGTTGTTTGTCAATAGATCGGATTCTTCGAGGTATTCGTAATGTTCGAGCACAGTATGTGATCTCAACTCCTTCTGGATTGTCACGTCAGCTATATGGGTCTACAATTCAGCTGATTGCTCCTGTTTCCCTTCTTCGTTATTGGTATGACTTGAGCAACTTCTCGGTCCTTAGGTACGTAATTCTAGGAAAATTCAGCTAATCTGAAGACACTAAAGGAGACCGTGTATAGGGTGTCCCACCTAAACTTCTCACCATCAATCAATATCAATACATATTGACAAACGGCTTTCACGGGTATTAACGTACGGCAGAGGCACACGAAAGTAAATAGTACGACACATTCTAAACCGTGTTTATTGCTGTTATCAAAAATAACTTGATTTTCTTTATATAGACACTCCAAATTATTCCATACGCAATCAGTAACACGATAAATCACAATAATAATGGCCTTGGTTCCTTCGTACCACGACACTTACATCCTGAGAAGATGGAACGCGAAGTTGACACATGAAATGAACGAAACACGGTGCTATTGGACTTCCCGGAATGCCAGCGTGACCCGCACGATGTTCGTAATCGTGATGTGACAGACATAAGTATTCTTACTTTCACTCTTACCATGACGACAGAAAGTAATAATAGGACTCCTGCCACAAATGCTGATAGTCACGTAACTGTGTCCCTTGTGCATGTTGTATTTACCTACGTACAGATTATATAACAGTACTGACCCGCCTGGATGGCCGAGAGCACTAACACTCTGCTTCCTGGACTCGGGTAGGCGCGCCGGTCCCGGATCGAATCCGCCCTCCGGATTAACGACGAGGGCCGGTGTGCTGGCCAGCATGGATGTGGTTTTAGGCGGTTTTCCACATCCCGCTCGGTGAATACCCGGCTGGTCTCCACGTCCCGCCTCAGTTACACGACTCGCAGACATTTAAAACACATCCGCACTTTTCCATGATTTACTCGAGACGCAGACAGATGAGGTACTCTGATTCCGTCCGAAGCGGTACGGAGTGGCGGCAGGAGAGGCATCCGCCCACCCCTTCTAATTAACATGCCAAATCCGATTTAACCATGCCAACCCCGCGCAAAATGCGAGACACACGCGCAAGCGATAGAATAGAATAGACTATATAACAGTACCGGCCGGTGTACGTCGCCCCGTTGCGCCACCTATGTTAACCCTTCGCCAATGCGTGTGTGGGAATGGCTCCCTTCGAAGCAACTGTTCTGTGTGAAAGTGCGTAGAGATTTATGGCAACGGTGTTCTGTACACCGTAATTGGTGTAACTGTTATAATCGTGATATTAACTTCCCCGTCCATCGGTTCTAGGCGTTCGACATGGTGTTCACAAAGGAGGAAATGGCTGACATGGTATTACCGTACGGAAAATGACATTAATATGGCACACGTGCCGCATAGGTGTACTCGTGTACCCAGCGGTACCCTAATAGAAGTCATCCGACCCGCCCTACTGAGTATAGGTGGAACGCTTCTCGCAACAGGGCAGTTGTCTCCAAGAATGCGGATCACGATCAGAAACGTTACACAAGAAAGCAGTAGAGGTAGCTATTCTGGCGGCCCCCGCAATAAACTTTCATGCAAATGTTCGCGAAATGGAGAGACGTATGGGAATCCCTCTAATAACTGTAATGCGTATCTGCACAGCCATAAATAGCACCCATATCAACTGGTGCTAAATCAAGGCCTCCATGGCAAAGACGCCCACAGTCTCGTGGAATACTGTCAGTTGGTTCTGCGGCATGACTTCATGCGTAGGATACTGTTTACCGATTAGGCCACATTTACAAACGATGGGAACGTCAACTTACACAACATAGACTACTGGTCACCAGAAAACCCACGCTAGATACGCCGGGTTGAACATCAACATCAGTGGAGTGTCAGTGTATAGTGTGGTATTGTGGGACACTACATCATTGGTCAGTATTTTCATTGATGGTATTCTTAACGGGCGGAAGTACGAGCCATTCCTATGATGTACATTACCTTGACTGATGGAAGGCATACCATTTCATTTGTGTCAAATAAAGTGGTATCAACATGATGGATACGCATAATGCCATGGTGGCGCGACAGGCACTGAACCATCAATTACCACATCGATGGATTGGATGGGGCAGCCCCATTGAGGGATTTCCAGCACTGTCGCCGGACCTCGCCACCAAGGACATTTTTCTCTGGGGACATGGTGTATCAGCAGATCTCTGTGACAATGGCCAGCGTTAAAAGCCCGTATTACCACTACATGCGCTGCAACAACACTACAAACACTGACGGCCATGAGCGGATCGGTGAATGATCGCGCAAAGCGATGTTGCCAAGCAAATGGTAATCTCCTCGAACATACGTTGACGATTTTAGGTTGTGAGACATGTGATTGCCCACCAGCGTACATTCTGTGTATTACGGAGAAGACTTATGTTTGTATTGTTGGTACTACTGTCGTTGTTGTGCCGGCCGCGGTGGTCTAGCGGATCTAGGCGCTCAGTCCGGAGCCGCACGACTGCTACGGTCGCAGGTTCGAATCCTGCCTCGGGTATGGATGTGTGTGATGTCGTTAGGTTAGTTAGGTTTAAGTAGTTCTAAGTTCTAGGGGACTGATGACCATAGACGTTAAGTCCCGTAGTGCTCAGAGCCATTTGAACCATTTGTTGTTGTTGTGGCCTTCAGTCCTGAGACTGGTCTGATGCAGCACTCCATGCTACTCTATCCTGTGCAAGCTTCTTCATCTCCCAGTACCTACTGCAACCTACATCCTTCTGAATCTGCTTAGTGTATTCATCTCTCGGTCTCCCTCTACGATTTTTACCCTCCACGCTGCCCTCCAATACTAAATTGGCGATTCCTTGATGCCTCAGAACATGCCCTACCAACCGATCCCGTCTTCTGGTCAAGTTGTTCCACAAACTTCTCTTCTCCCCAATCCTATTCTATACTTCCTCATTAGTTATGTGATCTACTCATCTAATCTTCAGCATTCTTCTGTAGCTCCACATTCCGAAAGCTTCTATTCTCTTCTTGTCCAAACTATTTATCGTCCATGTTTCACTTCCATACAAGGCTACACTCCATACAAATACTTTCAGAATCGACTTCCTGACACTTAAATCTATACTCGATGTTAACAAATTTCACTTCTTCAGAAACGCTTTCCTTGCCATTGGCAGTCTACATTTTATGTCCTCTCTACTTCGACCATCATCAGTTATTTTGCTCCCCAAATAGCAAAACTCCATTACTACTTTAGATGTCTCATTTACTAATCTAATTCCCTCGGCATCACCCGACATAATTCGACTACATTCCATTATCCTCGTTTTGGTTTTGTTGATGTTCATCTTATATCCTCCTTTCAAGACACTGTCCATTCCATTCAACTGCTCTTCCAAGTCCTTAGCTGTAACTGACAGAATTACAATGTCATCGGCGAAGCTCAAAATTTTTATTTCTTCTCAATGGATTTTAATACCTACTTAGAATTTTTCTTCAGTTTCTGTTACTGCTTGCTCAATATACAGATTGAACAACATCGGGGAGAGGAGACAACCCTGTCTTACTCCCTTCCCAACCACTGCTTCCCTTTCATGTCCCTCGACTCTTATAACTGCCATCCGGTTTCTGTACAAATTGTAAATAGCCTTTCGCTCCCTGTATTTTACCCCTGTTACCTTTAGAATTTGAAAGAGAGTATTCCAGTCAACATTGTCAAAAGCTTTCTATAAGTCTACAAATGCTAGAAACGTAGGTTTGCCTTTCCTTAATCTTTCTTCTAAAATATGTCGTAAGGTCAGTATTGCCTCACGTGTTCCAGTGTTTCTACGGAATCCAAACTGATCTCCCCCGAGGTTGGCGTCTACTAGTTTTTCCATTCGTCTGTAAAGAATTCGTGTTAGTATTTTGCAGCTGTGACTTATTAAACTGATAGTTCGGTAATTTTCACATCTGTCTACACCTGCTTTCTTTGGGATTGGAATTATTATACTCTTCTTGAAGCCTGAGGCTATTTCACCTGTTTCATACATCTTGCTCAGCAGATGGTAGAGTTTTGTCAGGACTCTTCCATTTCCATAATATTGTCCTCAAGTACATCGCCCTTGTATAGACTCTCTATATATTCCTTCCACCTTTCTGCTTTCCCTTCTTTGCTTAGAACTGGGTTTCCATCTGAGCTCTTGATATTCATACAAGTCGTTCTCTTATCTCCAAGCCGGCCGAATTGGCCGTGCGGTTAAAGGCGCTGCAGTCTGCAACCGCAAGACTGCTACGGTCGGAGGTTGGAATCCTGCCTCGGGCATGGATGTTTGTGATGTCCTTAGGTTAGTTAGGTTTAAGTAGTTCTAAGTTCTAGGGGACTAATGACCTCAGAAGTTGAGTCTCATAGTGCTCAGAGCCATTTGAGCCATTGAGTCTTATCTCCAAAGGTCTCTTTAATTTTCCTGTAGGCAGTATCTATCTTACTCCTAGTGAGATAAGCCTCTATGTCCTTACATTTGTCCTCTTGCCATCCCTGCTTAGCCACTTTGCACTTCCTGTCGATTTCATTTTTGAGACGTTTGTATTCCTTTTTGCCTGTTTCATTTACTGCATTTTTATATTTTCTCCTTTCATCAGTTAAATTCAATATTTCTTCTGTTACCCAAGGATTTCTACTAGCCCTCGTCTTTTTACCTACTTGATCCTCTGCTGCCTTCACTACTTCATCCCTCAAAGCTACCCATTCGTCTTCTACTGTATTTCTTTCCCCCATTCCTGTCAATTGTTCCCTTATGCTCTCCCTGAAACCCTGTACAACCTCTGGTTCTTTCAGTTTATCCAGGTCCCATCTCCTTAAATTCCCACCTTTTCTCAGTTGCTTCACTTTTAATCTACCGGTCATAACCAATAGATTGTGGTCAGAGTCCACATCTGCCCCTGGAAATGTCTTACAATTTAAAACCTGGTTCATAAATCTCCGTCTTACCATAATCTATCTGATACCTTTTTGTATCTCCATGGTTCTTCCATGTATACAACTTTCTTTCATGATCCTTAAACCAAGTGTTAGGTATGATTATGTCCTGCTCTGTGCAAAATTCTACCAGGCGGCTTCCTCTTTCATTTCTTAGCGCCAATCCATATTCACCTACTATGTTCCCTTCTCTCTCTTTTCGAATTCCAGTCACCCATGACTATTAAATTTTCGTCTCCCTTCACTATCTGAATAATTTCTTTTATTCCATCATACATTTATTCAATTTCTTCGTCATCTGCAGAACTAGTTGGCATATAAACTTGTACTACTGTAGTACGTGTGGGCTTCGCATCTATCTTGGCCACAATGATGCGTTCACTATGCTGTTTGTAGTAGCTTACCCGCATTTCTATTTTCCTATTCATTATTAAACCTACTCCTGCATTACCCCTGTTTGATTTTGTGTTTATAACCCTGTAGTCACCTGACCAGAAGTCTTGTTTCTCCTGTCACCGAACTTCACTAATTCCCACTATATCTAACTTTAACCTATCCATTTCCCTTTTTAAATTTTCTAACCTACCTGCCCGATTAAGGGATCTGACATTCCACGATCCGATCCGTAGAACGCCAGTTTTCTTTCTCCTGATAACGACATCCTCTTGAGTAGTCCCCGCCCGGAGATCCGAATGGGGGACTATTTTACCTCCGGAATATTTTACCCAAGAGGACGCCATCATCATTTAAACATACAGTAAAGCTGCATGCCCTCGGGAAAAATTACGGCTGTAGTTTCCCCTTGCCTTCAGCCGTTCGCAGTACCAGCACAACAAGGCCGTTTTGGTTATTGTTACAAGGCCAGATCAGTCAATCATCCAGACTGTTGCCCTTGCAACTACTGAAAAGGCTGCTGCCGCACTTCAGGAACCACACGTTTGTCGGGCCTCTCAACAGATACCCCTCCGTTGTGGTTGCACCTACGGCACGGCTATCTGTATCGCTGAGGCACGCAAGCCTCCCCACCAACGGCAAGTTCCATGGTTCATGGGTGGGGGGGGGGGGGTACTACTGTTGTACGTATACGTATACGTTGCACTCTCTGCGAAGGTTTAATAGTGTCGCAATCATGAAAGATGTTGAGTGACGTGTCCTGTAAGTGACATGGACAGTTGTGTAAATGATGTACAACTACTTATGAACACCATGTGTCCCTCTGTGCGACCCTTTGACACTCATTAATTTTGTTTACGCTGGCCGGTGGTTATCGTTATTTCGTTACCGTTATGTCCATTGTAGTACTGACGATTAGTTCAGTAAAGCACCTACAAGTAATCCGTGGCCTTGATTCATATTGGGTGACATCAATATGTTTCCCAGGCCCTGTACTGACAGTGTACACAGCAGTACCTAAGTATAGCGTTTGTTGCCTCGTAGTACGTCAATCACACCACGATTACGAGCAACGTGCGATCACGCTTGCATCGCTGGATGTCCAGTAGCGGTGCTGTTCTTTCATTTCAAGCGACAAGTTTTGGTGACAATTTCTCGTGATGTAACTGACGTATTACGATGCAACCATAGCCTTTATTGGTGTGACTTCTCAAGTCATTGATTGCTTACAGAATAATAAGGGTTGTCCATTTAAAAGAAGGCATACGTTCGTGTTGAAACCAATGTTTGCAGACGGTTTAGAATATCTCATAGTATTTTCGTTCGTGAGCCCCTGCAGTACATTCATACATGTAAAATGCGTTTGTCAGTGCTTATCGTGCTTGCAGATCTCTTGGTGACGTAAAGCTTAGGTGAGACACCCTGTATAGATCACCTGTGCTGCCCATTTCTGTGTAGTGCTCGATCGTTTTCGATCCCCACCATTCCGAATTAAAGAAAGACGTCTACACAATTTAGAGATCTGCTGCTATATTTGTAACCGGTGGTTTCAGTCGAGTACATGGGTATGGATAAGATTCTCCGTGAACACAAATGGGATCACTGGAGGTAAGAAAACGTTGTTTTCATAAAAAAAATGTATTGGGAAAATTTAGAGAGCTGGAAATTGCGAGAAAAAGTGTAAAAGGGCAGAGCATCGACAGAGCTGTCATTTGTACTCAGGTGATTCATGTGAAAAAATTTTTGAGGTGATTATGGCCACACGACGGGAAATAACTCACTCTCAACGCTGAACGGGAGTTGGAGGCTGAGGCATGGGACATTCTATTTCGGGAATCGTTAGGGAATTCAATATACTGAGATCCACAGCGTCAAGAGATTGCCGAGAATTATTACACCTCGCCGAGGATAACGCAGTGGCCGACATGCTTCACTTAACGAAGAAGAGCAGCGGCGTTTGCATGGAGTTGTCAATGCTAACAGACGAGCAATGCTGCGTAAAATAACCGAAGAAAGCAATGTGGGACATACGGTGAACGTATCCGTTAAGACAGTGATGCGAAATGTGGCGTTAATGGACTATGGCAGCAGTCGACCAACGAGAGTGCCTTTTGCTAACACCACATCTCCTGCAGCGGCTCTCCATGTCACAATCTCGGTCGGACCACAGACGATTGGAAAACCGTAGTGTGGGTAGATCAGTCGAGATTCATATTGGTAAGAGCTGAGGGTCAACAAGGCACTGTGAAAGCTCTTGGTGCCTCGATAATGGTTTGAGCTGTACTTACATGGAATGAACTGAAAGCCACGCGGGGTGGCCGCGCAGTCTCAGACGCCATGTCACGGGCCGCGCGGCTCCCCCTGTCGGAGGTTCGAGTCCTCCCTCGGGGATGGGTGTGTGTGTTGTCCTCTGCGTAACTTAGTTTAAGTTAGATTAAGTAGTGCTTAAGCTTAGGGACCGATGACCTCAGAAGATTAGTGCCGTAAGACCTTACCACAAATTTTCAAATGTTGAACTGGGTCCTCTGGTCCAAGTGTACCGATCACTGACTAGAAATAGTTACGTTTGGCTACCTGGAGACCATTTCCTCCGATTCAAGGACTTCACGTTACCAAACACAGACGCATTTTCGATTAATGCCAATGCGCCACGTCACCGGGACACAATGTTTCGCGACTGCTGTGAGGATCGTCGTGGACAAATGGAGCGAAAGATCTGGCCACCTAGATCGCCCGACATGACTTTCATCGAGTATTTATAGGACATAACATAGCTGTCAGTTCCTACACAGATGCCGCGCGGGATGAGCAGAGGGTCTAAGGCGCTGCAGTCATGGACTGTGCGGCTGGTCCCGGCGGAGGTTCGAGTCCTCCCTCGGGCACGGGTGTGTGTGTTTGTCCTTAGGATAACTTAGGTTAAGTAGTGTGTGAGCTTAGGGACGGATGACCTTAGCAGTTAAGTCCCATAAGATTTCACACACATTTCAACCTTTTTTCCTACACAAAATCCTTCGCTGACAACACTTTCGTAATAATGCATAGCTGTAGAGAAAATATGGCTTAATATTTCTGCAGGGGGCTTCGAACGACGTTTTGAGTCCATGGCACATCGAGTTGCTATGCTATGCTATGCAAAAGAGGTCCGACATGGTATTAGGAGCTATCCCATGATTTTTTCACCTCATTGTACACATGGCGTTTGACGCTATGATCAGTGCCCAACGCGGAAAGAGGTACCGTCTGGTTGCGTTGCGGTAAACTGACGCGATAAGGAGTGTATATAATGGCAGAGATAAATGACGATAATTCTAGCGACAATACAGGACTGAAATCAGAAAACCCACTGACATTAGCTAATTTGAAGAAGGGGAAATGGTTGTGACCCTGCGTCCTGGACCGGCCGTTGTGGCCGAGCGGTTCTAGGTGCTACAGCCTCTAACCGCGCTACCGCTACGGTCGGAGGTTCGAATCCTGCCTCGGGCATGGATGTGTGTGATGTCCTTAGGTTAGTTAGGTTTAAGTAGTTCTAAGTTGTAGGGGACTGATGACCTCAGAAGTTAAGTCCCATAGAGCTCAGAGCCTGCATCCGGGATTAAGCTTATAGGAAATGGTGAAGCTGGTCGGATATTTGTCAGCTATTCCCATGAGCAGCTATAGAATATGGTATAAGGACGCAGAAACGAGGAGTAGGGGACAGTGTGTTGGACGTCCGTTCGTCATTCATCAGGAGGTTGGAGGCTAGCCCGCCATGTAAGGCAGGACAGGGGCCGATCTGTCGCAGACCTGTCGTCCGAGTACATTGCTGGTGCAGCCATAAGTACCATGGAGCACCGGTCAGTGCACAATGTTGAAGATGCGCGTCAGCAGCAGGCTAAACATGTCGACCCAGTAACGTCGTGAACAGTGTTTGTAGTTGGCACGAAATCATCGAGATTGGACTATGGTTCAGCGGAAGTGTGCTAAATTGTAGGAAGAACCATTCTTCTTGTCAAACCAGGTTGGTGGTCATATGTGGATACACTGTCATCCAGGTGAAAAGGTGCTCTAAAATTGTGGGCCCGCCGCTCCAAGAACGCAAGCCCGTGGAGGAAATATTATGATATAGGAGCTTTCCCCTGGGCTGCAGTGGGATGTGTGGCAGTATTTCAATGTACGATGACTGCTGTAGGCTAAGCGAATTTTATTGTAGATGCCTCCATATCTTTGTTTTACGTGTTACTTTGCTGCGATGGCGTTTCCCAGTGGCATAACTGTTCATATCACAAGGCCAGCACATTGAATTACTGGCTCGAGGTAATTGGTAGCTAACTCGTGTTAACGTCTTGTCCACGAAATTCGCCTTTTCTAAATGCTATGGAAAACATGTGGGACCCTTTCAGGTGTCATAAATCATCGGCCAGGAATTTGTCGAAACTGCATGATATGTTAATAGACATTAGGAGCTAGAAACCCTGAAAAAGCTACCAGTGCCTTGTCGAATTACGCACAACCAATGCTGGACTGTGTTCCAAATGTTGATCAACATGCTGCTAAGCAGATCTTCATAATGTTCCAGCTTGTCTTATATATTAAAAACTCGATTCACATTCGGAAGTAAAGAGTACACGCATCACACGTCTGGCTTAAATTAGCTGTAATGAAAATAGGCTATATGACACTATACGAGTGGTTATCAATGCCATTTTACCTCGCAGTCTCCACTTAGCTGTTTGAGGCATACTGGGAGTTATCTACGTAATCAGGATTCGTATTAGGGAATGCAATCCGAAAACAAAGGAAGTAGGTTACACTACGCTTGTTCGCCCACTGCTTGAATACTGCTCAGCAGTGTGGGATCCGTACCAGATAGGGTTGATAGAAGAGATAGAGAAGATCCAACGGAGAGCAGCGCGCTTCGTTACAGGATCATTTAGTAATCGCGAAAGCGTTACGGAGGTGATAGATAAACTCCAGTGGAAGACTCTGCAGGAGAGACGCTCAGTAGCTCGGTACGGGCTTTTGTCAAAGTTTCGAGAACATACCTTCACCGAAGAGTCAAGCAGTATATTGCTCCCTCCTACGTATATCTCGCGAAGAGACCATGAGGATAAAATCTGAGAGATTAGAGCCCACACAGAGGTATACCGACAATCCTTCTTTCCACGAACAATACGAGACTGGAATAGAAGGGAGAACCGATAGAGGTACTCAAGGTACCCTCCGCCACACACCGTCAGGTGGCTTGCGGAGTATGGATGTAGATGTAGATGTAGATGTATACTAAAGCTGTGTAATAGAATTTCGCGCTCAGTTTTCAGAATGTTAGCGAGAAATTCTGACTTCTTAATCCCAATTATTCATTCTGATCTAGAATCGGCGTAGCTACGCTGCATTTGAACTTCGGCGTATTTATACAAATTACTTTTTAGCAATGCGATTATAATTGATTTGAAATGCATCCGACTGACTATAAATTAGATAACGTAGAAGTATGATTTACAAGAATATTCAGAATGAGTAACTGTTACACAATTCAAACGTGCACTATTACAAAAAAATCCAAATTTTAACCTACATGAAATTTCACTAATTGAAAACTGTTCCTAATATTCAGTCAATAGCGTTCATTAGGCCCTACAACAAATTCTTTCCTTAGAAAGGATACCTTGATTCTGCATTGGTTGCATTGCTAGTGAAATGAAATGAATCACTGCACAGACGTTTGCCTTCTTAGACTTTCTTCTTTGAGTCTAATTTTAGCAGATTCGTTTTCAATTATCTTTTGAAAGATATTAATTAATATTACGAAACAACGCAGGGCTTGACAATGCAAATTTTACCAAACATGTCTATTTGAACATTGGCGATATGCATTCTGTAACATTAATAAATGAGAGGGAGGTACATTGAAGTTCTTTTAATGGCATAAAAGCGAAAACTACCTAATATGAATAATCAGCATTCTCTCTCTCCGCTTTGTCATACTCGTTGACGTTTGCTTCGACAAAGTGTCTCTATTACAAAAATTTGTTTTCTTGAATTCATAGTGCAGTACTATTTAATTAAACTTACTGAGGGAGAGCTAATTAGAACAATGACGTGATTGATAGCTCTCCCCCATTACCAGCACGTAGATATTATTGGACACAGCAATAATTACTAAATTTGTGTTTGCAGCTAACAAACTGAATATAAGTTTCCTTTCTCTGAACTGCTGTCTCGTGTTACAGTTGACTTAAAAATCGTGCTTCATCCTCAGGTTAACATCCTAGAAAACCTCAGACACAAATCTCTGAGCAGCCCTTCTCTTGTCTAAGCCGCTCATTCCGCCGTGATAGAACACCCTCTCTCCTCGCCTCCACATTTACTACTGCACAATGCTGCCACTCGACCCGACTGTAGCCCACTAGCTCAATAATGCAATCTCTGGAAACAAGTGACTGTGTGTGTGCATAATGCTCAGATACTAGAGGTCACAATTTTCGGAAGAAACAGACAATTTGCATCATATTTCCATTCAAAGATACACCAAGTTTAATATACATTTACTGGCTTTTCATTATATTTTTATCCTTTTAATACACTTTAAATGTCAGTTCAGATGTGATCTAATAATAGGCTGCTTTCAATATTATCTGATACGCACTCGTTCTGGTTCTGAGGTCCTGCTATTTTTAGCGATTTCTGTTGTTTTTCAGCAACTCCAGCCATGATCAATACAAAGACACATAATGTAGATAATCAATCTGCTGATATGGCTTACTTATGTGACAATGAGAACCGATGTCAACCGATTTTCGCGTATGAGTAGACTGAGCGGAGATGTGTTCATTCTTAGTTCTTAATAATTTACTTCTTTGAAACACGAAGACTAATTAATTAGGCTCAGTCTAGAACCACAAGCTAATGTATTCCGCTGACATTATAATAACGCAACGCGTTAACCAGACCTGCGATGTTTTCTTTTGTCTGATGGATTTGTGCTACGGCTAGTTAATTTGTTACAGGTTCTCTTTTTCTTTAACATTTTCTTATAACATTATATAGTATATTTACTTCATCTGCATGGTTTCTCTGCAAATCATCTTTATGTGCCTGACAGAGAGTTCGTCATACCACCTTCACAATAATTCTCTATTACTCCAGTCTCGAACAGGGCCCGGAAGAAAACGAACATCTATATCTCTCCGTACAAATTATGATATCCCTCATTTTATTATGATGATCATTTTTCCCTATTTAAATCGGCGTTAACAGAATATTTTCGGATTCGAGAGTTGGTAATTGAAGTTCCGTGAGAAGATTTCGCCGCAACGAAAAACGCCTTTGTATTAATGACGTCCACTCCACATCCCGCATCATGTCAGTGCAACTCTCTCTTCTATTTCTCCATATTACAAAACGTGCTGCTCTTCTTTGAACTTTCTCGGTGTACTCCTATCTAGTACGAATCCCGCAATGCGCAACAGTACTACAAAAGAGGCCGGACAAGTTCTTTAGTAGGTCGTTCGCATCTTCTAAGCGTTCTTCCCATAAAATGCCGTCTTCGATTCGACTTCCCTACAACATTTTCAATGTGTTCTTTCCAATTTAAGTTGTTCTTAATTATAATTCCCAGGTTTTTACCTGATTTTACGGCCTTTATATTTGACTGATTTATCGTGTAAGCTAAGTTTAATGGATTCCTATTAGCATTCATGTGGATGACCTTACACTTTTCATTGTATAGGGTCAGTTACTAATTTTCGAAGTATACAGGTATCTTTTCTGACACGTTTTCCAATTTCTTTTGATCTTCTGATGTTTGTAGTAGACGATAAATGACAGCATCATCTGCAAGAAACCTAAGACGGATGCTCAGATTGACTCCTGAATGGTTTACATAGTGGCACAGCATACGTTAACGTAATTGCGATGCTGTTTTAAATGTACGCCAGGTGTATTGAATATTGCGTTGCTTATGTTATAGATGTTTCTGACGTAATGTTTTTATGGAGCTTGTTTTACAAACAACTGGGTGAAGTTCATATATATTGTAGTACAACTGCATTGAAGGTTTTATAGAAGCCTTTTAAAATATTTGCACCAGATCACTTTTTGCTTGTTAGTCAGTTAGAGCTATTCATGATTGCACTTTTGAATATTTTGTGTTTCTCCGTGTCCGAATTGCTACATTCCACTAGCGCTGGTGTCAGGCCGGGGCCATAGTTTAACTAACTGCAGTATATGGATACATGGCGCCGTTAGTTATTCTGAATTGATGTTAATACGTCCTCATTTTCCATGTCCCGTTGGCATGTACACCTACATATACAGGTACATCGACGTGATTACTCTGCTACTCACAGTAATGTGCCTGGCAGAGGGTTACATGAACCACCTTCAAGCTGTCTCTCTACCGTTCCATTCTCGTACGGCGCGCGGGAAAACAAGCACATAAAATTTTTTTGTGCCAGCCCTAATTTCTTTCATTTTATCGTGATGATCATTTCTCCCTATGTAGATGAGTGCCAAGATAATGTTTTCTAAATCGGAGGAGACAACTGATGATTGAAATATCATGACAAGATCCCGTCGCAACGAAAAACACCTTTATTTTAATGACAGCCACTCCAATTCACCTATCATGTCTGTGACATTATCTCCCCAATTTCACGGTAATATAAAGCGAGCCGCCATTTTTGTACTTTTTCGATGTCATCCGTCAGTCCTACCTCATGCGGATCCCACACTGCACAGCAATACTCCAGAATAGGGCGGACAAGCGTGGTGTAAGCAGTCTCTTTAGGAGACCTGTTGCACCTTGTAAATGTTCTGCCAATGAATCGCAGTCTTTGGTTTGCTCTATCCACAACATTATCTATGTGGTCGTTCAAATTTAGATTATTTGTAATTGTAATCCCTAAGTATTTAGTTGAATTTACAGCCTTCAGATATGTGACACTTATCGCGTATTCGAAATTTAGTGGATTTCTTTTAGTACTCATGTGAGTAACTTCACACTTTTCTTTATTCAGGGTCAACTGCCTATTTTCACACCATACAGATACTCATCTAAATAATTTAGCTATTCGTTTTGGTCATCTGATGACTTCACAAGACGGTAAATGAAAGCATCATCTGTAAACAATCTAAAGACGGCTGCTGAGATTGTCTCCCATATCGTTAATATAGATCAGAAAAAAACAGAGGACCTATAACACTTCCTTGGGGAACGCCGGATATTTCTTCTGTTTTACTCGATGACTTTCCGTCTATTGCTACGAACTGTGCTCTTTCTGACAGAAAATCACGAATCCAATCTCACAACAGGCGATATTCCATAGACACGCATTTTGACATACCCTGTCGCTAGCACTCATTAATTCATGAGTACAAAGAGCTAGTAGTGTTTCGTCGGGAGAACGATATTTTCTGAATCTGTATTGACTGTGTGTCAATATATCGTATTCTTTGAGGTATTTCATAATGTTCGAATACAGTATAATTTCCAAAACCTTACTACAAACGTGACGTTAGTGACATGGGCCTGTAATTCAACGGATTACTCCTACTTCCCTTCTTGGGTACTGGTGTGACTTGTAGGATTTTCCAGTCTTTAGGTACGGATTTTTCTGTGAGCGAGCTGTCGTATATAATTGCTAAATATGGAGGTATTGCATAAGTATACTCTGGCAGGAACCTAACAGCTATACAAGCTGGACCAGAAGCCTTGCCTTCATTAACTGATTTAAGCTGCTTTGCGACACCAATGATATCTACGTCTGTGTTTCTCATCTTGGCAGTTGGTCTTGATTGTAATTCAGGAATATTTACTTTGTCTTCTTTGATTTAGGAATTTCGTAAAACCGTGTTTAATAACTCTGCTTTAGTGGCACTGTCAACAGTGACTTCATCGTTGTTATCGCTCAGTGAAGGTATTGATTGCGTCTTGCCACTGGTGTGCTTTATATTTAACCAGAATCTCTTAGGGTTTTCTGCCAGATCTCGAGACAGAGTTTCGTTATGCAAATTGTTAAAAGCATCTCACATTGAAGTACGCGTTTTATTTCGAACTTCTATAAAACTCTGACAGTCTTGGGGATTTAGTCTTCTTTTAAATTTGGCATGCTTTTTTCGCTGCTTTTGCAACAGCGATCTGACACGTTTTGTGTAATATGGGGGATCAGTACCATTACTTATAAATTTATGTGGTGTATATCTCTCAATTGCTGTCGATACTATCTCTTTGAAGTAATTCCACAACTTTTCTGCGCTTACGTGATCAGATCGGAAGGAGTAAATACTTTCTCTTAAAACGACGTTAAGAGCATTTTTATCACCTTTTTAAAATAGATATACTTTGCGTGTCTTTTTGATGGTTCTAGTTGTTATGGCATTCAGCCTAGCAGCAACTGCCTTGTGGTTGCTTATCCCTGTATTCGTCACGATACTTACTATTTGTCCAGGATTATTTGATACTAAATGGTCAGATATGCTTTCTCAACCATTTACGCTTCGAGTGGGCTCATGAACTAATAGTTCAAAATAATTTTCTGAGACAGCATTCAGTACAATTTCGGATGACTTTTATGCCTGGCGCCATATAATTTTTACAGCATATCGAGAGTAGATTGAAGTCACCACCCTCTCTATAACTGCATGAGTGGGGTACCTATATGAAATGATACTCAAGTTATCTTTGAAATGTTCAGTAACTATATCTTCTGATCCAACTAATAGTTTAGTCCGATTGTCAAATATAACCTCTAGCCACACTATTTCGCAGGTACTAATTTCACTACAAGGCATACTAATTCTGACAGCAATAATTACTCCACCACCAACTGTATGTCCAACTGTATTTAATCTATCCTTTCTGAACAGTGGTAGATATTTTGAAAAAATTTCGGCTGAACTTATTTCCGGCTTAGGCAGCATTCTGTACCTAGAACCATTTGAGCTTCAGTGCCTTCCATTAGGGCTTGGAGCTCTGGTTCTTTCCGAACACAGCTACGACAATTTACAACTACAATACCGAATGTTTCTACAACTAACTTACTGTGTTTTACCTGTCCCCTTTTAGACGGACGCCCTTCGTGTGGTTCCCTGGGACCCTCTAACCTAAAAGAAGCGCCCAGTTCTATCCACCTAGCCGCAGCTACCCGTGTAGACGCTTCCTGTGTGTAGTGGACTCCTCACCTAAGCATCACGGAGGAGTCAAAAGGGATTACTAATTTAATCGTCAGTAATTCGTTCGAAAGTACTCTTTCGCAACGAATACTTCTTAAAGTCTGCTGCTATTCATTCTGCCATTCTACCACATCTGCTTTTCGTGACATCAGTTTCACAATATTGGTTGCAGACATCTGCTGCAGATAACTTCCGCTTGTGATTTTGTTCGCTAGACTGTCAGTTCATTGTCTGTGTATGCTCTAGAAGCTTAACTTGACGAAAAGTTTATAATACATTTCATCTTATGTAACTTTTTCATTTTATTACGCATTTCTTTAATCAGTAGATTGCGATCGTTTGGCTTCCTGGAAAAATGGGGAGTGATTTGCTTTCGTCCTGTGTTACGGCCGTTCTTGTGATCCATGAGATGTGCTTAGCTTGCAGAGAGGATTTAAAATAGTAAAACCCTCCACATGACAGTTTGAGTTTTAAACGTATCAGAAATCAAAATTTATGGTTCTCTGGTGTTCAACGTCGGCCCTTACCCCAGGGACTGTGTAGTGTGTGTTCATGTGTAGCGCAGCGAACCACAGGAGCCAAATAGCGTGTGCACACATCCGTCTATCTAACAAATTACGTGACGTTTTTCCCTGCTGCATTTTTAAATATAAATTCCGTCTCGTATAAACGTCACCTATTAGCTGTGTTTACATTGCCTGTGGCCATTGTCAGCTACAGGCTAATCGATTTTCGAAATGGAGACAGCGTATATAGTGGAGTAGCGATATTGTTTCCATATGCCAGATAGAAGAGCTAAAATAGCAAAAAAGAGATCCGGTGCACACTTTTGTCCTGTGAGATAGTGCACGACTACAGCGAGACTGCAACGCGATACTGCACGGCGTACTGACCTGCAGGGCTGAAGGGCGGGATACGAGCGCGCTCTGGAAGCGTGACAGACAGAAGCAGTCGGTTCCATCCACTCTGCTCTCGCATTTCGCTCTCACTAGGGAAGCCATTTGTCTCCCAGCTATCTGGTGTCAGCCGGTTTTGCATTGGCACCGCAGTCAGCGTCCAGCTCTGTCTGACAGGCAGACAGCATTTCGAGACCCAGTGTACGGACACCACGATATAAAAAAATGAAGCGTTGTTGTCGTATTCGAGAAGTGAGGGACTCAAATACCGATTGTGATGTTGTTGTGGATTTCCTTCTATTTTTATTATGCGTGTACTCGAATTTTTCTTCTAGAAATTTCGCGACTTGCGTACCGACACAACTTTATCCTATCGAATCGTAATCTCCTCCCTCTACACTTTCCTCATTCTTAACTGTTCTGCACAGAGAGAACGCGCAACGTACCTACACCGTCTTGTGCGTGTTTATATATGTATACAGGGTGAGTCACCTAACGTTACCGCTGGATATATTTCGTAAACCACATCAAATACTGACGAATCGATTCCACAGACCGAACGTGAGGAGAGGGGCTATTGTAATTGGTTAATACACACCATAAAAAATGCACGGAAGTGTGTTTTTTAACACAAACCTACGTTTTTTTAAATGGAACCCCGTCAGTTTTGTTAGCACATCTGAACATATAAATACATACGTAATCAGTGCCGTTTGTTGCATTGAAAAATGTTAATTACATCCGGAGATATTGTAACCTAAAGTTGACGCTTGAGTACCACTCATCCGCTGTTCGATCGTGTGTATCAGAGAGCCCCGAATTACGTAGGGATCCAAAGGGAATGGTGATGGACCTTAGGTACAGAAGAAACTGGAGCAGCCCATTACGTCCACATGCTAACACCTTTTTATTGGTCTTTTTCACTGACGCACATGTACATTACCATGAGGGGTGAGGTACACGCACACACGTGGTTTCCGTTTTCAATTACGGAGTGGAATAGAGTGTGTCCCGACATGTCAGGCCAATAGATGTTCAATGTGGTGGCCATCATTTGCTGCACTCAATTGCAATCTCTGGCGTAATGAATGTCGTACACGCCGCAGTACATCTGGTGTAATGTCGCCGCAGGCTGCCACAATACGTTGTTTCATATCCTCTGGGGTTGTAGGCACATCACGGTACACGTTATCCTTTAACGTACTCCACAGTAAGAAGTCCAGAGGTGTAAGATCAGGAGAACGGGCTGGCCAATTTATGCGTCCTGCACGTCCTATGAAACGCCCGTCGAACATCCTGTCAAAGGTCAGCCTAGTGTTAATTGCGGAATGTGCAGGTGGGGTACGTTAAAGGAGAATGTGTACCGTGATGTGCCTACAACCCCAGAGGATATGAAACAACGTATAGTGGCAGGCTGCGGCGACATTATACCACATGTACTGCGGCGTATACGACATTCATTACGCCACAGATTGCAATTGTGTGCAGCAAATGATGGCCACCACATTGAACATCTATTGGCCTGACATGTCGGGACACACTCTGTTCCACTCCGTAATTGAAAACGGAAACCACGTGTGTACGTGTACCTCACGCCTCATGGTAATGTACATGTGCGTCAGTGAAAAAGACCAATAAAAAGGTGTTAACAAGTGGACGTAATGTGCTGTTCCAGTCTCTTCTGTACCTATGGTCCATCACCGTTCCCTTTGGATCCCTACGTAATTCGGTGCTCTCCGATACACACGATCGAACAGCGGATGAGTGGTACTCAAGCGTCAACTTTAGGTTACAATATCTTCGGATGTAATTAAAATTTTACAATGCACCAAACGGCACTGATTATGTATTTCTTTATATGTTCAGCTCTGCTAACAAAACTAACGGGGTTCCATTTAAAAAACGTAGGTTTGTGTTAAAAAACATACTTCCGTGCATTTTTTTATGGTTTGTATTAACCAGTTACACTGGCCCCTCTCCTCACGTTTGGTCTGTGGAATCGATTCGTCAGTATTTGATGTGGTTTACGAAATATATCCAGCGGTAATGTTAGGTGACTCACCCTATATATATATATATATATATATATATATATATATATATATATATATATATATATATATATATATATATGTGTGTGTGTGTGTGTGTGTGTGTGTGTGTGGTGTCTGTGGGGTAGAAGCGCTGAACAAATGGGTTATGAGCACTGATACGAAATCAGTGCAAATGAATGTCATTGAAACGGAAAAAAGGCGAAGTGGGAGATAAAAACCAAATTTGGGGCATAAGTCACACAATTCACAAAACCTGCAAAACAGTGCCATGTTCGTTGGATTGTCATTAAAATCTAGGACAAGCATGTCGGCAAACCAGATGATGCCCTTGGGACTGAAGAGGGGAGATTAAAAGATCAGCTGATGCGGAACATGATTCGCAGAGAAGAAGACCACCACATTCATTTTGATAGGAGTCAAGTACTGGCAGCCACAAGCGCATAACGTGAAAGGCTGCCAAGAGAGGCCACGGAGATTATGAAACACCCCAGGAGATTCCAAAAGGAAGGAGGAAGGTGTGAAACTGAGTGACTCTTTGAATTCCGGTGCTGACGAACATGTGTACCAGTCTTCCAAATGGCTCTGAGCACTATGGGACTCAACTTCTGAGGTCATCAGTCCCCTAGAACTTAGAATTAGTTAAACCTAACTAAGCTAAGGACATCACACACATCCATGTCCGAGGCAGGATCCGAATCTGCGACCGTAGCGGTCTCGCGGTTCCAGTCCGCACTGCCTAGAACCGCACAGCCACTTCGGCCGGGACGTCTTCCACCTTTGGGATGATAGCAACAGCGGACGACGACAGGCCCAACTGTCAATTGCGCTCTCATATTCAAAACACGTGACGTCACGCCACTGCACGGAAGCTCGTGGCAGAGGAATTTTGCTGTAGTGAGTAGCGAGCCACAGTGTGAATCGGACATTCAAAAAGCTACGTTCCCTCTGAAAATGAACTCCGCCGATAGGGATGAAACGTCGCCATTTAATGTGAAATCCATTCGACCACGGCATAATAGAGCGGAACATTTTATTAACTGTGACATTTCCAGCAGAGAAAGTTTACATTTTAAAATTATTATTGCATCTCTCCATGAGTTGGGAAACTGGCATGTCTGCCAAATCAAATTAGAACATTCGAGGAGGATTTCCTTTGACGCTGCTGGCAAATGGCAAAGCATGCTGTACTGGATTTGGGCGTGGCCAGATGCAGTATCATGAGCCTGAGACAGGGCTGAAAAGGGCTCCTACATGGATAAGGCTTTTGTAAGAATGAGAATTGTTTGATCTGAAGTCCATGGTACCACAGTAGCGGTGGATCGCTGGATCCGGGCAAGCAGTGGCAGTAGAATTGCTATGCCTCCCAGCTTTGTTTATTGGTAGCTTCATTAACTGAATAATAAGCGAAAGGTAACGTTCAGGGAGTCAGGGCGTGGAATGTCAGACGCTTTAACGTGGTAGGGAAACTATAAAATCTGAAAAGGGAAATGCAAATGCTCAATCTATATATATATGAGGACAGTGAAGTGGAAAGGAGACAAGGATTTCTGATCAGATACGTATAGGGTAATATCACCAGCAGCAATAAGTGGTATAACTGGAGTAGGATTCGTTATGATTAGGGAGGTCGGGCAGAGAGTGTGTTACTGTGAACAGTTCGGTGATGGGATTGTTCTTATCACAATGGACAGCAAACCAACACTGACAACGATAGTTCAGGTATACATGCCGACGTCGCAAGCTGAAGAGATAGAGAAAGTGTATGAGGATATTGAAACAGCTTGAAAATATAATAATCATGGAAGACTGGAATGCAGTTGTAGGGAATACAAGAAAAGGTTGCAGGAGAATATGGGCTTGGGACAAGGTATGAGAGAGGAGAAAGACTAATTGAGTTCTGTAACAAGTTTCAGCTAGTAATAGCCAATGCTCTCTTCAGGAATCACAAGAGGAAGAGGTATACTTGGAAAAGGCCGGGTGATACAGGAAGATTTCAGTTGGATTACATCATGGTCAGGCAGAGATTTCATTATCAGACAGTAGATTGTATGGCGAAACCAGGAGCAGATATAGACTCAGACCAAAATATAGCAGTGATGAAGAGTAGGCTGATGTTTAAGACATTAGTCAGGAAGAATGAATACGCAAAGAAATGGGATACGGAAGTAATAAGGAATGACGAAATACGCATGAAGTTCTCTAAGGCTATAGATACAGCAATAAGGAATAGCTCAGTAGGCAGTACAGTTGAAGAGGAATGGACATCTTGAATAAGGGCCATCACAGAAGTTGGGAAGAAAAACATAGGTACAAAGACGGTAACTGCGAAGAAACCTTGGATAACAGAAGAAATACTCCAGTTTACTGATGAAAGGAGGAACTACAAAAATGTTCTAGGCGATTCAGGAATAGAGAAATACAAGTTTCTGAGGAATTAAATAAACAGGAAGTGCAGGGAAGCTAAGACAAAATTACTGTAGGAAAAATGTGAAGACATCGAAAAAGGAATGATTGTCGTAAGGACAGACTCAGCATACAGGAGAGTCAAAACGACCTTCGGTGACGTTAAACGCAAGGGTGGTAACATTAAGAGTTCTACGGGAATTCCACTGTTAAATGTGGAGGAGAGAGCAGATATGTGCAAAGAATACATTGAAAGCCTCTATGAGGGCGAAGATTTTTCTGATGTGATAGAAGAAGATACAGGAGTCGATTTAGAAGAGATAGGGGGTCCAGTATTCCAATCAGAAATTAAAAGAGCTTTGGACGATTTAACATCAAATAAAGAGAAAGGGATAGATAACATTCCTTCAGAGTTTCTAAAATATTGGGGGAAGTGGCAACAAAACGACTAATCCCTTTGGTGTGTTGAATGTATGAGTCTGGTGACATACCATCTGACTTTCGGAAGCTGGCCGCCGTGGCAGAGCGGTTCTAGGCGCTTCTGTCCGAAACCGCGCTGATGCTACGGTTGCAGGTTCGAATCCTGCCTCGGGCGTGGATGTGTGTAATGTCGTTAGGTTAGTTAGGTTTAAGTAACTCTAAGTCTAGGGGACTGATGACCTCAGATGTTAAGTCCCATAGTGTTCAGAGCCATTTGAACCATTTTTTTGACTTTCGGAAAAGCGTCATTGACACATTTCCGAAGGCGGCACGAGATGAAAATTGCGAGTATTATCGCACAATCAGCTTAACAGTTAATGGAACGAAGTTGCTTACAAGGATATTATAAACAAGAGAGGAAAGGAAAATTGAGGATGCGATTGATGAACATCAGTCTGGTTTTAGAATAGGTAATGCAAGGGAGAGTCAGTTCTGACGTTGTGGTTAATAATGGAATCAAGACTAAAGAAAAATCAAGACACGCTCATAGGATTTGTCGACATGGAAAAGAGTGTTCGACAATGTAAAATGGTGCAAGATGTTCGAAATTCTGAGAAAAGTAGGGGTAAACTGTAGGGAGAGACGGGTCATATACAATACGTACAAGATCCAACCGGGAATTATTAGAGTGGACGACCAAGAACGAAGTGCTCGTATTAAAAATGGTGTAAAACAAGAATGTAGCCTTTCGCCCCTGCTGTTCAGGCTGTACATCAAGGAAGCAATGATGAAAAAAAAAGTTTCAGGAGTGGAATTAAAATTCAAGGTGAAAGGATATCGATGATACGATTGGCTTATCACATTGTTATCCTGAGTAAAGTGAAGAATTACGTGATCTGTTGAACAGAATGAACAGTCAATTGAGTACACACCATGGACTGAGAGTGAATCGAAGAGAGACGAAGGTAATGAGAAGTAGTAGAAATGAGAACAGCGAAAAACTTTACATCAGGATTGATGGTCACTATGCAGATGAAGTTAAATCAGTTTGCTACCAAAGCAGTAAAATAACCAATGACGAAGGAGCAAGGAGGACATTAAAAGCAGACTAGCTTTGGAAAAAAAAGGCATTCCTGGCCAAGAGAAGTCTAATAATATCAAATATCGGCCTTAATTTGAGGAAAAAATTTCTGAGAATGTACGTCTGGAGTACAGCTTTGTATGGTACTGACACATGGACTGTAGGGAAACCGGAACAGAAGAGAATCGAAGCATTTTAGATGTGGTGCTACAGACGAATGTTGAAAATTCGGTCGACTGATAAGGTAAGGAATGAGAAAGTTTTGAGGAGAATCGGAGAGGAAAGGAATATGTGGAAAAAACATATAAGGAGAAGGGAGAGGATGATGGGACATCTGTTAAGACGTGAGGGAATGACTTCGATGGTACTAGAGGGAGCCGTAGAGGGCAAAAACTGTAGAGGAAGACAGATATTGGAATACATCCGGCAAATAATTGAGGACGTAGGTTGCAAGTGCTACTCTGAGATGAAGAGGTTAGCACAGGAGAGGAATTCGTGGCGGGCCGCACTAATAACAAGGAAAAAGAAGCCTCATTTCAGCATTCGGAAACGACTGTGTGTTATCGGAAATGTTTGCCGGAAATCCTGCTGATGGCTTCGTACAACAAGTGGAGCGGTTAATAGAGTCCAGAAACTCCTGCCATGATCTTTCCTTGCTCTCCTTAATTACTCGCCGTACCTTGACAAATGCGACTGGAGAAATTGTGGTTCCCTGTTGTTGGGCGGCAATTAAACAATCGGGAAATCGCACGACTGACTCGAATTGCTGAGCGGCATTCATCGGTAATTGGAAATTTGTTTAAAGTTCTCTGGGACCAAACGACTAAGGTCATCGGTCCCTAGGCCTACATACGACTTAATCTAACTTAAACTAACTTACACTAAGGACAACACAAACACTCATGCCCAAGGGAGGCATTCATTGGTCCATAAAGGTCTTCTTTGCCTCCAAAGATGAATTAATGACTTTAGGATGGGAAAATAAATAGCACGGTCGAGAACTTGTGTGAAATGGTCCATTCACTGCTGGACGCAGCCTAAGTTTTCAAACACAGCGTCCTGTTAGCTCTACTGATCATCCATCCTGGAGGCTACTTTGCAAGTAATACTCCCTCTTGGATATGGATTCACACTGGGAAGTGGTCATTGGCTGCAAGATCATCAGCTGCCTCCCGCTGAGTGGAGTCTACGAGGGCAGAAGAAGAGAAAGAGAGGACAATGTCATAAGACGACCGAGTAGCAGCCAACATATGGCTGAGACTCTCACCGTTGAGAACGCACAGCTCCTGAGACATCATGAGGCTCTTCAAAACTCGAGCCCCAGTGCAAGTTGAGCTCGTGCCCCATTACACATAATAGCCACTGGAGTCATCCAGTAGGAGGAATGGAGGGAGGAAATGTTCTGTAAGTCGTGTGTGGGGCTCAGAGTCTATCACAATCTTTGCAGGTAAATATAGTGAGCAGATAGTGATGTCGAGATCCACATGAACTTCAACAGCCAGTGGTTATAAGTCAGTAATTAAGGAGATAGCAGAGGGGCGGTGTGCATTACTGAAAAACACAAGAATCACTCTCTTTGCTCTTTCCCTAGTCAGATCAATTTTGTGGTCGAAGGTCTAGCCCGATAGTACAGGAGCGTCATAAGGTATAAAATGTGTTCCTTGTAAACACAAAGACAGTCAGTGTGCCTATGTTAGCAGTTGTACTTCCTTCACATGAGGCCTCAACCCATTCAAATTCCGCACCAGCATGGGCCCATTTATCACGGGGGTTTCACTTTCATCCCATCTCCCCGCTGCAATGGGTGGAAGTTAAGTCACAGGACGAGATGGTAGCTCCGGACGGACTGCACATTCCAATGACTCTGAAGGAGGTGTCGTAGAACTGTCAGGTCGAATGACTTCCGCATGACCTGACGGTTTGCCATATGTTTAGAACTGCGGTGTAAGTTTCGCATTGTTTCTTTTTTCCGTCTGAGAAGGCATTAGAGGAACTACCATAGTAGTGACAGTGGCAGTGCCGGAATATTCACCAGAATCTGCCTCTGGAGGTGGTGGTAGCTCTGCAGTGTTGACAGGCATGTATTTTTCTGCTATTATTCGGGGAGGGGGCGCGAGGCTATGGACTCTGTATTAACTGCAGATTTACAAGTGGCTACCATACGCAAGTATTAGTGCTGACATTAGCAGCTCCCATCTGTCTAGAAGAATCTGCTCTCAGAAGAGTTTATAAGAGCTGAAGAGAAGGATGTAGTGTATGCAGGAGGATGCCTGCCTTTACAGTTTCTTCTGGCCACACCATACGGGATACGCCTCATTGTTTTCAGTCCTGTACATTTCGTTCGTGAAGAAATAACTACAGTCCCAGAGCAATTGGCACACATTACAGCAGATGAACAACTGACGTTTGCATGAATGACCTTACCACATTTGCGCATTTGAAAAAATCATTTCTTTCTTACAACAGAGAGCAGTCTGCCCATAGCACTGGCATTTAAAAATGCGAAATGGGTTTGGGACATATGGCCACATAGTTATGTGAAGAAAATTTGCTTGGAAATGCTCTGGAAGATTCTGCTGTTGAAACCAATACAAACGAAACAGACTGAACCAGATCGCCATTCAGCCTTTTCACTATATTTTGCACGTCAACAATGCGTTCTCGGGCCTATTCATCTTTCAGGTGCTGTTTGGGAATATCTACCAGAACTGTGTATGATATTTGCAGTAATTCAAGGTGCCGTGTGGCACAGTTTCGATGGAACATTGCTCAAGGCGTTTAGCTTTCTGGAGGTTCCTTACTTATTGTGAGCTAGAGGATTCTACCACGTGTGTCCCACCGCGCAATCGCTTGATAGATGCAATGCCCTTAACACCCTTTTGAATATAGAAAGGTGACACTTTGTCAAATCTGCCTTCTTTCCTTTTAACAACTGAAAAGACAGTCACACCAGCAGCAGGCGTTGTGTTACAATAAACTGTAGTACCCTGAACATCCCCGGGTCGGGAGGAATGGATACACGATATCTCTTATTAGATTTGATGTTAATACCCACCAGCGTACATCCATTCCGCTGGAAGTTGATGAGTTTAAGGTGGAGGGTTCCATCTCAGTCCGAAGAGCACCCAGATGGATAGGGGTCTGCCGGCCGATGTGGCTGAGCGGTTCTAGGCGCTTCAGTCTGGAACCGCGCGGCCGCTACGGTCGCAGGTTCGAATCCTGCCTCGGGCATGGATGTGTGTGTTGTCCTTAGGTTAGTTAGGTTTAAGTGGTTCTACGTTCTAGGGGACTGATGTCCTCAGATGTTAAGTCCCATACTGCTCAGAGCCATTTGATAAGGGTCCATCCAGACAGAGTCCCAGTTGCCAGTGTAAGCATTATACAACAGAGGAGCGGCAGTTACCTCAGAGATTACTCGATACCGACTGTTCCGTCTCAATAGCCATGCACCTCATCAGCACGCAGCGCACCCAGGAAAGAGTGTTTTATAGAGGTTTTGACCATCCTCGCCATCCGGGCGGCGAAGCCGAAATCCCCTGACCCTGCGGCGTACAACGTTCCACCGTCGCTGAAGCATGCCCAGAGATTACAGTGCCAAAGCAACTGGCGACAGTTCCCAGCTCAAGAACTCCAGGATCGCCAAGCCTGTACCGAGCAAAAGAAAGCTAAACCCATGAGTGCTTAAGGTACCGCGTTTCAAACTGTGGCGGTCACCAGGGTGGCGGAGACCATTGATGCTTGGCAATATGTGAACTTCATATAGAACACTAATGCACGTTTTTGTCACGATTTTTGTGCTTAGTATTTGTTCTGTGTTGCTTCATACAGATCAGATGCAGAATATATTCCAATTAAAAAGTCGTATATAGCCTCTTTCAATCGTTGTGAGTGTGATACTGCCTCCATGATTAGGTTAGGTTAAAATCTGTTCTAAGTGAGTACCTGATTGACACCTGCAGTTTGGATCGAGTCAAATGCTTTCAGGGCCACACAGTATAGCGTTACCTTCGTCGGTTTCCATCTTAGAAGACGCAGTGGACAGACTGGGTGAAACGTTGCGTTGTAATTGTTTGGTTCTTAGCCGTATCTGCAGTTCTCAGTAATTTACTAATAACATTTGCTGTATAACCCGGTCTGACGTGTTGTTCGCACGTACGCACGCACTCCATCAGTCTGTCACTGTTTGCTTGTAAGTATCTCGAAACCAACATGTACGAAGGGTTGCTGATAAGTACACAAAATCATTTTCGAACAGGCACAGATTCTAGCTCACATAACCAGCAACTGGGACTGAACCATCAGATTGGTTGTTGTGTAAGTAGAATCTCTGTCAGCAATGCTGATAGAGATACAGAATTTGCGCCGAGCAGAGCGTGAAAGCAGGCACTTGATACCACAGGTGGTGAAGGTGTGATTTTCCTTCTTTCATTCAGTACCACAAAACACAGTAGTTCAAATGACTCTCAACATTATGGGACTAAACATCTGAGGTCATCAGTCAAAATGGCTCTGAGCACTAGGGACTTAACTACTGTGGTCATCAGTCCCCTAGAACTTAGAACTACTTAAACCTAACTAACCTAAGGACATCACACACATCCATGCCCGAGGCAGGATTCGAACCTGCGACCGTAGCAGTCGCGCGGTTCCGGACTGCGCGCCTAGAAGGTCATCAGTCCCCTAGACTTAGAACTACTTCAATCTAACCAACCTAGGGACATCACACACATCCACGCAGGATTCAAACCTGTGACGGCAGCAGCGGCACGGTCTACATCTACATCTACATCCATACTCTGCGAGCCACCTGACGGTGTGTGGCGGAGGTTACCTTGAGTACCTCTATCGGTTCTCCCTTCTATTACAGTCTCGTATTGTTCGTGGAAATAAGGATTGCCGGTATGCCTCTGTGTGGGCTCTAATTTCTCTGATTTTATCCTCATGGTCTCTTCGCGAGATATACGTAGGAGGGAGCAATATACTGCTTGACTCCTCGGTGAAGGTATGTTCTCGAAACTTCAACAAAAGCCCCTACCAAGTTACTGAGCGTCTCTCCTGCAGAGTCTTCCACTGGAGTTAATCTATCATCTCCGTAACGCTTTCGCGATTACTAAATGATCGTGTAACGAAGCGCGCTGCTCTCCGTTGGATCTTCTCTATCTCTTCTATCAATCCTATCAATCCTATCTGGTACGGATCCCACACTGCTAAGCAGTGTTCAAGCAGTGGGCGAACAAGTGTGCTGTAACCTAATTCCTTTGTTTTCGGATTGCATTTCCTTGGGATTCTTCCAATGAATCTCAGTCTGGCATCTGCTTTACCGACGATCAACTTTATATGATCATTCCATTTTAAATCACTCCCAATGCGTAATCCCAGAAAATTTATGGAATTAACTGCTTTCAATTGCTGACCTGCTATATTGTAGCTAAATGATAAGGGATCTTTCTTCCTATGTATTCGCAGCACATTACACTTGTCTACATTGAGATTCAATTGCCATTCCCTGCACTATGCGTCAATTCGCTGCGGATCCTCCTGCATTTCAGTACAATTTTCCATTGTTACAACCTCTCGATATACCACAGTTTCATCCGCAAAAAGGCTCATTGAACTTCCGATGTCATCCACAAGGTCATTTATGTATATTGTGAATAGCAAAGGTCCTACGACACTCCCCTGCGGCACACCAGAAATCACTCTTACTTCGGAAGACTTCTCTCCATTGAAATTGCGTTCTGTTATCTAGGAACACTTCAATACATTCAAACAATTGGTCTAATAGTCCATATGCTCTTACTTTGTTCATTAAACGACTGTGGGGAACTGTATCTAACGCCTTGCGGAAGTCAAGAAACACGGCATCTATCTGGGAACCCGTGTCTATGGCCCTCAGACTGAAGTGCCTAGAACCGCTTCATCACAGCGGCCGGCTTCTGTACTACAACAGGCGTATTGGGCAGTTTGTGATCCGACCCGCTAAGGAGTCGTGGCTGTTTCCAAGCTAAACGACCCGGCTGACCAAGAGTAGGCAAAGCGCGTACCAACTGTGAATATTTGGGAGTGGAACTGCAGTTTCGGCATATACGTGATAACCAAGGAAAAGCTCCAAAAAACCGTCGCAGGAACTGGAGATTTGAAGTATTTTAATCTGTTTCTTGTACAAAGTTAAGTTATAAACAGTTAAAGATAAAAATTAAAATTTTGTGTATATGTTGTGTGTGTGTGTGTGTGTGTGTGTGTGTGTGTGTGTGTGTGTGTGCACGCCATCTATGGCGGAGGGCAGGGGAGATACCACATATGGGCATCTTGTCTTCTTTACGTACGTCATGATGGAAATAAAGACGCTGGGAGAAAGTGTTCCTTCAGTAGAACCACTCTGTTCGAGTGGACAGTGCTGACACACTTCAGTGTTATTCTGCGATTTCCTCTATAGCTACCTGGGTTCTTCAGGAACCCAGCGGTAATTATTGCAGAAAGCTCTGTTTTTCGTAGTAAATTAACGGGACAGATCCTCCGGAAAATGCTTTGAAAACAAATCCGTTACGAAGATTTAGTGGCTTTATTCGTCCGGGTATCTCAGTACCTGTGCACACGACTCTTCTTTTTCGTCTTTTGTGGGAAAATCTTGAAACTACATTAGAGGCCATTTCAATTGCTACACCAAGAAGAAATGCAGATGATAAACGGGTAGTCATTGGACAAATATATTATACTAGAACTGACTTGTGAAGACATTTTCACGAAATTTGGGAGCATACCAGGATACAGGTTGGCTGGCAGCTTTTCTAGGAGCTCTTTGCGGTGTGGGGGAGTGGCCATGTATGTGAAAAACGGTATCCCATTTGAGTCAATTGATGTTTCAAAGTACTGCACCGAAAAGGTGTTTGAATGTTGTGCAGGTGTGGTTAAATTTAGTGGAGCTAAACTTCTTACTGTTGTTATTTATAGATCCCCAGACTCCGATTTCACAACATTTTTGCTAAAGCTAGAGGAGGTTCTTGGTTCACTTTATAGGAAATACAAAAAGTTAGTTATATGTGGTGACTTCAATATTAATTGTATAAGTGATTGTGCAAGGAAAAGGATGCTGGTAGACCTCCTTAATTCATATAATCTTATGCAAACCGTATTCTTTCCAACGAGAGTGCAAGGGAACAGTAGAACAACCATAGACAATATTTTTGTTCATTCGTCATTATTAGAAGGGCATTCTGTTAGCAAAAAGGTGAATGGCCTTTCAGATCATGATGCACAAATTTTATGTCTAAAAGTTTTTTGTGCTGCAACACATGTTAAATATAGTTACCAACGTTTTAGGAAAGCTGATCCAGTTGCTGTACAGACTTTTGTAAACCTTATCAAGGAACAAGAGTGGCAAGATGTTTATAGTGCTGATACAGTAGACGATAAATATAATGCTTTCCTCAAGACTTTTCTCGTGCTCTTTGAAAGTTGCTTTCCGTTAGAACGTTCAAAACAGGGTACTAGCACAAACAGGCAGCCTGGGTGGCTGACTAAAGGGATAAGAATATCTTGTAGGACAAAGTGGCAATTATATCAAAACGTTAGAATCAGTCAAAATCTAAATGCAGCAGCCCATTACAAACAGTATTGTAAGGTGCTTAAAAAAGTTATTAGGAAGGCAAAAAGTATGTGGTATGCAGATAGAATAGCTAAGTCTCAGGATAAAATTAAAACCATATGGTCAGTCGTAAAGGAAGTGGCTGGTCTGCAGAGACAGGTCGAGAATATAGAATCAGTGCGTAGTGGGGATGTCCGTGTTACTGATAAGTCGCATATATGTACAGTACTTAATAATCACTTTCTGAATATAGCAGGTGAACTAAATAGAAACCTAGTCCCAACAGGGAATCATATAGCGCTCTTAGAAAAAAGTGTTCCGAGACTGTTACCTGAAATGCTCCTCCATGATACTGACAAGAGGGAGATTGAGTTAATAATTAAATCACTAAAGACCAAGAACTCTCATGGATATGACGGGGTATCTAGCAGAATACTGAAGTATTGTTCCACGTATGTTAGCTCAGTACTTAGCCATATCTGTAACTTTTCCTTTAGGAGTGGTCGGTTTCCTGACCGATTAAAGTACTCGGTAGTGAAGCCACTTTATAAAAAGGGAGACAGGGATAATGTTGACAATTATAGACCTATTTCTATGCCATCAGTGTTTGCTAAAGTTATTGAGAGGGTTGTATATACAAGGTTACTGCAGCATTTAAATTCACATAATTTGCTGTCAAATGTACAGTTTGGTTTTAGAAACGGTTTAACAACTGAAAATGCTATAGTCTCTTTTCTCTGTGAGGTTTTGGACGGATTAAATAAAAGGTTGCGAACGTTAGGTGTTTTCTTTGATTTAACGAAGGCTTTTGACTGTGTTGACCACAAAATATTACTGCAGAAGTTGGAACATTATGGAGTAAGGGGAGTAGCTTACAATTGGTTCGCCTCCTACTTTAAGAACAGAAAGCAGAAGGTAATCCTCCGCAATATTGAGAGTGGTAATGATGTTCAGTCCCAATGGGGCACTGTTAAATGGGGCTATCCCCAAGGGTCGGTGCTGGGGCCACTGCTGTTCCTTATTTATGTAAATGATATGCCTTCTAGTATTACAGGTGATTCAAAAATATTTCTGTTTGCTGATGACACCACCTTGGTAGTGAAGAATCTTGTGTGTAATATTGAAACATTATCAAATAATGTAGTTCATGATATAAGTTCGTGGCTTGTGGAAAATAATTTGATGCTAAATCACAGTAAGACTCAGTTTTTACAGTTTCTAACCCACAATTCAACAAGAACTGACATTTTAATCAGACAGGATGGGCATGTTATAAGCGAGACGGAACAGTTCAAGTTCCTAGGCGTACAGATAGATAGTAAGCTGTTGTGGAAAGCCCATGTTCAGGATCTTGTTCAGAAACTAAATGCCGCTTTATTTACCATTAGAACAGTATCTGAAATAAGTGACATTTCAACACGAAAAGTAGTATACTTCGCATATTTTCATACGCTTATGTCATATGGTATTATTTTTTGGGGTAATTCTTCTGATTCAAAAAGGGTATTTTTGGCTCAAAAACGGGCTGTTCGAGCTATGTATGGTGTAAGTTCGAAAACCTCTTGTCGACCCCTATTCAATAGTCTGGGAATTTTGACATTGCCCTCACAGTATGTATTTTCTTTAATGTCGTTTGTTGTTAGCAATATTAGCTTATTCCCAAGAGTTAGCAGCTTTCACTCAGTTAATACTCGGCAGAAATCAAATCTGCATGTGGAATGCACTTCCTTGACTCTTGTGCAGAAAGGAGTGCAGTATTCTGCTGCATCCATTTTCAATAAGCTACCACAAGAACTCAAAAATCTTAGCAGTAGCCCAAACACTTTTAAGTCAAAACTGAAGAGTTTCCTCATGGTTCACTCCTTCTATTCTGTCGAGGAGCTCCTGGAAGAGATACAAAATTAAGCAAATTCCAGTGTACATTTTTGATTTCTTTATTTAAACTAACGACTTGTCGCCTGAATATGTTTCTTATATTTCATTTTATCTGTTTCTACAATCGTGTTATAATTTCATGTATTGACTCGTTCCATGACCATGGAGACTTCTCCTAAATGTGGTCCCACGGAACAATAAATAAATAAATAAATAAATAAATAAATAGATGCTCAGAAAATCAGTACCCAGAGCAACCACCTCTAGCCGTAATACCGGCCTTGATACGCCTGGGCATTGAGTCAAACAGAGCTTGGATGGCGTGTACAGGTACAGCTGCCCATGCAGCTTCAACACGATACCACAGTTCATCAAGAGTAGTGACTGGCGTATTGTGACGAGCCAGTTGCTCGGGCACCATTGACCGGACATTTTCAATTGGTGAGAGATCTGGAGAATGTACTGGCCATGGCACCAGTCGAACATTTTCTCTATCCATAAAGGCCCGTACAGGAGCTGCAACATGTGGTCGTGCATTATCCTGTTGAAATGTAGGGTTTCACAGGGATCGAAGGAAGAGTGGCGCTACGGGTCGTAACACATCTGAAATGTAACGTCCACTGTTCAAAGTGTCGTCAGTGCGAACTAGAGGTGACCGAGACCTGTAACCAATGGCACCCCATACGATCACGCCGGGTGATACGCCAGTATGGTGATGACGAATACAAGCTTCCAATGTGGGTTCACCACGCTGTCGCCAAACACGGATGCGACCATCGTGACTCTGTAAACAAAACCTGGATTCATCCGAAAAAATGACGTCTTGCCATTCGTGCACCCAGGTTCGTCGTTGAGTACACCATCGCAGCCGGTCCTGTCTGTGATGCAGCGTCAAGGGTAACCGCAGCCACGGTCTCCGATCTGATAGTCCATGCTGCTGCAAACGTCGTCGAACTGTTCGTGAAGATGGTTGCTGTATTGCAAACGTCCCCATCTGTTGACTCAGGAATCGTGGCTGCACGATCCGTTACAGCCATGCGGATAAGATGCCCGTCATCTCGACTACTAGTGTTACGAGGCCGTTGGGATCCAGCACGGCGTTCCGTATTACCCTCCTAAACCGACCGATTCCATATTCTGCTAACAGTCATTGGATCTCGACCAACGCGAGCAGAAATGTCGCGATACGATAAACTGCAATCGCGATAGGTTACAATCCGTCCTTTATCAAAGTCGGAAACGTGATGGTACGCATTTCTCCTCATTGCAGGAGGCATCACGACAACGTTTCACCAGGCAACGCCGGCCAACTGCTGTATGTGTATGAGAAATCGGTTGGAAACTTTCCTCATGTCAGCACGTTGTAGGTGTCGCCACCGGCGCCAACCTTGCGTGAATGCTCTGAAAAGCTAATCGTTTGCACATCACAGAGTCTTTTTCCTGTCGGTTAAATTTCGCGTCTGTAGCACGTCATCTTCGTGGTGTAGCAATTTTAATGGCCGGTAGGATATAATTCTGAATGCAGCCTTATGGTTTCTTGACTGACAGAGCAAATACATGAGGTGTGTGCAGTAATAGCTGGGCTGCAGCCGGATTGTAATTCGCACATTCCGCACGGTGGAGCGACAGCGCTCGGCAGGTGACCAACATTAGTCAGCAGCTGCTGAGTCCGTGTCAGGGCCGGCGCAGGCGGGTAATTGCGCAGCGCGACGGGGCCAGCGCGGTAATTGCGAGTGTGGCGGCGGCGGCGGCGGCGGCGGCGGCGGCGGCGCGGTCAGTCCGCGCCCAGCACGGGGCAGCTCGCAGCGCCCGCTGTACGCATGGGGGGGCGTACGTCTGCCACGCGTCACGCAGCAGAGCCGCCATCCTCTGCCGGGTAATTGTACAGAGAATCCACTAATCCCGTACAGCAGACGACACGACGGCGACCTCGTGGCTTAAGGTGTCTACCACGTGCAATTAGTCCACCAGACTCTGCAGTTCATCACGACGTTTGTTTCCTGTGGGTGTCTGGCTTTCATCAAACAATTTTTTTTTTTAAATTGTGGTTTTAGGGCGCACAACTACACTGGTCATTAGCGCCCAGACTAATTTATGAATGCACTGCGAGGCACAAGGTTAAAACAGCAACTAAAAAGGACAACATTGTAAAAGGCACTTTCACAGGCAAGGGATTCAAAGAAAACAGCATAATCAAATGTCCTTAGACAGATTTGTCAAGTGGATAAAACGAAGAACGCGAGCAGCTGCTCCTCGGTCATCCGCTAACATTTCATCCAGAGTACATGGCAGGCGAAGATCAATGCGCAGTGTATTAAAATTCGGACAGGACTTTATAATGAGGCGTACCGTCAGCAATTGCCCACATGGGCAGAACAGCGCCGGCGTAATCGCGAGCAGATGGCGATGGCTGAACCGGCAGTTTCCAATTCGTAACCGGGCCAAAACGACCTCCTCCCGCCGAGAAGGGCGTGAAGAGGTCGTCCGAGCCGTGGGGAGAGGTTTCGAGGCCCGAAGCTTGTTTTCAGTAAGTGTAGCCCAATCGGCATGCCACAGCGATAAAATGCGCTGACAAATGACCCTGCTAAAATCAGATGAAGGCACACAACAAGAAGCTGTCCGAGGTTGGAGGACCGCAGCCTTGGCCGCGGCATCTGCAGCTTCGTTCCCAGGGATACCGACATGGCCAGGAACCCACATAAAGGTAACCGGAGAACCGTCGTCCGCCAGCTGCTGAAGAGAGCGTTCGATCCGGTGCACGAAAGGGTGAAGCGGATACGGATCACTGAGGCTCTGGATGGCGCTCAGGGAATCAGAGCAGATGGCGTAAGCAGAATGTCGGTGGCGGCGGATGTAAAGAACAGCCTGGTAGAGGGGAAATTGCTCAGCTGTGAAGACCGAACAATGGCCATGGAGCCGGTATTTGAAACTGTGTGCCGGACAACAAAAGAACAACCGACACCGTCATTGGTCTTAGAGCCATCTGTATAAATGAAGATCGTATTAATGAAGTTCGAACGAAGTTCGACAACCCGGGAGCGGTATACCGAAGCTGGGGTAACCTCCGTCTCCTGTGATGGTTCGCTTAGTGTGGCTTACAAGCAGTTTCCCAATTTCTCTACTGCGGAAGCGACCCCGCGTTTGTCTGCTTCCTTTGGCTGAAGCCGCATAAATATTAATAAGGCTCGTGTTGTCGAATGTGCACCGAATTCTTCGTCCACTAGGTGAAGAAGTAACGTGTGTGACTTCTAGCCCCGGCCACACTAATATCTTGGTTATAGTGTAGTATAGGCGTCTATATTTCAGTGAATGCAATAGCCCGGTACGTTTTCTATATCGTTATACACTCTCTAATTAACAGTATCAGGACAGCTTGCTGAAAATGACTTAAAAGTTTGTGGCGCCCTCCATCTTTAGTGCTGGAACTCAATATGGTGTTAACCCACCGTCAGACTTGACGACAGCTTCCACTCTCGCAGAAATACGATCAATCAGGTGCTGGAAAGTTTCCTGGGGAAAGGCAACCCATTCCACACGGAGGGCTGCACTGAGGAGAGGTATCGATGGCGGTCGGTGAGGCCTGGCACGAAGTCGGCGTTTCAAAACATTCCGAACGTATTGCACAGGATTTAGGTCAGGACCCTGTGCAGGCCAGTCCACTACAAGGATGTTATTCTCGTGTAACTGCTCCGCTGCAGGCCATGCATTATGAACAACTACTCGATTGTGTTGAAAGATGCAATCGCCATCCCCGAATTGCTCTTCAGCAGTGAGAAGCAAGAAGGTGCTTAAAACATCAAGGTAGGCCTGTGCCGTGATAGTGCCACACAAAACAACAAGGGGTGCCAGAGTTCTCCATGAAAACGCTACCACATCATAACACCACCGCCTCCAAATTTTACTGTTGGCACTACACACACTGGCACATCAGGTTCACCGGGCATCCTCCATACCCACACCCTGCAATCGCATCGCCACGTTGTGTAACGTGATTTGTCACTGCATACAAAGTTTTTCCACTGTTCAATCGTCCAATGCTTACGCTCCTTACCCCAAGCTAGGCGAGATATGACGCTTACGAGCTGCAAGAGCTGCAAGACGCAAATCAATGGAGGCAACGGAAAACACATTAACTGTGGATCTAACAAAGCTGGGAGATTACTTCCGAAGGTGGAGATTACGCCCAAACGCGACAAAAACGGAGGTGACATGCTTTCACCTCGACAATGCCCAAGCAAAAAGAAAGCTCAACGTTCATTTCGAAAACAGGCAGCTAAACCATAATAATTACCCCAGATATCTAGGCGTCACCTTTGACAGAACCCTAACATTCAAGGAACACCTACGTAATACAGCCGCAAAACTTAAAACTCGAAATAATATCATACAGAAGCTATGTGGGACCACGTGGGGCTCTTCCGCGGCTGTACTGAGATCTTCGGCTCTGGGACTTGTCTACACAACAGCAGAATATGCCGCACCGGTATGGCTAAACAGTAAACACACAGGCTTCATCGATGCTCAACTAAACTACACAATGAGGATGATATCAGGAACAATAAAGCCAACGCCTTTACACTGGCTACCTATACTGAGCAACATTCCCCCACCGGACCTGCGCAGAGAGAACGCTCTCATACGCGAGTATGGAAAAGTGCTGAACAACGAGAAACTGCCAATCCATTAGGATGTTCCTGCCCTGGAGATGAACAGATTGCGCTCAAGACACCCCTCTTTAAAAAAGGCAAAACATACGCATCCTCTCAACCCGGATTATGGCAACCTCTGGAAAATGCGGTGGAGAGAATCTGTGCCCCAAAACCTGCAGAATATGCCATGCATCAATGTCCAACCACCAGGATTCAATTTGCCAAGGAAAACTTGGACGACCCTGAATCGAATTCGGACAAATAACGGCAGATGTGCAGACAGCCTCCATAGGTGGGGTAAAATCACCACCCCGAGATGTGACTGCGGTGCGGACCGGCAGACGATTCGTCACATCGTGGAAGATTGCCCTCTGAGACGTTTTGCAGGAGACCCCAATGAGTTTCTGACAGCGACTGAAAGTGCAATAGACTATGTCACAAATCTGGATGTTTGTTTGTGAACTTTTGTTTGTTATATACACTTTTTTTAAACACTTTTATATCTACAACTATATGTTACACACTGTGACTACTCCTTATTTCTGTGTCTTATGATTTTTATGTATTTTCTATATGATGTGTTATATGTCATAAGCTAAATAAAATAAATACGAGCCGCCGCTCGACAATGATATCCAAGTTTCTCACCTCTTACCTAACTGTCGTAGTACTTGCAGTGGATCCCGATGCAGTTTAGAATTCTTGTGTGGTGGTCTGGATAATGTCTGACAGAGACCGCCGACAGTTGAAGAGGGTCGTAATGTGTAATAGGCAGTCAACAGACAAGGTCGGCCTGTACGCTTTTCGAGGGTATGAACGGATCACATCCAGACACCGAGCTGCCCAGCTGGACGTCTCTGTTGGTAGCGCTGACACGCTCGTCCATTATCTGGGGTACCTGAAATTGTGTTATCACTGGGTTACTCGTCACCTAAGAGAAGACCATAAAGAGCAACGAAGGACAATCCGTGTGGAACTACTTGTGCATTACGTGGCTTGACGTTACTTATTTTCCAACCGGGAGCAAAACAGCACTCAATGGAATAGCACCACAACTCCTCTCCTACGAAAATGTATTCAAAGCCGCAGACTCATCCAGTAGAATCATTGCGACGGTCTTCTGTGACTCTTAATGCGTTATACTGTTTCATGCCCCACTCATGGTGCGGCAATCTACGCCGAAGTGTATTATGCTACCCTCTCGTTACAAAAATGCAAACCAACTTCCCCTCCGCGACAACACAAATCCTCATAAGGCCTCACAAAAGTCTGCGCACAACGAGAGTGGCTCACTAAACTTCGCTGGAACGTTCTTCCTTATCCATCCTACAGCTCGGATGTCGTATCCATCCATCCGTTTGGCCCTATGAGGGATTCACTCTGCGTGAAACAGTACGTTGATGATGTGGAGGCTATCGCAGCAGCAAGACGTTGCCTCCGACGTCGACCAGTAGACTGTAGGCAGACAGGTTCTTCCAGCAAGGTGGCGTAAATCCGGCGCATGGAACTGATATTGTGTTGCAAATTATTAGCCAGAAGAAATGGTTGAAATGGCTCTGAGCACTACGGGACTTAACAGCTGAGGTCATCAGTCCCCTAGAACTTAGAACTACTTAAACCTAACTAACCTAACGACATCACACACATCCATGCCCGAGACAGGATTCGAACCTGCGACCGTAGCAATCTCGCGGTTCCGGACTGAAGCGCCTAGAACCGCACGGCCACCGAGGCCGGCTTATTAGCCAGAAGAGTTGGGAGTAATATGGAGTATTTGATTCCTCAACAAATCCACCCACTTTGAGAAAAAAGATTGTGCGTCATTACTTATTGAACGACTCCCGTATTTTCGATGAGTTGCGTATTCTTTTGGTATCAGATGTGTCGGATATGACTGTACTACTCATACGTGACGTATGTAAATTTGTGCCAGGCCAGGACTGGACCAAAGATTTCCATTTTATCGCAAGCAGTATCCTCAATCACTTAGGCTATGCGTGCACACCTCCCGGACCGAAACAAACTGCTACATGTCGCGCTGTTTACTTCCTTACGTGACAGTCTAATCTGGAGTTTGGATCGGTGCGTCAGGTGTGCACTGTTGAGTTATATACACTCCTGGAAATTGAAATACGAACACCGTGAATTCATTGTCCCAGGAAGGGGAAACTTTATTGACACATTCCTGGGGTCAGATACATCACATGATCACACTGACAGAACCACAGGCACATAGGCACAGGCAACAGAGCATGCACAATGTCGGCACTAGTACAGTGTATATCCACCTTTCGCAGCAATGCAGGCTGCTATTCTCCCATGGAGACGATCGTAGAGATGCTGGATGTAGTCCTGTGGAACGGCTTGCCATGCCATTTCCACCTGGCGCCTCAGTTGGACCAGCGTTCGTGCTGGACGTGCAGACCGCGTGAGACGACGCTTCATCCAGTCCCAAACATGCTCAATGGGGGACAGATCCGGAGATCTTGCTGGCCAGGGTAGTTGACTTACACCTTCTAGAGCACGTTGGGTGGCACGGGATACATGCGGACGTGCATTGTCCTGTTGGAACAGCAAGTTCCCTTACCGGTCTAGGAATGGTGGAACGATGGGTTCGATGAAGGTTTGGATGTACCGTGCACTATTCAGTGTCCCCTCGACGATCACCAGTGGTGTACGGCCAGTGTAGGAGATCGCTCCCCACACCATGATGCCGGGTGTTGGCCCTGTGTGCCTCGGTCGTATGCAGTCCTGATTGTGGCGCTCACCAGCACGGCGCCAAACACGCATACGACCATCATTGGCACCAAGGCAGAAGCGACTCTCATCGCTGAAGACGACACGTCTCCATTCGTCCCTCCATTCACGCCTGTCGCGACACCACAGGAGGCGGGCTGCACGATGTTGGGGCGTGAGCGGAAGACGGCCTAACAGTGTGCGGGACCGTAGCCCAGCTTCATGGAGACGGTTGCGAATGGTCCTCGCCGATACCCCAGGAGCAACAGTGTCCCTAATTTGCTGGGAAGTGGCGGTGCGGTCCCCTACGGCACTGCGTAGGATCCTACGGTCTTGGCGTGCATCCGTGCGTCGCTGCGGTCCGGTCCCAGGTCGACGGGCACGTGCACCTTCCGCCGACCACTGGCGACAACATCGATGTACTGTGGAGACCTCACGCCCCACGTGTTGAGCAATGCGGCGGTACGTCCACCCGGCCTCCCGCATGCCCACTATACGCCCTCGCTCAAAGTCCGTCAACTGCACATACGGTTCACGTCCACGCTGTCGCGGCATGCTACCAGTGTTAAAGACTGCGGTGGAGCTCCGTATGCCTCGGCAAACTGGCTGACACTGATGGCGGCGGTGCACAAATGCTGCGCAGCTAGCGCCATTCGACGGCCAACACCGCGGTTCCTGGTGTGTCCGCTGTGCCGTGCGTGTGATCATTGCTTGTACAGCCCTCTCGCAGTGTCCGGAGCAAGTATGGTGGGTCTGACACACCGGTGTCAATGTGTTCTTTTTTCCATTTCCAGGAGTGTAGCTACACCCAATACAGCTGATACTAAAAGAACTGGCATTTCAGCGAGCACAAAACTTTAGTGTCGGAGTTAAAATTGAGGCCTAGTTTGTTAATTATTAGCAGCTACGTTTTCCATCTGACTTGGTTGTATTAATCCGTTTATTTTATCCAGAATAAAAATGCAAGCCATATAAAACATTACACTAAACATTATAAAACAATCCATGTGTTGATTTACTGAACAAGTTCCCTCCGCTGGCTATGAAGTAAATCAACACAAGGATTGTTTTATATTGTATAGTGTATAGTTTTGTATGGCTTCCATTTTATTGAGGATAAAATTAACGGATTAATATCATTATGTCACATCGAAAATGTAGTTGCTAATAATGAACAAACTAGCCGTCCATTTAACTCCGACACCAACATTCTGTGTACAGATTTAACTTCACTATACTAAAGCTGCTGAATATTTTTCGAAATATGTTTGCTGATTTACTGAACAGTTATAATTGAGAATTGTGAATTTGCTGTCAGATATGAATTTCTGATTAAAATTCTGGATCGTCTGCCCAGACATACAAAGCATACAAGGAAAGTAATGTCTGATCGGTCGCGAAATATAAACTACAGTGAATATCAAAAATGTTTCATCTGCAACAGTTTGTTACACCTTCCAGTTACTTCTCTACATAGCCATCACTCCGACCTAGAAATTCATCGTAGCTTTGTACCAACTTTCCAATACGCTCGTCACAGAATGCAGCCACCTGTGCTTTTCGCCATTTCTCTATGCTGGTCTGCAGTTTGTTGTCTGTGCCAAAATGTTGTCTTCATAGGCAGCGGAGGGAACCCATGTCCAGGCTGTATGGTGGGTGATCAAGCTCTTTCCACTAAAAACTCTTCAGGGTCGTTCACAATGCCCCTGCAGTGTGTGGCAGAGAATTGTAATGAAGAAGGAAATCCATGACAGGAACGTTATGTGTGGCCGTGTGAAATCAGGAGAAACCTCGCAGCCGGCACCTCTACTTGGCAGGACAATGTACTGTTCTAGGCATCTTTACGTTCTCAGCGTGTGCTCAGTACTGAAAAGAGCGACGTGACGTTAACGACATGCATAAAAGAGATACTGCCCGATACTTCTGTGCGAAGTTTTATCGGATTTCCCCTGTCATTCCCATTTCGCGAACTATCGGTCCTTACTTCGAGAATTGCCGTCGTAATCTTTAGAAGTTTCACTATCGCCGGTATCTTTGTCATGTGATGAGGTGCTGTATGTTGTGGAGACAGTGGTCGACGTAGCCCTGTCAGACTTCTCCCGAGTGCTCAGTTTGTCTTCGTTCGCCTGAGAAACGAATCGGGCAGTCTGCGCAACGTTAATCTTCCTAACGCCTAACCTTGCGGTGTTAATATTTGTCTCTTGTCCTGCTTCGCACTGACTGTGTTGGGTTCTTACTCTGTGACACAGGTTCTCTGTTTTCGTTCACAGTAGTTATTTCCGAAAGAACAGATACCATCTTAGTATATATATAGTTAAGGCTCACCGGCCACTTGACCATCTTCTTCTTCTGTGCGAATGCACAAACAGTGCCCGCATTCTTACGGAAATCGGCAACGCGCCGCGAGTAATGAGTATAATGGGCGGGGGCACTACGAATGTAGAGCAGGACAATACGTTGAGAATGTGGGTTTCGCGGGAGGCGTGCCAGAGATAAAACCCTGCAGTCGCGCTATCCTCTGTGTCCTCGGTGGCTCAGATGGATAGAGCAGGGCCGGCCAGAAATTCTGCACGCGTGCGGTGCTCCTGCACATGTTCAACTTCCGCATCACAGCGTGCACGCCGCAGCCGTCAGCGTTCATGTAGTACATGTTTCTGCGCACAGATGTCGCTCCTCTGTTAAAGTGCGTTATCGACACCTCGCGTGTATATCACAAAATGGCACTGAGCACTATGGGACTTAACATCTGAGGTCATCGGTCCCCTAGAACTTAGAACTACTTAAACCTAACTAACCTAATTAGATCACACACATCCATGCCCGAGGCAGGATTCGAACCTGCGACCGCAGCAGTAGCGCAGTTCCAGGCTGAAGCGCCTAGAACCGCTCGACCACAACGGCCGGCTGTATATCACAACCTGGGCTGTATCTGTAAGATCTGTTGCTTCATCAAGCGCAACAGAGAAAGCAACAAAGTATTTAGCCTTCTTTATTAGCTGCCTGTGCAGATCGCCGGCCATAGCACTACTACGTCTTGTCACTATTTGTTTGGATAGACTGATTTCTTGATACCTGCTAACGTTCGTGGGACACACAAGTTCTGCAACATCAATCAGACACTCTTTCACAAACGCCCCTTCGGAAAAGGGTTTCCCAGATTGTGCAATTCTTAATGCGATTTTAAAACTTGCTCGCAGTGAAGATTTAATGTGGTTGTCATTCTGGAAAATTGAAAACAGTACATTGTACAGCGTACAGTAAACCATACATAAATACACTCCTGGAAATGGAAAAAAGAACACATTGACACCGTTGTGTCAGACCCACCATACTTGCTCCGGACACTGCGAGAGGGCTGTACAAGCAATGATCACACGCACGGCACAGCGGACACACCAGGAACCACGGTGTTGGCCGTCGAATGGCGCTAGCTGCGCAGCATTTGTGCACCGCCGCCGTCAGTGTCAGCCAGTTTGCCGTGGCATACGGAGCTCCATCGCAGTCTTTAACACTGGTAGCATGCCGCGACAGCGTGGACGTGAACCGTATGTGCAGTTGACGGACTTTGAGCGAGGGCGTATAGTGGACATGCGGGAGGCCGGTTGGACGTACCGCCGAATTGCTCAACACGTGGGGCGTGAGGTCTCCACAGTACATCGATGTTGTCGCCAGTGGTCGGCGGAAGGTCCACGTGCCCGTCGACCTGGGACTGGACCGCAGCCACGCACAGATGCACGCCAAGACCGTAGGATCTTACGCAGTGCCGTAGGGGACCGCACCGCCACTTCCCAGCAAATTAGGGACACTGTTGCTCCTGGGGTATCGGCGAGGACCATTCGCAACCGTCTCCATGAAGCTGGGCTACGGTCCCGCACACAGTTAGGCCGTCTTCCGCTCACTCCCCAACATCGTGCAGCCCGCCTCCAGTGGTGTCGCGACAGGCATGAATGGAGGGACGAATGGAGACGTGTCGTCTTCAGCGATGAGAGTCGCTTCTGCCTTCGTGCCAATGATGGTCGTATGCGTGTTTGGCGCCGTGCAGGTGAGCGCCACAATCAGGACTGCATACGACCGAGGCACACAGGGCCAACACCCGGCATCATGGTGTGGGGAGCGATCTCCTACACTGGCCGTACACCACTGGTGATCGTCGAGGGGACACTGAACAGTGCACGGTACATCCAAACCATCATCGAACCCATCGTTCTACCATTCCTAGACCGGCAAGGGAACTTGCTGTTCCAACGGGACAATGCACGTCCGCATGTCAACTACCCTGGCCAGCAAGATCTCCGGATCTGTCCTCCATTGAGCATGTTTGGGACTGGATGAAGCGTCGTCTCACGCGGTCTGCACGTCCAGCACGAACGCTGGTCCAACTGAGGCGCCAGGTGGAAATAGCATGGCAAGCCGTTCCACAGGACTACATCCAGCATCTCTACGGTCGTCTCCATGGGAGAATAGCAGCCTGCATTGCTGCGAAAGGTGGATATACACTGTACTAGTGCCGACATTGTGCATGCTCTGTTGCCTGTGTCTATGTGCCTGTGGTTCTGTCAGTGTGATCATGTGATGTATCTGACCCCAGGAATGTGTCAATAAAGTTTCCCCTTCCTGGGACAATGAATTCACGGTGCTCTTATTTCAATTTCCAGGAGTGTATAACACAAGAAACTAAGAGTTCAAGAAGTATCAGTTACTTTGACGTACAGTAAAATCGAGTTGATGTGTCTCATCTATTTTCTTAAGGACATTTAAGTTTGCTTGCTGTTCTTCACTGTTGAGTACACTACACTCGTCTTTGTGATATGTATTGCAATGTCTTTCAATTGAAAACTTACGCTGGCCGCCTATTACTCGGCGGCACAGCAAACACTGTGAGTTTTCACCAACTGCTACAAAAAAGAATTGCAGTTCCCAGTCATTTTTAAACGACTCAGAACATAGATCTCCCGTCCTTTGCTTTTTCACAGTACTTGCTATTTCTCAGTACTTATCTGTTAAGGTTACGGTCACCAGGGGTAAACGAGACTGGATATGTTGCGCTCTTGCTTCTACCACAGGGAAGTGGAGCCGCCGCCGTTCATTTAGGACACATGTCTTATAACAGATGTCGCTGTCGCTCGCTGTCGCACACGTGCGCACATGTGCAGCACTTCCGCACGTCTGCACACTGTGCAGCGTTTGGCCGGCCCTGGAATAGAGCGTCTGACATATAAGCAGGGTTCGAGTCCCGGTCGGGGCACACATTTTCATCTGTCCCCGTTGACGTATGTCAACGCCTGTAAGCGGCTAAGGGCGTTCATTATAGTTTTGCAACGGTGTCCTATTGTCAGTCGACTAGCTATGAGCGTTGGATGCTATTTCCTGGGATAATAGCATGCGTGCTGAGCCATTGCAGTTATGTTGTTGCACTACTGCATTTGTTCTTGTGGGGAAATCGTAGCGGGTCTCTTTTCGTGAAATTTGATCGTATACGGTCGAGCCTGGCCTCGTCGTCTACTTCACACGTAAATGTAGTACCCCACCATTACAAACAGTGCATAGTATCTCACAATCGCCGCAGTCCGGATCTAGAACGGAAATTTTAACTCCGTATCCTTTGGCTCATTCCATGGCTGCCAGTGACCAATCTTTCACTAAAGCCGTCTTCGTCGATTTTTATAAATACAGAACATTTTCTAGAAGAAAAACAGTCTTGGTTGTTTCAGTTGCCGGGGAAACAACAGTTTCATTGACGCGTTTCACCCTTCCGGGACATCAGTAGAAAATTATAAGAGAATATAAAACAAAATTGATCGACGTGTGGACCTATCCTGCAGAGCTGTGCTGGAAATTAAAAGATATTCTAAAGAACTTGCAAGACTTTCATTGTTCGCATAGCTACTGAAAGCTAAGTTGCGGTGAAAACCTTAAAAAATATTAAGCACGCCTCAAACCTTACCTAAAACACACGGGGTTCAGTTTACAAACCCTTGCTGGCACTGAACCACGTTTAACAGGTTTTGTAACCACGTGGCGTAGTCTGCACAGCAAACAGTACCTCGTTCCAGTCAGTCTTACAAAAACGCATGCAAAACACATACTCCAGAATGAGATTTTCACTCTGCAGCGGAGTGTGCGCTGATATTAAACTTCCTGGCAGATTAAAACTGTGTACCCGACCGAGACTCGAAATCGGGACCTTTGCCTTTCGCGGGGATGTGCTCTACCAGAAGTACTGGCAGAAGTAAAGATGTGAGGACGGGGCGTGAGTGGTGATTGGGTAGCTCAATTGGTGGAGCACTTGCCCGTGAAAGGCAAAGGTCCCGAATTCGAGTCTCGGTCCGACACACAGTTTTAATCTGCCAGGAAGTTTCAAAACACATATTGCTTGCGCTGTCGGTTGACTAGTTCACTTTCCCTTCGGTGTGGCGTGTGCGCAGATCCTTAATTTTACCTCAAACATAATGTGAAAAATTAATAGAACTACACATATTGTCTTAAAAACTTTACTCTCAAACAGGATGCCTATAGCTGGATTTAACTGATAAAGTTAAAATGAATAATAGCGTTTTACGTAAAAGTCTGCTATTTACGGTAAGCAGCGCTGCCCTTTTCGCTGGATATACGGCTTCTACTTGCTGTAATGCGGATTACTTGCCAAAGTACGTGGCTGTGTAAACAAACAAAATGTATACCTACAGTAACGTCGACAGTAAAATAATAAAAGTAAAATAGTTTCGGTAGTGAAACTAGGTACTATGAGGTAACCTACTTCATCGCTAAGCTACTAGAGTTATCTAGCGTAAAGTACGAACAAGATACAACACATAAGGAGAGTTTTTTCAGAGAAATAAAATATTTAAGTATCGGCTATTCCTTCAATGTTTCACATTATGTTTGAAGTCATGTTAAGGATGCACCCACGCGTGGCACCTAGAGAAAGGTCACCTAGTCAACCGATTGGGACGAGCTATCATATGTGGTTACAAAATCTCGAAGTAAGTTTCCAAGTTATGCTATGATTTTCAGAATAGCGCTGCAGGAATGTATCATACCCTGACGAATTTTCCTTTCTTTTTCCTTTAGATATTCTGATGTTGGCCCAGAAACGCGAAAAGCGTCAATAAAGTAATTTTTTCGCCTGCATCTGAGGCTGTTTTATTCCGAAATCGTGCCCGTGGTACATGTACCAGATACGCCATGCAGTGTGAAGAATTCGAGAGAATTTTGTACGATATCCAGTCGGAGTCCTACTAGGTGATCCTCAGGCATCTTCAAGTCCTGATTTATCCATTTGTGAACATCCTAAACAGACGGGCGTTCCCATCAGTTATTCACTGAATAGTCGTTGTTCTGTTGTAAGATTCAGCTGCATTTACATAATCCAAACAGAGCATACAATGAGTCGTGAAAGCAGCTGGCTTCTACCAGTGGCTGCGAAAAAACCAACGTCTACCGAAGACAACTTCGGAAACGACTCGGTTCACCACCTGTTGTCGAAAAAAATCGCTCTGAGCACTATGGGTCTTGACATCTGAGGTCACCAGTCCTCTAGAACATAGAACTACTTAAACCTCACTACTCTAAGGGCATCACACACATCCATGCCCGACGCAGGCCTCGAACCTGTTGTCGAACGCTTCTACAACTAATCCAAACAATTCAAGATTCTTAGAGCAGCGACCATCACATAAGACCAGCACTGAGTTCTTATGTCACACTGAGGGAGTTTTTATTGTAGGATGGGCTAAGAAGGAATTTTATCGGACCAAACCTCGTACGGTGCATGATCTGGAAGCGCGCGTGCGGCATTTTTTCATGAATGTACCACACTGAGTTACGTGGTTCACATACTGGGTTCAAATTAGGGAGTACGACGATTCATATCCCCATCTGGACACCCAGCACTAGTTTCCCTTGATTTCTCTAAACCGCCTAAGGCAAACTCCAGGTTAGTTTCTTTATCAGTGGACGGCCAGTTTCCTTCCCTATCCATCAACATTACGAGTCTGTGCTCCATCTCTAATGACCTCACTGCCGACGGAACATTAAACACTAATCTCTCCGCTTTCCTTTCAGTGCACCACAAGATTTGAAATCGTTTGGGATATTCGTAAACGAGTGGAGAAATTGGTAGAAAAAGTTGTCGGGTATGCGGAAATCCCGCTATAAAAACCAATTGTATCATTCTGCTGCCCCAATAAATCTTGCTTCAATAAAGTAGATGATTATTTAGTGATGTCTAATCAATTTTCAATAGGCACTTACTTTCTATCCGACCTGCACGTTAATGCGCTGCGATGGAATGGTGACTAACGAGGATTGGTTAGATAGTAAATTACACATCCCGTAGTTCGTTTGCACTGTTACGTTATGTCATGATACTTCTGTGGGACCTGAACATGCATGAACCAAAATCTTTAATCAAGTATGAGTATCGCAGATGGAACAGTATACTTTCACAATGGCATTCGAAAGCTCTTGAATTGTGAAGTACAATGACAGTGCCTTATCCAAACTATACGGTCACCCATAAGTAATGTGGAATGAACCATTCAATGCCACGAGAAGAGTACTCGTCAGTATGAAATGAAATTGAGTGTGTTGTGTTGTTGAAATTCTTCGAAAAATGTTTTTAAATCGCAGTAAAATTTGCTACACAAAAGTATCATCAAATTAGGTGTTGGTTGATGGTTTTATAATGTATGCTATAAAGCGGGGTCTAGAGTGGTTAGTAGCTGTTCCATAACATATCGTGTAAAGTAGAAGCTATGGAAATTAATACATTAATCAGTCACCACGAACGTGAAGTTTCACTAAGGTTTGGTAATACGGTATGTGTCATGGAAAGAAAGAAAGTACAATAGTCGAGCAGAACTTCCTAAGCCATTTATTTCTGGATTCCATGTAGACACGGTTGTGGTGCTGGAAAGAGCGACGCCGTTGGACAATGGGCGACTGGAAACGAATAGTTTGAAGTGATTAAATTGCAGTGTACTCTTTGGCTGCCTGATGGAAGGGTTTAGGTTTGGTGAATGCTTGGAGAACGTTACCTGACTTTATGCATACGCTAACAGTGAAGTGCGCACAAATTGGTGTTACGATATTGCTGTGATTTTTGTGGTTGTGTTTCAGTCCTCTTATTTCGCTTAAGAAAACGCCAAATGCAAAAAGATACGAAGAAATTAAACCTCATTGTGTTCTACGTACAGCAGAGGAATATTTCGGAGACAATGATTGTATCAGCCGGCCGGAGTGGCCGAGCAGCTCTAGGCGCTACAGTCCAGAACCACGCGACCGTTGCGGTCGCAGGTTCGAATCCTGCCTCGAGCATGGATGTGTGTGATGTCTTTAGGTTAGTTAGGTTTAAGTAGTTCTAAGTTATAGGGGACTGATGACCTCAGGTGTTAAGTCACATAGTGCTCAGAGCTATTTGAAGCATTTGAATGATTGTATCGGCATAAAAATGTTCCTTGTCATAAAGCTGTATCTGTGAGGTAATGGTTTGTGGAGAATAAAATCCCCAAAATGGACTGGCCTGCCTTCAGTACCAGTATGAACCCAATGGAAACCTTTGCTTGAATTACAGACTCCGACTGTGCTCCAGATCCCAACGTCCAACATCACAAACTTTTCTGTTACCGCTCTTGTGACGGAACGGATTTCCATCCCGCCAAAGATATGCAGACACCTCACTGTAAGTGTTCCCGGCAGACTCCAACTCCTTATGAAAACATGTAACATTATCAGTTAATGTTACATGTTCAACAAATAGATAAGTATACATGCCATCTCAAAAATGAAGCGGCTACTTCCACATTAATGTCCACTACTACGTGTCTGAATACCTTTGTTGCAGTCATCAGTTTGTATATGACCATTTTCGTTTTATCTCTCGTTAATTTACTCTTCGGCAGGTCTTTAAGAACGCCGAAAACACCTACGAGGGAAATGTGTCAGTAAGGGATGAGAAACAACAGGGACGTTTCTGGCATTGGGGATAGTAATGGAAAGTATAAATACCAAAAAAATAAAAAATAAGCCAATCTTCGTAGACCGAAAATGGATTTCGATATTGTTATCTGGCATGAGAGGGAGTAGAGCTGAAACACGAAGACATGTAGGTGACAGCTTCGACAGGGAGATACAGGGTGGGGCAAACAACAGTGGCCCAGACTAGTGGACACGATTCGACGTGAATGTATGCATATAAACACACCTCGTAACGTCACTTCCAATAGCATGGAGCAACTGCCCATACAGCTGGCTGAACATCGGATCACATTTACACAACCTTCACGCCTGACAGAGTTTTTAGCAGAGGTCAGTCTGTTCGCGGCGTAGTTGACCCACCCAGGTCTTTGTCAGTGTGCGGTTACTTTGTGTAGGTAGCCCACAAATCTATGGTGTATCGCAACAACCCTCATGGTCTTCAAGAAGTGCTTCAGAATATTTCGGGTAAGACAGCAGCAACACCAGGAGTCTAGCTTGGATCAGCCTTCGGCAACTTGCTGACCAGAATCCAAAGGTGCCAAGACATGAATGATGGTCACTTTCAACATCTTCTATAGTCAGGCTGCCACTGCATTTCTTCTCCTCTCCTGTGTTTCTTTGTAGACTGGAATTTTTATTTGCCCTGTAGTATTACTGACTACTAGAAAAAGTATTCTGGTAATCAGTAAACGAATACTGTTAACTGAAGATATCCACACGTATACTAGTTGGCATTAAAGCGGGGCTTGTACACTCTTCGTTTTTAGGACGGCTGTAACTTTCCTAAGGATAGTTTCAATTAGATATCTGAATGTTGGTTCAGGGTCTGGAGCAAAGTCGACGTTCTAACTCATCCTTAAGGTCTTCTATTGTGTTCAGCTCGGGACTCGGAGCAGTCTAGTCAGTTTTAGTAATGTTACTGTCCATCCCGCGTACCCAGTCATATGACACACAGCGATAACACCAGGGGTTGCAACCAGTCCGGTACACCCCTGTCTTCTCGCCAGGCGCCTCAAGGTGAAGAGTAGTCAGGGGCTGGTTCGCTTCGTGGTACCTTGGATGTTGAGTATCAGAACCATTATATCACATGTATACTTTACGACAAGGTACACTGTCATGATGATACAATCAATCACCGTCTTCGAACTGTTCTACTGTACAGAGTACACAATGCTCTAAAACTTTATCACATTCTTCCTAAATTAGCATTTTACTAAGCGCAATTAGAAGAACACATTCTAACAACTAAAAAGAACCCCATACTGCAACACTGCCTCCCTACTGACGTTACACGTTACACATGATGGCGTTTAACATTCTCCAGCCATTCGCGAAACTCAGACCCTTCCATTAGAAAGCGAATTATAACCCTCGTGTTTAGAAAACACGCTGTCTGGCAGTTCGGCATTGGGCGTCATTTTACAATTGCCTGTAAGTTAATACAGTCTGTAAAGCGAAGGATTACGTAGGAATCACACAGTCTCGCTTTGGTAAAAACTATAATTCAAGTCAGTAATATTAGAAAACTGTCTCTCAGTTTACAACAAACACACTTTCCTGTTATGGTGGCATGCTAGAAAGTTATGATTGTGAAATTTTATATGAAAACTGGTAAAGCTTGCCAAATATCAAATTTCATCATCATTCTACATGTTTATTATGTCTACGAATTTGCCACATTCTGCTGCTACGGGGATCCGATTTCTAAGAGTTCGTCAAAAAAGGAAGCCCCTCTCCTAGAACAGAACATACACGATCTCTCCGACAACTGCAAAAATCCAAAGCATCGCGTTCACAATTTTCAGTCATTCTTCACTGTGTCCCGACTTGGTCCCAACCGATTTTCATCTATTTCCAAAACTGAAGAAACGCCTTCGAGTAATTCACTTCGATAGTGGTGAAGGGCTGCATGCAAAGCTGAGCCTCTGTCTCCGCCAACAAAGTCAAACATCCTACAATGACGATATCAACAATCTGGTCCCTCGTTAAAGACGTATATTGGCCGCCATGGTGGCTATGGTGAGAAATAAATATTTGAACAAGAATAATCAATATGTAGGTTGCTAGCAGTATTTCTTAACTGAAAAACCTTTAAGAATTTTTCCATAAAATATTCGGAGGCATTGCTTTTCGGCACGCCCTCGTGCAAGGGGTAAGTTTCTGTAAGGGATAATCGTGACACGTTACCTGTCTCTGAGTTACGAAACTCACACCTTATGAAGAATGCTGACTCAGTTTTTCAGCCTTACATACGAGAACCACGCGTCATCGTCATAGTATTTCTGAGAGCCAATGATAGCTTGTGCGATATGTGTCACGTTCAGCAATGTGAAAGGAACAATGCAAATGCAACATTTTACTTTATGAAACAACCTACTCGTAAGAATGAATAAAAATATCATCGCATGTTAATGATGATCACAATGAAGTTGCTACACAGTGAAGAGTCTTGTCTCACACTCATCAGGATATGTGTTGTAGTCACCATTCTTTCATGCAGATTTAGGCTGACTGTTGTCACCGTAAATTTCGTTAGAAAAATGATGTTATTTTGTTATTATAAGGGCAAAGCGAATCACATATATATTTATTCATCCAGGATCCATGTGATGATAATAAAGGATTTGTCATCACGAAACAATGAAAATAAACAGCTGAGCCAATAAAGAACATATAAGGATATTTACACAGTCGTGTAAAAACGTAAACGGTCAATGCCTTACTGAAGCGACTATCCCAGTATTTCTCTCAAACTATTTAGGGAAACCTATTTCAGGATGGACAGACAGAGCGCACTCCGCCGGCCGCGGTTATAGGCGCGCAGTCCGGAGCCGTGCGACTGCTACGGTCGCAGGTTCGAATCCTGCCTCGGGCATGGATGTGTGTGATGTCCTTAGGTTAGTTAGGTTTAAGTAGTTCTAAGTTCTAGGGGACTGATAACCACAACAGTTGAGTCCCATAGTGCTCAGAGCCAAGAGCGCACTCCATTCTCCAGAAAATGACGTCAGTGTCTTAAGAACTGCATTAGCTCATTCCGCTGATTCTTATTATCTGAGTCTTTATCGCCAAATTAGACCCGTACGTTGTAGTCACCTGTACATATGAATTATTCATTTTTTCTTAATATGTAATACCAAGAAACATCCAATCTTCTCGTACAAGTAATTCATGATCTATGGATTAATGAAACTATCGGTACTACTACTACTGCAATTACTACTACTATACTACATATAGCGACTGGGCATACCTTCAACAACGTCGACTCTGTCCCATACATATGCGCCAAATGTTTCCTCCTCAGAACCGTTTCCTTACCGTCAAACATACACTGTTTAGCGTTAGTAGTGTTCTTTTGTGGACAAGTACTATTTTGCCTGAGCTATTCCAGCTTTACTACCAATTCATCCATTGTATTTCCACCATCTGCTGTTAATACTTAGAAGCAGTTATTTATGCCACGATTGCATTCTGCTACCCATTTGTTGTGCATTTCATTAGTTTTGTTTTGATTCCCTTAATCTTCTTCTTGCTCTTCTGTACTCCAATGTGTTGAAGGTCTGTCTGTAGCGTCATGGCTGGATTTGGAGTTGGGATCGTATTTCAGAGTGTGAGCGGATCGAATGACATCATTAACTGACAGCAAGCGCGCCCACTGCTATTATCTTTTTCAGGATATTCGTAGATGTTGCTTGGCAACGATCTCGTTCTGTTGACATACGTTGCTACCAGACAAAAGAAGACGGAAGACGATTCCGTAACGATCGTAATACTCTGTAGCTGCTGATACGTGGTACTTACTGGAATTAAGGGAACCGTGGAAAGGAGGCCCCACCAATATAACTTTCTTTTCACCCAGCCTGTTTATTTAAAAATATATAAACTGTGTTTTACAGATAATCGAAGCATTTAACCATAAAATTTTCTTTAGTAAATGAACAAACTTTCAAAATTCTTTTGACCTTAAACCTTAAGTTGAATAAGCTTTCAATCTTTGCAAAATAAATCTGAAGTGATGTGCCGTGTCTGCAGCCCACCCGCTATGGACACGGTCTGTCTTATCAAATGCCTTTCTGCAACACATGAAAACTATCTAAGCACCATTGATGACAAGAGAGATTCAATTACGCAAAACAGATGACTTAACTTCTAATTTGAAATTTGCATGTCGAAAGGTTCGGGGTTATGATGCGCACCTGTGCCTAACGTTAAACAAAATAGCAAATAATATGACATAGATAAGCCTTACTTCAAAGTAAGCTCCTAATTTCAATCGGTAACCAAGGTGCAACTGGATCCCAACCCGTCCCTTCTGACAATTTTATTTTCACTAAATCCCTAGTGACAGTTGGCTGTTATTATTTTCAAAGTTAAACTAGTTGTCAGTTACTAAGACCACTCTGAAGGAACGTCTTAAAACATCAATTGTGAACACTTATTACAAGAGAACACACTCGACGGAACCACAAGATCTAGCTAAAATACACCAATAATTACCCGTTCTTTCAAACACGGAAACGAACAGCTTAGTAGAACAGGTTCTTCAGATTACAACTAACGGCTGAGAAATGCAATTACAATCAAAAAATGAACCGGATAACAGTTAAATCTATCTTAATAGCAACCTGTAACTCAGTACAAGTGTTCCAGTAGTATTTACGACCCAGAGCTGATTAATAAGAACATTAATGATCGGGTACAAATCAGAGAGGATAGACAATTTAATAGAAGGACAAATTTTCAAACGACAACTACTGTCTTTGTACAGTACTACTGCCTATATTTAAGAGCAAAGAGCCGATTGAGTAAACCTCTGAGGGTCGGATATAAACCAGAAAATAATTAGGAGGGTAGTTAGACAATGAAACAAATCACCATAAGGATTACAGAATGTTACTTCAGATGGTTCAAACGGCTCTAAGCACTTTGGGACTTAACATCTGAGGTCATCAGTCCCCTAGACTTAGAACTACTTAAACCTAAATAACCTAAGGACAGCACACACATCAATGCCCGAGGCAGGATTGGCTGGTTCAAATGGCTCTGAGCACTATGGGACTTAACAACTGTGGTCATCGGTGTAGTGTTGGCAGAAGAGCCAACACTGTTTCTAGAGGAGGCTGAAATGCACGCGTTTAATTACACGCTGACTGGCGTGAGGTCCGGAACAGGACAATATCATGAGAATTGTAAATAAAGTACGTAGATGATGTAATACTTAACATTAATCCACAATTGTAGAACATCTCTCGTTACGGTACATGCTTCATAATATTAATTATCAATTGAATACGGCTCCTTGCTAGGTCGTAGCAAATGTAACTAAAGGCTATGCTAACTATCGTCTCGGCAAATGAGAGCGTATTTGTCAGTGAACCATTGCTATGAACGTCGGCTGTACAACTGGGGCGAGTGCTAGTCAGTCCCTCTAGACCTGCCGTGTGTTGGCGCTCGGTCTGCTATCACTGACAGTGGCGACACGCGGGTCCGGCGTATACTATTGGACCGCGGCCGATTTAAAGGCTACCACCTAGCAAGTGTGGTGTCTGGCGGTGACACCACAATCAGTCCCCTAGAACTTAAGAACTACATAAATCTAACTAACCTAAGGACATCACACACATCCATGCCCGAGGCAGGATTCGAACCTGCAACCGTAGCAGTCGCACGGTTCCGGACTGCGCGCCTAGAACCGCGAGACCACCGCGGCCGGCGGCAGGATTGCAATCTGCGACCGTAGCAGCAGCGCGGTTCTAGGCTGAAGCGCCTAGAACCGCTCGGCCACAACGCCCGGCACAGAATATTACTCCCATTTGTCAGAAAGTATTTCCATGGATCCACGGTGCATCGTAGCGGTTACTGACTGGTGTCGATGAAATCCAGATCTACGTAGAAGAGGGCAGCCAGGCCACCAGCGGTCGTCCGACACTAATGTCGCCGACCAACCGACGGGAGGTCCGCCTGCCGCTTGTAGTCCACACTGACCCCGATGAAGTGCTCAGGTATCTTCGCTCTGCTCAGGCCCTCGTAGCGCAGCTCGTGACCTCGGCCGTTCGTATCTCGTAACCACCTCTTGTGGCGACGCTAGCACCAATCCCCAAACATCTACATCTACATTTACACTCCGCAAGCCACCCAACGGTGAGTGGCGGAGGGCACTTTACGTGCCACTGTCATTACCTCACTATCCTGTTCCAGTCGCGTATGGTTCGCGGGAAGAACGACTGTCTGAAAGCCTCCGTGCGCGCTCTAATATCTCTAATTTTACATTCGTGATCTCCTCGGGAGGTATAAGTAGGGGGAAGCAGTATATTCGATACCTCATCCAGAAACGCACCCTCTCGAAACCTGGCGAGCAAGCTACATCGCGATGCAGAGCGCCTCTCTTGCAGAGTTTGCCACTTGAGTTTGTTAAACATCTCCGTAACGCTATCACGGTTACCAAATAACCCTGTGACGAAACGCGCCGCTCTTCTTTGGATCTTCTCTATCTCCTCTGTCAACCCGATCTGGTACGGATCCCACACTGATGAGCAATACTCAAGTATAGGTCGAACGAGTGTTTTGTAAGAACCTCCTTTGTTGATGGACTACATTTTCTAAGAATTCTCCCAATGAATCTCAACCTGGTACCCACCTTACCAACAATTAATTTTATATTATCATTCCACTTCAAATCGTTCCGCACGCATACTCCCAGATATTTTACAGAAGTAACTGCTACCAGTGTTTGTTCCGCTATCATATAATCATACAATAAAGGATCCTTCTTTCTATGTATTCGCAATACATTACATTTGTCTATGTTAAGGGACAGTTGCCACTCCCTGCGCCAAGTGCCTATCCGCTGCCGATCTTCCTGCATTTCTCTACAATTTTCTAATGCTGCAACTTCTCTGTATACTACAGCATCATCCGCGAAAAGCCGCATGGAACAGTATCTACTAGGTCATTTATATATATCGTGAAAAGCAATGGTCCCATAACACTCCCCTGTGGCACGCCAGAGGTTACTTTAACGTCTGTAGACGTCTCTCCATTGATAACAACAGGCTGTGTTCTGTTTGCTAAAAACTCTTCAATCCAGTCACACAGCTGGTCTGATATTCCGTAGGCTCTTACTTTGTTTATCAGGCGACAGTGCGGAACTGTATCGAACGCCTTGCGGAAGTCACGAAAAATAGCATCTACCTGGGAGCCTGTATCTAATATTATCTAGGTCTCATGAACAAATAAAGCGAGTTGGGTCTCACACGATCGCTGTTTCCGGAATCCATGTTGATTCCTACATAGTAGATTCTGGGTTTCCAAAAACGACATGATACTGGAGCAAAAAACATGTTCTAAACTTCTACAACAGATCGATGTCAGAGATATAGGTCTACAGTATTGCGCATCTGCTCGACGACCCTTCTTGAAGACTCGGACTACCTGTGCTCTTTTCCAATCATTTGGAACCTTCCGTTCCTCTAGAGACTTGCGGTACACGGCTGTTAGAAGGGGGGTGCCTCTCTCACGGGCCAGCGAACCCCGTATATATATAGGCAATCAAATACCTTCTATGGCCACAACCCACAGATACCAACTGTTCCTCACAGATACTGGCAATGAGGCCGCAAGAGGGATAGTCAATACTACACCTGAGCCAGTGGCGCCAGAGAGAACAGTCTATTTTCACCTGCCTCGAGATGACTGGGTGTTTGTGGTGTCGGTATCATTTCATTATCATTCATGAAAGTGGCGAAATTAGACTGACCAAAGGTTGGGAATTAGTAAGGGCGCTCTTAACCGCCCAGTTGAGCGCCACACAAACCAAACATCATTATCATCATCATCAGAACTGTCTACTAATTCAGTGGCGCGACGACTCAGCTGCCAAATGGCGAAGTTATGTAATGTTTTCGAATGAATATGTTCTTCTGTCCCTCCGCTACTCTCCCCCCCCCCCTCCCCCTCTCCCCACCTACATCCCACACACAAACACGCTACTAAGCTGCGTATGCTCTAGGTTCTCGCACTGTGGGGTTCCTCTAACCATGGGCAGGGGAGTGGGGAATGCCGAATAATTTACAGTTCTCCCCTGACTTCTGTCCCACAGCAGCTCATTGAGCATATCTTCTTCTCTTACCGTTATTTTCTTTTTTCTCCTCAACTCGAAAATTGATGGTTTCATTCAAAGTTCTAGCTTCTTTGTACTAGCCTTCTGATGCTCTTGCTTCATCTGCTAGATTTAATTTCACCCATTTACTCATGTCTTTGTCCTCATCCGTGTGAATAAACTCCATTATATCATTGATCAAATTATTGAACTCTGGTGAATGACGAACCAGTAGAAACATGTACATCCTCCCAGCAGTGACGGTTTTAAAATGGTTCAAATGGCTCTGAGCACTATGCGACTTAACTTCTAAGGTTATCAGTCGCCTAGATCTTAGAACTAATGAAACCTAACTAAACTAAGGACATCACACACGTCCATGCCCGAGGCAGGATTCGAACCTACGACCGTAGCGGTCGCTCGGCTCCAGACTGTAGCGCCTAGAACCGCAGGACCACTCCAGCCGGTTGACTGTTTTCACTAAATTTCTTGTCCTCGTAGAATGCTACTTCTACAAAACTTGCACTATTTCCTTTCCTACTTTCATCAGTGTCGAAGACTCTGTCCCATACGAGCACATGCTACAAATATAGCTCCTTCAGATCCGTTACCTTATAGCCAAAGAGAGACCGTTTTGTGTCAGTTGTGTTCACTTGTGGACAAGTTATACTTTGGACTGAACTATTCTAGCTTTAACATTCATTGTACGAGGGCAGTTCAATAAGTAATGCAACACATTTTTTTTCTGAAACAGGGGTTGTTTTATTCAGCATTGAAATACACCAGGTTATTCCCCAATCTTTTAGCTACACAACACTATTTTTCAACGTAATCTCCATTCAATGCTACGGCCTTATGCCACCTTGAAATGAGGGCCTATATGCCTGCACGGTACCATTCCACTGGTCGATGTCGGAGCCAACGTCGTACTGCATCAATAACTTCTTCATCATCCGCGTAGTGCCTCCCACGGATTGCGTCCTTCATTGGACCAAACATATGGAAATCCGACGGTGCGAGATCGGGGTTGTAGGGTGCATGAGGAAGAACAGTCCACTGAAGTTTTGTGAGCTCCTCTCGGGTGCGAAGACTTGTGTGAGGTCTTGCATTGTCATGAAGAAGGAGAAGTTCGTTCAGATTTTTGTGCCTACGAACACGCTGAAGTCGTTTCTTCAATTTCTGAAGAGTAGCACATTACACTTCAGAGTTGATCGTTTGACCATGGGGAAGGACATCGAACAGAATAACCCCTTCAGCGTCCCAGAAGACTGTAACCATGACTTTACCAGCTGAGGGTATGGCTTTAAACTTTTTCTTGGTAGGGGAGTGGGTGTGGCGCCACTCCATTGATTGCCGCTTTGTTTCAGGTTCGATGTGATGAACCCATGTTTCATCGCCTGTAACAATCTTTGACAAGAAATTGTCACCCTCAGCCACATGACGAGCAAGCAATTCCTCACAGATGGTTCTCCTTTGCTCTTTATGGTGTTCGGTTAGACAACGAGGGACCCAGCGGGAACAAACCTTTGAATATCCCAACTGGTGAACAATTGTGACAGCACTACCAACAGAGATGTCAAGTTCAGCACTGAGTTGTTTGATGGTGATCCGTTGATCATCTCGAACGAGTGTATTCGCACGCTCCGCCATTGCAGGAGTCACAGCTGTGCACGGCCGGCCCGCATGCGAGACATCAGACAGTCTTGCTTGACCTTGCGGCGATGATGACACACGCTTTGCCCAACGACTCACCGTGCTTTTGTCCACTGCCAGATCACCGTAGACATTCTACAAGCGCCTATGAATATCAGAGATGCCCTGGTTTTCCACCAAAAGAAACTCGATCACTGCCCGTTGTTTGCAACGCACATCCGTTACAGACGCCATTTTAACAGCTCCGTACAGCGCTGCCACCTGTCGGAAGTCAATGAAACTATACGAGACGAAGCGGGAATGTTTGAAAATATTCCACAAGAAATTTCCGGTTTTTTCAACCAAAATTGGCCGAGAAAAAAAAAGTGTTGCATTACTTATTGAACTGCCCTCGTATTTCCACCATTTGCTGTTATTTGGAGGCGGTCCCCCCAGGGGGCTCGCCGCTCTTTGGCGGGTTCGTGCTTGGCTACGACAAGGCCCCAGCTTTTGCAGCACAGTTTCCCTTCCACGCTGCATGTCCGTTCCCTTGCACTTCTTTTCCCACTCCCTTGGGAAACATAACTGCTCTGTTTTTGGAAATGTATTGAGCATTTTAGGTAGCCGATATTAGAGTACACTCCACTGTTTTCCGTTCGTTTTTTGTTTCTTCGTTCACCTTCTCCTATTCTTCCTCCGCTTCGCCATTTGAGATTCCTCTTTTTCTTCTTCCTCCATGTGCTGTTCTGAGGGCCAGCCCACGCATCTGACGAGTGACTGGGTAATGCGCAATTCCCAGCCCCAGGTCAACAAGTAGGGTTCACACACACACCCTGGTACAGGCCAGACCCAAGGAGGGGTGATTGCATAAGCTGCTACCTTCCCAAATTGCCGATTTGTCTCTCTGTCAGGTGTTCGAGAGATGTGACATGTGTGAACAATCGCCGAAGACGGGTGTTTCCATTTCTGAAGGGAGCCCCCAGTTGCAAGGAGCATGTCATCAGAAACGACGGCAATCATGGGGGAATTTCTCGCAATTAGCCAATCATCTTCACAGTCAACGGCTACAAAAATGGTTCAAATGGCTCTGAGCACTATGGGACTTAACTTCTGAGGTCATCAGTCCCCTAGAACATAGAACAACTTAAACCTAACTAACCTACGGACATCACATACATCCATGCCCGAGGCAGGATTCGAACCTGCGACGGTAGCGGTCGCGCGGTTCCAGACTGATGCGCTTAGAACTGCTCGGCCACTTCGGCCGGCTCAACGGCTACGAAACGTAAACGGAATGAGGATAACAATTCAGAGTCTCTTCCAGTTGCACACGGTTCCTTGTAGTTTCACGTACAGAAGACGGTGAGTCCTTCACTTACGTAAATCTGTTTATTATTCAGAAAGGTGTTGATGTAATTGCTGGCCCTGTGAAATCCTGCTCTTGTTTGCACATCGGCATTTTGCTTTTGGCGACTATTTCCGATTCTCAAGCACAGCTGCTTGTAGCCTCGCTCCTTCATGGCCATTCTGTTCGTGTTGCGGCGCATCAAACGCTGAATTCTTCCCGTGGTGTTGTTTACACTAGGCTTCTCGATGGTCTGACCGAGGCAGAAATACAAACGTAACCCTCTAATCAGGACGTCGCTGTAGTTCACTAGGTGATGAAAAAAGCAGATGTATTCTTAGTGCCCACATACACTCTTTTTCTCACTTTTGATAAGTTGTTCTCCCATCAAAGATCAAAGCAGGCTATGAAGTTACCACAGCTCGACCGTACTTTCCGAACCCAATGCGCTGCTACTAGAGTCGTCTTTACAATCGCACTTGAGAGTCCTGTCGAGACCCAGCTAAATCTGTAACCTATGGTAGGGATGCTCACGAGGCCGGTTGTTTGCCTCCATCTCCCCACTGCATCAACTGCAATGGAGACCATGACACCTCCTCCGTAAGTGTTCCGTCTACCTCGGTGAGCGGGCTATCAAGGAGATCCAGGTGAAGGAAAAAGTGCGTTATCTGGTCGTTCGCAAGTTGTTGCCTAGTCGAAAACACATCTGGCACGTACAGTACTGTTCTTGCTACATCTCGGTGCACAAAGGACATGGCCATGCAGAAAAGCGACCTGAAATTTAGCACCGAGGTTGTAAAACCGGCACCGTCATGGTAATGTCCTTATCTCCTCCTCCAGCTGTGCAACACGTCACCATACTTTCACCTCATGGGCCGGATGGGACAGGAAGAATACTCCCATGAAGACTTCCTATGTCCCTCCAGCCAACCAACATCTGAGACTTTCTCTGTCAGCCGGCAAGGCTCCAAGAAGTCAGACAAAGGCAAATGGTCTTCTGCTTCGTGACTCAAATATCCTCATCGACGGTGTCGCCACGTGATACCGTTATCTGGCCTACTTCCACATCGCCGATGCGCACGACCAACCGTTTTCCTCATTGGACTCCGCAGGCCGACAGAAGGAGAATGTCGACGCTTCTGTAGACCCCATGGGGCAGGATCCTCTAGCCTCTGTGGCCTGTAGCAGTGAGTCTTTGAAGTCTGGCACTCGCAGCCACTGAGGTGACACTCCTTCATTTCTTTCTCATCATGACTCTCCTTCTATAGAACATTCATGGTCTTAGATCCAACAAAGAGGATTTACAGCTGCTCTTAGAATCACAGCGTCCATTTGTTCCTTGCCTTCAGGAAAGAAAGTTGATTCCTCATGACTGAGCTCTTGCATTTCTTCCCAGTTCGTTTTGACCTTCCCCCAAAGGGCGGCATACCATCTCGTGGGGGAGTCATGCTGCTTATAAGGGATGACTTTCATAGTCAGCTCACCTCTCTGACTCCCCACATTCATGATGTTGCAGTTCGCTTTTTCCTGTCTCACTTGACCTTTTCCCTTTGTATAGGTTACATCCCTCTGTCGTTAGACGTTACCAGAGCAGACTTCCTCCAGCTTATTGGACTGGTACCTCACCGCTTTCTGCTGCTTGGTGACCTTTATGCGCACCATTCCCTTTGGTGCTCTCCCAGAACGTATCCCAGAGGTGCCCTCTTGGCTGACCTTTTCAATCAGTTTTGCCTCAGCACCGGAGCAACCACATTCCTTTCAGACTCCACGCACACCAATTCCCATTTGGACATATCCTTCTGCACTGCCCAGCTTTCCCATCGTCTCGAGTTGTCCGTTCTCTCTGACACATACTCGAGTGACCATTTGCTGTGTGCTATCTGTTTGCTGATTCCTATTCCACCTGCGCGCATACCCGAATGGCAGCTTACTATGGCTGACTGGAGGCTTTAATTCTCCTTGGCGAACTTCGACGAACAACACTTCCATAATAGTAATGGAAATGGAAATGCGTTGTGGATAGGGCCTCCCGTCGGGTAGACCGTTCGTCTGGTGCAAGTCTTTCGAGTAGACGCCACTTCAGTGACTTGAGTGTCAATGGGGATGAAATGATGATGGTAAGGATAACACAACAATATCTTCGACCCAGCCGCGAGTCGAACCTCGACCGTTAGGCATGACATGCTGTCGTGCTGACCACTCAGCTACCAGGGGTGGATCCTAATATTGATGACGAGGTAGAGTATCTTACAAACGTTATCCTTACTGCCGCAGAACGTTCCATTTCTCGCACCTTCTCTTTACCTCGCTGTGTCCCAGTCTCTCGCTGGACTGAGGCGTGCCGCGACGCAATTTGGGTTCGAGGATGTGAACTCCACGTTTTTAACCGTCGTCCTACGATGACAAAGTGCATTCATTAGAACAGTTGTGTGCACAGTGCCGTTGCGTTCATCAGTATAGCAAAAAACTAGCTTGATTTCATTCACTAGTTCTTTTAACAGTTCCACTCCCTCTTCCGACGAGTGAGCCATCCCACGACGGCTATCTGGGACCAAGATCCATTCCCCAATTTCCGACAGACGATGCCATCGAGGACCCTATTGCTATCTCCAACATCTTGGGCCGCCAATTTGCGGAGATTTCGAGGTCCTCCTACTATCATTCTGCACTTCTCCACCGGAAAAGAGCGGAGGAGTCTTGGGTGATGCCCTTTCCTTCTCAAAATCGTGCGTGCTACAATGCCGCCTGTATTGTGAGAGAGATACATCCCAATCCTTCACCAAAGGGCCAGATGATGTTCACTTTCAGATGTTGCAGCACCATTCTCTTGCCGGCAAGCACTTCCTTCTTCATACATGCAAACACATCTGGGCTGAGGGCACATTTCCCGGATGTTAGCGTGAAGCCGCTGTCTTACCCATACCTAAGGCCTGTAAGGACAGGCATCTTCCTTCTAGCTACCTCCCCATTTCTCTCACTAGCCGTATTTGCAAGGTGCTGGAACGTATGATTCATGCCCTCATCATACGGTGGCTGGAGTCTCGCAATTTACTAACCACTCTCACAGTGTGGTTTTCGAGCGCACCATGTTGCAGTTGACCATATCGTCACTTTGTCCACCAATGAACGTGATGAACGGTTTTCTGCGGAAATCGCAGGCTTTGTCCTTGTTTTTCGATTTGAAGAAAGGCTACAACTCCTGCTGGACGACTGTTATCCTCCATACTCTCTGCATGTGTGGCCTTCTTGGCTGCCTGCCCCGTTTACGTCAGGAATTTTTGAAAGACTGAGTTTTCATTCTACGTGTGGTCTCTGCCTCGTTGGACACGTTTATCTATGAAAACGGTGTGCCTCAGGGTCGTTCTCCTTGCTATCACCATGGCGTGTCTCCCTCTGGGTATCTCCGGCTCCCTTTTCGTTGACGATACTGCCGACTACTGCAGTTCTCCACGGACCTGTCTCATTGACCGGCGTCTTCAGCCATGTCTCGATCGTCTTTACTCTGGGAGCATAGACAGTGGCTTTCGTTTTCCCACCAACAAATCTGTTTGTATGCATTTCTGGCGGTGCATTGTCTTTACATCTTGGGCCTGTTGCTCTTCCGTTCGTTCAGAGTATGAAATTTCTGGGGTTCATGCTAGATAGGAAGCTCTCTTGGTCCTCCCGCGTGTCTTACCTGACAGCCCGCTGTACGTGGTCCCTCAGTGTCCTACATGTCCTTAGTGGTACTTTCTGGGAAGCAGATGGAACCACACACTTCCGTTTGTACCGGTCCCTTGTCCATTCTAAATTAGACTACGAGTGTTTTGTTTGTGTATCTCCACGTCCCTCATTACCATCAACCACTGTGGCATCAGTTTGGCCACTGGCACTTTTTACACTAAACTGGTTGAGAGTTTGTATTCCGAAGCTGCCGAGCTACTGCTGCCTTACTGCCCTAACTTTCCACTCATAAGATATGCATGCCGTTTGTCAGATATGCATGGCCACCTATCCTATGCCTCCTTCTTCGATGAACCCTTTGATCGCCACTATGGGGCAGATCCCTCTTTTCTGTTACAACTGGAGTTCGCTTTCTGTTCTCGCTCCAGCAGCTTCACTCCACACTGTCTACAACTTTCCTGGTGGGGGTAAACTCTTCACTACCTAGGATTCTCCCCCCCCCCCCCCCCCATTAACCATGGACTTTGCCGTTGGTGGGGAGGCTTGCGTGCCTCAGCGATACAGATGGCCGTACCGTAGGTGCAACCACAATGGAGAGGTATCTGTTGAGAGGCCAGACAAACGTGTGGTTCCTGAAGAGGGGCAGCAGCCTATTCACTAGTTTCAGGGGCAACAGTCTGGATGATTGACTGATCTGGCCTTGTAACACTAACCATAACGGCCTTGCTGTGCTGGTACTGCGAACGGCTGAAAGCAAGGGGAAACTACGGCCGTAATTTTTTCCGAGGGCATGCAGCTTACTGTATGGTTAAATAATGATGGCGTCCTCTTGGGTAAAATATTCCGGAGGTAAAATAGTCCCCCATTCGGATCTCCGGGCGGGGACTACTCAAGAGTACGCCGTTATCAGGAGAAAGAAAACTGGTGTTCTACGGATCGGAGCGTGGAATGTCAGATCCCTTAATCGGGCAGGTAGGTTAGAAAACGTAAAAAGGGAAATGGGTAGGTTAAACTTACACATAGTGGGAATTAGTGAGGTTCGGTGGCAGGAGGTTCAAGACTTTTGGTCTGGTGAATACAGGGTTATAAATACAAAACCAAATAGGGGTAATGCAGGAGTAGGTTTAATAATGAATAAAAAATAGGAATTCGGGTAAGTTACTACAAACAGAATAGTGAACGCATTATTGCGGCCAAGATAGACACGAAGCCCACGCCAGCTACAGTAATACAAGTTTATATGTTAACTAACTCTAGATGATGAAGAAATTGATGACATGTATTATGAGATAAGAGAAATTTTTCAGGTAGTGAAGGGAGACGAAAATTTAATAGTGATGGGTGACTGGAATTCGATAGTAGGAAAAGGGAGAGAAGGAAACATAGTAGGTGAATGTGGATTGTGGGTAAGAAATGAAAGAGGCAGCCGTCTGGTAGAATTTTGCGCAGAGCATAATTTAATCATAGCTAACACTTGGTTCAAGAATCATAAAAGAAGGTTGTATATATGGAAGAATCCTGGAGATACTAGAAGGTATCAAACAGATTACATAATGGTAAGTCAGAGATTTAGGAACCAGGTTTTAAATTGTAAGACATTTCCATGGGCAGATGTGGACTCTGGCCACAATCTATTGGTTATGAACTGTAGAGTAGATGGGTGGATCATATAACTAATGAGGAGGTATTGAACAGAATTGGGGAGGAGTTTGTGGCACAACTTGACAAGAAGAAGGGACCGGTTGGTAGGACATGTTCTGAGGCATCAAGGGATCACAAATTTGGTATTGGAGGGCAGCGTGGAGGGTAAAAATCGTATAGGGGGGACCAAGAAATGAATACACTAATCAGGTTCAGAAGGATATAGGTTGCAGTAAGTACTGGGAGATGAAGAAGCTTACGCGGGATAGAGTAGCATGGAGAGCTGCATCAAACCAGTCTCACGAGTGAAGACCACAACAACAACAACCTAGGCTTTGTTTTGCGGCCCATGTTCACCATGGCTTTCTTTCGCTTCCTAAGAACACTACTCCAGCCTCGCTCTTCTCATTCAGATTCACGAGCTTCGCACGGAACTTCGTGATAATACTTTTGTGTACACTGATGGCTCTCGGAAAGACTGTGTTGTCAGGTGTGCATTCGTCACTGGCACCGAGATTTTTCGGCATCGGCTTCCGGAACACTGTTCAGTATTTACAGCAAAGTTCTTCGCCCTGTTTCAGGCCACGCAGCCCATACGGCGACACAGGCTTTTCAATTGCGTCATCTGCTATGACTTTCTCACAAGGGAACCTCCCCATCGCACCCCCTCCAGATTTAGTTATAAGTTGGCACAGTGGATAGCCCTTGAAAAACTGAACACAGATCAATCGAGAAAACAGGAAGAAGTTGTGTGGAACTATAAAAAAAGTAAGCAAAATATACAAACTGATTAGTCCATGCGCAAGATAGGCAACATCAAGGATAATATGAGCTCAGGAGCGCCTTGGTCCCGTGGTTAGCGTGAGCAGCTGTGGAGCGAGAGGTCCTTGGTTCAATTCTTCCTTGTAGTGAGAAAGTTAAATTTTTATATAATCAACTTCGCTCTCCAAAATTCCAGGACATGTTCAGATTTGCTTGGACATATGCAGGAGTTTACGGTCTACACACGGAAAAATTTGAAAACTTAAAAACATGTGTTTTGACAGAGCACAGGGAAAACTGTGCGACTGTGAAACCGTTGCAAACTCCTATGTTTTCATCACTTTTTTGGGAGTGATTAACACATCCACAAGAAAACCTAAATATGGCAAGGTAGAAAAATCTTTTTACCTATTCACCAAGTGTACATGTTAGGTGGGTCGACAATATATTCCACTCACGTGACGCACATGCCGTCACCAGTCTCCTATAGAATATACACTCCTGGAAATTGAAATAAGAACACCGTCAATTCATTGTCCCAGGAGGGGGAAACTTTGTTGACACATTCCTGGGGTCAGATACATCACATGATCACACTGACAGAACCACAGGCACATAGACACAGGCAACAGAGCATGCACAATGTCGGCACTAGTACAGTGTATATCCACCTTTCGCAGCAATGCAGGCTGCTATTCTCCCATGGAGACGATCGTAGAGATGCTGGATGTAGTCCTGTGGAACGGCTTGCCATGCCATTTCCACCTGGCGCCTCAGTTGGACCAGCGTTCGTGCTGGACGTGCAGACCGCGTGAGACGACGCTTCATCCAGTCCCAAACATGCTCAATGGGGGACAGATCCGGAGATCTTGCTGGCCAGGGTAGTTGACTTACACCTTCTAGAGCACGTTGGGTGGCACGGGATACATGCGGACGTGCATTGTCCTGTTGGAACAGCAAGTTCCCTTGCCGGTCTAGGAATGGTAGAACGATGGGTTCGATGACGGTTTGGATGTACCGTGCACTATTCAGTGTCCCCTCGACGATCACCAGTGGTGTACGGCCAGTGTAGGAGATCGCTCCCCACACCATGATGCCGGGTGTTGGCCCTGTGTGCCTCGGTCGTATGCAGTCCTGATTGTGGCGCTCACCTGCACGGCGCCAAACACGCATACGACCATCATTGGCACCAAGGCAGAAGCGACTCTCATCGCTGAAGACGACACGTCTCCATTCGTCCCTCCATTCACGCCTGTCGCGACACCACTGGAGGCGGGCTGCACGATGTTGGGGCGTGAGCGGAAGACGGCCTAACAGTGTGCGGGACCGTAGCCCAGCTTCATGGAGACGGTTGCGAATGGTCCTCGCCGATACCCCAGGAGCAACAGTGTCCGTAATTTGCTGGGAAGTGGCGGTGCGGTCCCCTACGGCACTGCGTAGGATCCTACGGTCTTGGCGTGCATCCGTGCGTCGCTGCGGTCCGGTCCCAGGTCGACGGGCACGTGCACCTTCCGCCGACCACTGGCGACAACATCGATGTACTGTGGAGACCTCACGCCCCACGTGTTGAGCAATTCGGCGGTACGTCCACCCGGCCTCCCGCATGCCCACTATACGCCCTCGCTCAAAGTCCGTCAACTGCACATACGGTTCACGTCCACGCTGTCGCGGCATGCTACTAGTGTTAAAGACTGCGATGGAGCTCCGTATGCCACGGCAAACTGGCTGACACTGACGGCGGCGGTGCACAAATGCTGCGCAGCTAGCGCCATTCGACGGCCAACACCGCGGTTCCTGGTGTGTCCGCTGTGCCGTGCGTGTGATCATTGCTTGTACAGCCCTCTCGCAGTGTCCGGAGCAAGTATGGTGGGTCTGACACACCGGTGTCAATGTGTTCTTTTTTCCATTTCCAGGAGTGTATTAGACGTGTTTTCCAGTTGAGGAATCGGTTGACCTATGACCTTGCGATCAAATGTTTTCGGTTCCCATTGGAGAGGCACGTCCTTTTGTCTACTAATCGCACGGTTTTGCGGTGCGGTCGCAAAACACAGACAAAAACATATTACAGTGAACAGAGACGTCAATGAACGAACGGACAGATCATAGCTTTGCGAAAATAGAGAAAGTAAATTTTTCACTCGAGTGAAGACTTGAACCAAGGACCTCTGGCTCCGCAGCTGCTCACGCTAACCCCGGGACCACGGTGCTGCTGAGCTTACTCTCTCCTTGATGTTCTATATCTTGCGCATGGACTACTCAGTTTGTATATTTTCCTTATGTTTTTCATAGTCCCACACAACCTCTTCCGGTTTTCTCGATTCATGTCTGTTCAGTTTTTCAAGGCTTATCCACTGTGCCAACTTATAACTAAATCTGAGGGGGGGGGGGGGGGTGCAATGGGGAGGTTCCCTTGTCAGTGCCCTTCAAAGCCTCTGTATGCTGTACACCGTCCACCCCTTAGTGCAGCGGGCCCAGGAAAGCAGTCACTAGCTCACTCTTGATGGAGGCACTGTGCTGTTTATGTAGGTTCCTGGTCACAGGAAACGAGGCCACTGACGCTGCTGTCAAGGCTCCAGTCCTCGTACCTCAACCTGCATTCCGTCCAATGATCTCTGTGTTGCCATCTGCGAGCAGGTGATGTCACTTGGGCATCACCCCTTCATGGGAACAAGCTCCTTGTTATGAAGCCTCTACCAGCGGCTTAAACTATCTCCTCCCCTCCCTCTCGGCGTGAGGAGATCACTTTAGTTAGATTGCGTATTGGGCGTTGTCTTTTTAGCCTTGTACTCATTGCGCTACACCCTTGACGGTCCACCATTTCCCGACGGAATCCCTTTTTTTAACTACATACGTTCTAGTTTCTATTTGCCATCTGATTTATCGACCGTTTTAGCGAACCACGCGCGGGCTGTTACTCGTGTTTTACTTTTTATAAGTCGCAGCAATATGGCGAAGGCAATTTAATATTCAGTTCATGGTCTCCCTTTCTCTACGCCGTATTTTATAAGCCTTTCTCCACGTCCCTGTTTTTAGCTGTCGTCTCTTCCGTCGATCGGGATTAACGAGTAGTCGTTTTTAACTCTTCTCTTTTTGTACGTGTTTTACAGTTCTCAATTGGGTGGGTATGACCATATTTGATTTTTCTGCTCTGAAACAAAACAAACAAAACAAACTTGGAGGCAGTGACTTATGTCACGATTGCGTTCCGCCACCCGCCTTATTAACTTTATTTTGATTCTGTTGATATTCATCTTACCCGTATGTATTCTGATGTGATTCATATGTTGAAGCTCCATGTATATTTCATCTTTATTGCTGCGCAGTTAGTCATTGTCGCATGGAAACGGATCGTTTCGAACTATTCTCCTTAAATTGCACCCTATTGCTACGGGTTTCTGAGAAATTCTTTGTTGCAACGGCTATGTACATATTTATATGACCCTAAAATTATTCATTAATAGCGTTTAATATCCAAACAAGTTTCATTACTATTACTAAATTGTTAAGGCTTTCGTGGCCACTTGTTGACAAACTGCCTATTGGCTTCTGTCTCGGGTTCTTCGGCTGTCGTTCATCTAATGATTTTACTGACATTTCGCCAACACGAGTGGCTGGCATTGTCAAAGCTTCACCTTCCATTGCCGGTGGTGAACTGGAGCCCAGCTCGCGGCCGCAGACTATATGTACCTGGAGATTCAGAGAAGCTGTAGGAATACAAAAATACGCGAACAGCTTCAACAAGAAAGAACAAAGCCTTAAGGTAAACGGATCCTGGCTTCCCGTACTACAGCGAACGACCGTCGCAGGTAGCAAGAGGAGAACCGCACCGGAAATGACCGCGGTGAAGCCCTCGGACGTTGGCGCGCCAGATACATACAGTCTGCAGCCGCGAGCTCGGCTCCAGTTCACCACCGGCAATGGAGGGTGAAGCTTTGACAATGCCAGCCACTCGTGCTGGCGAAACGTCAGCAAAATCATCAGATGAACGTCGACCGAAGAACCCGAAACAGAAGCTAATAGGCAGTTTGTTCATTATGTTTGTTTCACCATCGGATGGCTGATGTTTTATTTAAATACAAAAATTCAAGGTGCTTTAGGATAATATTAGGGAGAAAAATTTGGTTCTACAAATTTTTACATCTATTGTGACATTTCCTTTGTTTGGAATTGCTTATATTTTTGTCAGTAACTGGTTAGACTTTCATCAACTTATATGGTTGCTTCTCAAGAGTAAGACCTTTCTTGAGATGTGAGTGGGATAGCTATCAATATAATTTCCTTCACTGTAATTTAGTCATTCGAAACTACTTCTTGAATACTTAGAAGTTACTTTTGACGTTTTCGTCATCATGTTCATTTTCCTGTGAGCATAAAAAGGCAGCACATGACAGCATTAGCAAGGAGATAATACGTTTGTTAAACACTAAATTTCAAACACAAATTTCATACTCATTTTTTTCTGCCTGATCGGCTCAATATTCGTATTTTTGTCATTGCTTGGTTTCCTTTATGTTCCTGTCTCCGTTCGTACCTCTCTCTCCCCTCCCCCCTCTCACACTCTATCTGTCCATCTTTTGAACTATTAATTCAGCATAATTCGTTGAATGTGTTACTGTGCTACTGTTTATCCGGTACGGTCATTTACAAGGTTTAATTGCTGACGTTGTCTCCATATGCAGAAGTTACCGCCTACGACAATATCTTGCTTACAGATGTGACTTGATTGAAATACTTTAGATATGTTTCAGTTTTCATTCTATTATAATCGGAACGTAGAAATGGGGAAAGGGTGGCTATTAGTTAGCAAATATGGAATTTGACCTACCTCTATGGTACTAAGGCATTGAAATTACATCGTTTTAAAGTTTACACATATCTTCCCATACAGTTGAGGTGTTAGTGGTTAGATGTAATTGATCAAATGCCTAATTTGTTTAATCTGATAGCGCATGTCTTCTCTACAGGTATTCCTTTGTGTCTTGCTAACTGTTTGACACGATGCCTTTGTTGGTGAAGCAACATGAAGCAACATGAGGCTAGCAAGTCATATATTTAGCTTTCCTATTTGTTCTCATAGTTTAATTATTAAATTCTTCGCGTGTTTTCGCTTTTAATTCTTCAATTCATTGCGTGTTTTTGTATTTGAGAGGTGCAGTATTACGTATTAATAATGGTAAGGATACATTCACGTAGTTTAAACCCCAGTTATTATTTTTTTTGTTTGTCTTCGACGGCCATAGGCCGCAGACGACAGCTCACTCAGCTGCTAGATTCCGTTGGTGAAGCACCAGGAGACTGGCACGTCACATATGTAGCCCTTTCTGTACGTTTTCAGTTATTAATTGGCAAGTTAGTAGTAGTAGAATGGATAAGATGTGTGCGTGGTGTGTGCGGATGCAGGAGGAGCAGGCTAAGTTCGCGAGTAGCTGGAGGCGTTTGTGGCCGGGTCAACAGTCTGCAGGCTCCTGCCTCAGGATGCTGTGGCACAGCAGGAATTGGAGGAGCGTCGCGTGTGGCACCTCAGAAGTCGCTTGTCTCGCCGACGGTCTCTGCTGTTGGGATACATTCCAGCGTATTCCACGTGGGGGGGATCCGAGTTCACTTGAGGATGAGTGGCCTGTCGTTAGGCAGTCTCCTAGCTCGAGTAGGAGTTTCATTATGCAGGCTGGTCTTCCGGCCTCGCCTGTTCACTCTGTGAGGGGCCAGGAAGCCGCTGCTTCAGCAGGGTCCGAGCAGGCACACCTGGGAGGTGTTTACTAGTTATTGGGAGATCCAGTGGTAGTCGCGTTATTGAGCCCTTTCGGAAGACAGCGTTCAGGGCTGGAAAGGACTGCAATCTGCTCTCGATTTATCTGTCAGGGCGCCTCATCCGAAAGGTGGATGAAGCACTGTCTGCTGCTACCGAGGTTGAGAGGTGCTGAAGTCTGTAATTTGTACCTCATGTCGGCACTAATGATACCTGTCGCTTGCGATCTGAGGCCATCGTCAGTTCCTACTTGCGGCTGGTGAAGACCGCTGGCCTCAATCGCGGCTGTAATCAGAGCCCACAGTTTGCAGCCTTGTACCGAGAGTCGATCGGGGTACTTTGGTTTGAAGCCGAGTGGAGGGACTCAGCCTGAGACGTCGTCGATTCCGTAACAGTCACGGCTGCAGATGGACCTTTGTAACAGAGTGGATAGGTGTACAAACTCCCTTAGTCTGTCGGGGGTGCACTACACAAAGGATGCAGCTACTTGGGTATTTGTGGAGTGCACATGGCTTTTTAATGCTAGGCGTTATTTTGGGGTCCCCTGATGAGCACTCGCCTATTGAAAGCATAGAGCGTAATCAGATCAAGTACAAGGCAGACACAGTTCGAGTGTCAAAATTTTTGACATTAAAAACGTCTCTGCCACCCGATTCCGCCGTTACATCTGTATAATCATTTAAGGAAAGCCTACGCTCGTCAGCGAAGAAACACCAAGAACATGCAGACTTACAGACTATAAACTGGGACGTCTGTGGATTCACTGCAGGTGTACACATACACGGTCTTGCGGAATACTTCCGAACACTTTTTTCGAAAACTGCTTAATACAACTAGTTAGAAAACCCAGACACAGTGGAAATGTTTTAGACTTTGTAGCTACAAAAAGAACTGAACTTACCGACAGTGTTATCATAGTCTCTATTAGCGATTTTGATGTCATCGCGGTGACGATAATTGTTACATAAATCCACCAAGGCTAGGAGAGTATTCATACTACGAAATGCAAATGAGCATTTAATAACATCCTCCTCCAAGGAAGTCATTGAGTGCCATGTTTCCAGTCCAGTCTTTAATAAGGCTTATTTCAAAGTGCTGTTTTTACAACTATGGGAGGGGGGATACTAGCTGCTCATGACTCACGGTATGCATCGGTGAGAGGGGAGGGGGGGGGGGGGGGAGGTACGGATCGTATGTGTCCCTGAGTTGCAGAGATCAATCTTTCATGGGATGTATGTATCACACTTCACAAAATGGACATAGTTGACAATCAAGAGTTGTTCAAAACAAACCATTAACTTGCACAATGAACAACGGAATGAAAAATGGACGCTACAGTTATCACAAACGTTTGCGCCATCAGGAGCGAAAGCATACCCCTTGGGAGGTATAATCCGCGTAGAACGTTCATCTAGGTATCTACTCTTAAGGAATGCATCTAGGATCATACCGAGGTAACGGGATGATGTGAACTGATGGAACGTGACACCATGCAACCGAATGTGAAACAGTTACGCGTGGAGGTTACAGTTAAACTCGATGTCCTTTAAGGCGTAGCAGCATATAGTGCGATGACATTGTTTTAGCAACGGGAAATAAACATCCTTTTGTCCAATGGATCCAGATAGTATGAACTGCTACGTCACACACTTTTCATGAGGGCTTTTTGGCTCTATAGGAGTATGATTTCTACACACAGACCAGTAATCAAGTAAAAGTAAATTAATTTGACCAGATGTTGGGCACAAGCAGTGCTCATATCGTAGCTGCAGTTCTCTTACGCCCGTCTTCCTACTCTTGCTTGCTGCGACGTAAATATTCCCTGCTGTCTTTGTAACATGATGCACACGAGAGAGAATTATAGAGCGCACAGAATCTCCAACTTCTAGAAGCACAATAAATAACTTTCGAACCAGTTTACCATCTAGGTTAAGAGTCGGCGTAATTGTGTACGAATGCGTTAAGGCATTGATGTTAGTTGATTTTGATCCAACTCTCTTGGCATCCCCTATTTTCCAGCATTCATTTCTTATGAAGTTCCTCTTCAAAGCCGGATTGGTCGGAGCTGAAAAAAAAATCCTTATTGAACTATGGCATAACTTTGTTTAATTGATCTAAAAACATTTCCTACCGATTCCGCAGTTTGTTTTTCATTGTCAAATTGACGCATTGACCTTTTATTATCTTACGTTTTCCAATTCTGTAGCACTGTTTAAAGCTATGCAACCATTCATTGCTTCCCCTCCAATCATTGTAATAAATGTCACGCGCAGTTTGCTGTTATTACCTAGTAGGTCACTCTTATGCAAATCCTGCAAATTGTATCGAGTGTGCTTGAAACGGACCAATGCCTATTATGTAAAAGAGCGCCATACTCTCCATTGACAATCAGCTGTATTTCGTATTTACTGTGTCGTCGTATTTCGGCGGACTTATTCGGTATCTCTTCGTAAAGGTTTTTCTTTCACTAAGCTGTTGATGATCTTCAGTGTATGTAATTACGTTTAGTATCCGCTCCTTAGGCAACGATTGTCTTGTACTTCGTTTTACTGGAGACGGGATTTTACAGCTCCCTGACCGACCAGGCTGATGAACTACATGGCTCGATGCCTGTTTCAGTATTACTTTCACTTGTTGAGCACGTATCGTCATCATTGTATTCCAAATACACATTGTCCACACAGACGAGCGGTTACGACACCACACATTCCAGTGACCCATCTTATACAAACGCTTATATATCATATGCCAATTCTTTCTCACTCTGCTAAATTCTTTGTGTTTATTTCTGACGAAATGTCAACTTCGGCAACTATTGTTATGGATAAAATGCAAGTTTGCTTTGTTTATCGTTGCCATTGCTCTGTTTTATATCAATGTCTTTAGCACTGTAACACTGTTGTGAATTACTCGTCAAGTATGGAGTTCAGTTACGCTCTGTAACCTCATGCTATGCTCAACATTGCATACCTCCAGTCCCTTACTCAGTTGCCATTGACAGCCAATATTGTGCTTTCCTGGTAGACAATATGTGCGGCACCGAATACCGTTATCATCACTGTCTTTTTGCGACGTGATGCTTAAGGGGCTCGATCTTAGACAATGAGTGGACGCTACATATTTCCAGTGTGACAGACGTAGAGGAATAATGGGCAAGTTGAAACATTGTAAATCGCCCGCTGGGGACATATGCGGAAAGTAAGTGCATAACGGATGGAAAAGACCATCCGTGGTTTATGAATCATACTCGCAAAATGTCGACGAAACGTAGTTTATTGCATTCTAGGTTCAAGATAGAAGGTGTAAATGTCAAAAGGCAAAAGATAGTAAACGTTCGAGCGTCCGTAAGAAGATCAAAGCTCGATGCTTTGTCATATCTCAGCGAAAGGTCTTACAGGGAACCGGAAAAAATTCTAGTCAGGCGTAAAATCACGACACGGGTCGAAGACTTCTATAAAGTCACTTGCTGTCCAGTCTGGGGTGGCCACTGAAGACAGCGAAATGGAAGCTGAAATTTTAAGTTCCATGTTTAAGAAATCATTTACACAGAAGAGTCATTGCAAAAAACCGTCCTCTGGCTGTCACTGAGACGAAAGCGTGGTGAACATAGAAAGAGGAATCCCTAGCGCGGAGAAGAAACTGAAAGAGTTGAAAACAACTCCAGGTCCAATTCAGTCTTACGATGATTACTCTGCGGCATTGTCTGCTTTCTATTGCAAACCTCTTGCCGACTTAAAGTCCCAAGTGACAGGAAAAACTGCAGGCAACTCCCGTGTGTAAAAGAGGTAAGAAAACCACATTCCGACATGATAACTGATCATTATCCATAAAATCGGTAAGCTACAGAATCCTTGAACATATTCAGAATTCAGATACTTCCTTGAGCCTGAAAAGCTTCTCTCCTCAAAACAGCATGGTTTCAGAAAGCATCGTGAGAAACTCAGGTCGTCCATTTATCACATGTTATGCTACAACAGACCGATTCCTAGATTTCCCGAAAGCATTCGACAGGGTTCCGCACCGCTGACTATTGACTAAGGTCCGAGCATAAGAATTAGATTCCCAGATATGTGAATTGTTCGAAAACCTTTTGAGAAACAGAATCCCGAACGGTTCCCTCGACGGCGAGTGTTCATTAAATTCAAGGGCATCATCAGGCGTGCTCCAGGGATGTGGGATTATTCTAAATATACATAAATGATTTGACGGTCAGGGTGAGCACCAACTTCTGGGTGTTTCCTGAAGACAATATGGTACACGGGAAAGTGCGGCGCTGAGTGATTGTAGGAGGATACATGATGACTTAAACATAATGTGTACTTGTTATCATGAATGCCAGCTTTACCTAAAAGTGAAGAAATGTGAGTTAATGCGGCTGAGAAGAAAGAAATTGATGTAAATTTTCGAATATACCATTACTAGTTTGATGCTTGACCCAGCAACATCGATTGAATATCTAGGCACAACGTTTCAAACCGATCCCAAATCGAAAAGACATGTAAAGTCCGTAGAAGGAAATGTGAAAGGTCGACCACGGTTCGTTACGAAAAATTTAGGAAAGTGTGGATCATATGTAAAGGGGACCTCGTACACCAAACTAGCGACACATTCCTTGAGTTCTGCTCGAGTGTTTGGGATCGCCACCAAGTCGGATTAAGAGATGACGTGATGCAATTCAGAGGTGTGTTGTTAGATTTGCTACCGGTGGGTTCGATCAGCAAGCAAATATTACGTAGATGCTTCGAGAACTGAAATAGGAAACCTTGGAGGGAAAACGTCATTCCTTTCAAGAGGCGGTGTTGTGCAATTTTAGAGAACCAGAAGTTCATGCTGGCTGCTGAACTATTCTCTTGTCGCCAACGTTCATTTCGCATGAGAACCATGAAGCTAAGGTAAGAGAAATTAGGGTCTGTATAGAGGCTCATTAACACTCGTTTCTTCCTCGCTCTGCTTGCAAGTGGAACAGGAAAGAAATGACTTTCACTGTACGTTGTACCCCTCGCCATGTGTCATACGGTGGCTTGCGAAGTATGTATGTAGATGCAGATGTAGAAATCTCTATTCCTTTATTTTGTTGAAATTTTTTCTACTGATTAGAAAGTTGAATGTTAAAGAACACCTACAGCATTTTCTATTCCTGACTTGTTATTCTTTCAGTAACTCGCGATCTAGTCTTTGTTAAACAGTACAGACATGCATTACAGATTCTTCGATTTGTCTCTCTCTGAGACACTGCGGCGGAAGGGCATTACCGTTAATAGGTTGTGAAAGCTCCCAGCCAGTCAGATCACTAGGGTTAGTTTGGACACTCTCAGGTATCAGTTTGAAACACATTAAGCTACAAGTACAACTGATCTGAGGTGGCAGCAGCAGTCGTCGACTTTGGTCAGAACATTCCACCTGATCGAAGAGGTTATAGATAGGCGAGGTCTTGAAGCCATTAATTCGTGTAATATTCACTTTTAATGACTTGTTCTCATTAACTTCTCCTGATACACTTGTTACGATATTCGGAGACCAACTGTTAGTTAGGAGCAAGGTATTACTTGAGTTCAGAGCCTTTATGATATGGGGAGCTTGATGTTGGTTACGGGATGGTGCTCTGATCATTCAGTCCGATGGATCATGCATTCACTTTCATCATCGCATAGGTAATTCTAAATTGTACACGAAGTCATATTCACAAATTTGAATCTGTGTGACAACTGAAATTCTCGACTTACGTGCCACGAATGTCCTGAACACCAAGTGACTCATGTCATTTTCTCATTTAATTTGAAGTAAGTTTAGATCATTTAATTGCATTTGCTGTTACTGTTTTGTTCCATCATTAGTCATTTATTCACACAAGCCTCACCACCGCATCAGTGTCATGTGCCCATGCGAGGTTTTGTTACATTTTCTATAATTCTTAATATTTTATTTTTACTACTGTATTATTTTGTTTTTGTTTTTTTACATATTGATTAATTTCATAATCTTATAATTTTAGTTTTATAGCTACACACATTTTATTCATACATGCATGAGAATGTATACTCAAACATGAAAAATAGCCACAAATATTTAATAAATTGCTCAGAATAGCAGCAAACAAAAATTTCGTGTCGAATGAAATATTAAATTGGGTGCGAAATTTGTGAAAATTATGTATGTAAATAATTTATATAATATAGAGAACCTTACGATAATATCGTATTACACAGATAAACTTAGTTCAGAACTAACTACACTCCTGGAAAATGAAATAAGATCACCGTGAATTCATTGTCCCAGGAAGGGGAAACTTTATTGACACATTCCTGGGGTCAGATACATCACATGATCACACTGACACAACCACAGGCACATAGACACAGGCAACAGAGCATGCACAATGTCGGCACTAGTACAGTGTATATCCACCTTTCGCAGCAATCCAGGCTGCTATTCTCCCATGGAGACGATCGTAGAGATGGTGGATGTAGTCCTGTGGAACGGCTTGCCATGCCATTTCCACCTGGCGCCTCAGTTGGACCAGCGTTCGTGCTGGACGTGCAGACCGCGTGAGACGACGCTTCATCCAGTCCCAAACATGCTCAATGGGGGACAGATCCGGAGATCTTGCTGGCCAGGGTAGTTGACTTACACCTTCTAGAGCACATTGGGTGGCACGGGATACATGCCGACGTGCATTGTCCTGTTGGAACAGCAAGTTCCCTTGCCGGTCTAGGAATGGTAGAACGATGGGTTCGATGACGGTTTGGATGTACCGTGCACTAATCAGTGTCCCCTCGACGATCACCAGTGGTGTACGGCCAGTGTAGGAGATCGCTCCCCACACCATGATGCCGGGTGTTGGCCCTGTGTGCCTCGGTCGTATGCAGTCCTGATTGTGGCGCTCGCCTGCACGGCGCCAAACACGCATACGACCATCATTGGCACCAAGGCAGAAGCGACTCTCATCGCTGAAGACGACACGTCTCCATTCGTCCCTCCATTCACGCCTGTCGCGACACCACTGGAGGCGGGCTGCACGATGTTGGGGCGTGAGCGGAAGACGGCCTAACGGTGTGCGGGACCGTAGCCCAGCTTCATGGAGACGGTTGCGAATGGTCCTCGCCGATACCCCAGGAGCAACAGTGTCCCTAATTTGCTAGGAAGTGGCGGTGCGGTTCCCTACGGCACTGCGTAGGATCCTACGGTCTTGGCGTGCATCCGTGCGTCGCTGCGGTCCGGTCCCAGGTCGACGGGCACGTGCACCTTCCGCCGACCACTGGCGACAACATCGATGTACTGTGGAGACCTCACGCCCCACGTGTTGAGCAATTCGGCGGTACGTCCACCCGGTCTCCCGCATGCCCACTATACGCCCTCGCTCAAAGTCCGTCAACTGCACATACGGTTCATGTCCACGCTGTCGCGGCATGCTACCAGTGTTAAAGACTGCGATGGAGCTCCGCAAGCCACGGCAAACTGGCTGACACTGACGGCGGCTGTGCACAAATGCTGCGCAGCTAGCGCCATTCGACGGCCAACACCGCGGTTCCTGGTGTGTCCGCTGTGCCGTGCGTGTGATCATTGCTTGTACAGCCCTCTCGCAGTGTCCGGAGCAAGTATGGTGGGTCTGACACACCGGTGTCAGTGTGTTCTTTTTTCCATTTCCAGGAGTGTATTTTGAAAGCTATACTGTTTTCCCAACAAATAAATGGTTGAAAAGCATGCATCTTGTTAATATATATTACCCAAAAACATTTGTCATTGTTTATTTAAAGTAATCAGAAAAAAATGGAAAATTAAGAAACCGCCGCTAAGAAGGCACAGGTGAATAACTTTGACGACAAATGCGACAAACAGCCAGAATAACATGTTAGTATGAAAGCCTTAAATATGCCGAATAACTACGAAACTGTGTATGCACGACAAAATACTATCAGTTTCAAATCCTGAACGAAAACGAACTAATTTAAGTTTGTTTTATACAAGAATAAATATACTACAAGGTAGCATAGTAGTTTTTGACGAAAACCCAGTAATATACGTTCAGTTCGCTAGAAATACCGCGGTCTGTGCTGCGAATACATAGAAAGAAAGATCCTTTATCATTTAGTTACAATATAGCAGGTCAGCAACTGGAAGCCGTTAATTCCATAAATTATATGGGAGTAGGCATTAGGAGTGATTTAAAATGGAATGACCATTAAAATAAATTGTCGGTAAAGCAGATACCAGACTGAGATTCATTGGGAGAATCCTAAGGAAATGCAATCCGAAAACAAACGAAGTAGGTTACAGTACACTTGTTCGCTCACTGCTTGAATACTGCTCACCGGTGTGGGATCCGTACCAGATAGTGTTGATAGAAGAGATAGAGAAGATCGAACGGAGACCAGCGCGCTTCGTTACAGGATCATTTAGTAATCGCGAAAGCGTTACGGAGATGATAGATAAACTCCAGAGGAAGAATCTGCAAGAGAGATGCTCAGTAGCTTGGTACGTCTTTTGTTGAAGTTTCGAGAACATACTTTCACCGAGGAGTCAAGCAATATATTGCTCCTTCCTACGTATATCACGCGAAAAGATGATGAGGACAAAATCAGAGGGATTAGAGCCCACGCCCGCATCTCGTGGTCGTGCGGTAGCGTTCTCGCTTCCCACGCCCGGGTTCCCGGGTTCGATTCCCGGCGGCGTCGGGGATTTTCTCTGCCTCGTGATGGCTGGGTGTTGTGTGCTGTCCTTAGGTTAGTTAGGTTTAAGTAGTTCTAAGTTCCAGGGGACTGATGACCATAGATGTTAAGTCCCATAGTGCTCAGAGCCCTTTGAGCCATTAGAGCCCACACAGAGGCAACCGACAATCTTTCTTTCCACGAACAATACGAGACTGGAATAGAAGGGAGAGCTGATAGAGGTACTCAAAGTACCCTCCGCTACACACCGTCAGGTGGATTGCTGAGTATGGATGTAGATGTAGATTAAGATATCTTTTTTCTGTCAGTCATTTTTGTAGTAATTTTCGGGTTAGTTCAATTTCTTTCGTGGTCGTCAATGAAGCTCTAAATGCTCGATCACTGTAAATCATTTTTCATAGGTCTGGGTGTAGTTCTGGTTCAGCGTATTCATTGTTTTGCACACCCAAGGATTTTTTTTTGATGATTTTCAGCCACTTTATAAGCAAGTTGACAAACACAACACTGGGAGTGCAGCGCAGCATCCTGCACACATCAACACTTGCTCTGTGTTCCTCTGCTGCGGAGTTTGACACACCAGTCTGGAAGAACGCTGCACCTACTAACCAAGCTGATGGGGCTCCAAATGAGACGGGTTGCATAGTCACAGAGTACCTAAGACCAACCACAGTCACAAAATATTTCCACTCATAGGAGTATCTCCTCTAGATGTAAGAAGACAGGTAGCAGCAGGGAATGAAAAGAAGAAGCAAGAAACAGATCCAAGCTACCACTGTTTGGAACTCGCGTCTACTCATCACTACCGAAATCCCGAAAAAGATTCCTGCTTACAAGTGAAATAATTTCAAATTCAACAGAAGCCTGCAGAAATAAACTGTGAAACGTTACAGACGGTACGAGGGAAGCTATCATCAGGCTACAATCTCCAACCGTCACCTAGAAAACACTCAGCAGAATGAGAATCGGAGGCAAGACGTATTTGAAGGAGTAGAATATCAGTGATGATGAATGTTGTGAATTTGCGGCAAGGCAGGAATCTCAACAATTGGTGGTCTGCAGTAAACTGTGGGAAATCTGTGAAATGGACGACCTGTTTGCAACGAATAACCGTGCCATTCCGGTTCCTGAATATCTAATTCATAATGTTTGAAATCCTCTGTAATTAATATTACATTCTAGGTTTTATCTCATTGTATTTTAATGTTCTTTGGACTGAGATAAATGTACAAACTTGTCAATAAATTCTTTAATGTATAAACAACAGCCAGCCGGTGTGCCCGAGGCGTTCTAGGCGCTTCAGTCTGCAACCGCGCGACCGCTACGGTCGCAGGTTCGAATCCTGCCTCGGGCATGGATGTGTGTGATGTCCTTAGGTTAGTTAGGTTTAAGTAGTTCTACATTCTCGGGGACTGATCACCTCAGATGTTAGGTCCCATAGTGCTCAGAGCCATTTGAACCATTTTGAACCATAAACAACACAATGATAGCCAACTGAAACAACCAGTTTCCTAATTATATTCAAACGCAGCGTTCAAAACGTAACGCATTTCTGCGAAACACACTTACATGTGCAAACACGTTACTTTAGGCACGTTAAACACGAACAATGACAGATTTTTGCAAACACTTCTTATAACTACCGCGGGAATATATTTTTTACTATAATCTGTATCACTTTAAATTTTCTCAGCAAGTACGGTTCGCCTAAAACCGGATTTACAAGAATTTTTTGTGCAGCTTTAGACCGCTATATCCTGACAACGGATAAAGGTTTTATAAACCAACGGGACGGATCATCTATTACATGTACTTGTCTACCTTCTCACAAAATTTGAACCTATTCTCACAAATCTGAACTGCCGCACGTAAGAAATTCGCAAAAACTTGTTTTTGCACGTAAAATACGAATGAAGCTAGATTTTCGGAAACGTATTTCCTAATCTATCGTAAAATGAATTCGTTAGTTACATGATCCACTTTAAACCGTTTCCGTCCATTAATTTCACATGGGAACGAGTATTATGTGCTACATTAAGCTATACTTTAAAGTATCGTATCTGACAACGTATTGTTGTAACGATTATTATAAAAAATTGTTTTGAGCCTATTCATTTATCTACCTTTGTGAAATATATGAACCAATTCGTACGATTTTAAAGTTCAGAAGTGGTGCATTTCAGAAACCCCGCAGAAAAATGTGTTTTCCGCTCGTAAAATTCAAACAAGCAAGATATAATGCTCGTCTCAGACTAAGGTCCAACACACTGGATAATCAAATTTGAAACATCAGTCGCACTCAAATCCAGAGTTATTTAAGGGCGCCTTTTTTTCCACATAAAATCCGAACGAGAGTGGCTGCTTTTGCACGTAAAATCCTAACGGTGCACATATGAATTGTGCTATTAGCTGAGAGTAAATTTCAGCCCCTTTAAAATCTTTTGTAAAAGGAACTAATAGATTCGCACTATTTACCTGTACTCCTGCTTCGGTTCTAGGTTCTACCTTGATTAATATACTGTGACGTAGCTACAGTAACATAGCTGTTCGAATGGTTACACAATTGGTCACTGTTCTGCAGTAAACCAGATGCTTTTGACCCAATGATCCTAGTCAAAATGGGAACTGAGCACCAAGACACACCCAAAGCGCAATTCTACACGTTGCCTTTTTATGCACATTTCCCGTGCAGCTTTCACTTGGCGCCACCTTCTGCGCACATGTTGGAAGGCACCCTCGTTTGTCTAGCAATGGCTGTAAATAATGTAGCTGATGAATTAATTTGGATGTCACACAATTTCATCACATTAACTGTGATAAATGCCTCCTTCTCCGAACGCAGATTTTCTGGTATGAAACTAAGTTAAGTCGTAGATTGCTGAGTGCAGATTTCCTGTGGCAGATTTCATGTTCCACGAAGTAACTAGCTCACGTTCTCGGACTGACAAGCTCAGTATTCTGTAATAGTTTCTTTATGAATAGTTCCATCGATCCATATCAATATTCAAATAAGTTCCAGAAGTATTATCAGGCGGAAGCCATTTCCATGTCTTAGTCCGGTGCTTGCAAACGGTCTCAAAGAGGCAAACTGCAAAGTATACCGTTACAAGTTGTTACTTTTATACAAACTTACGAGTGTCTTTTAATAGTTGCGCGGTATTTTGTAAATGTGAGCTATTGAGTTAATTCCTAACTATTTCTCAAAGACAGAATCCGTTAAGAAATTGTTAATTGGGTCCGAAATTTGTTACTAAAAAGCTTTAATCCCTCTAAATCAGGGTTTGGACATACGACTTCAATTAATAGTCCAATCGCCTAAAATAGTAGACCGAGTGCAAATTTGCGGAACTTCAAAGATGTAGAACTATGGTTCTTTTGACCTCTTTTGCTAACTACAGTTGCAGTAAACTACTCTGTAAGAAATACTACAGCGAGGCATAAATTTTCTTGAAATGCTTTTGTGATACCATTACTAGTTTCGAGCCTTAGCCCATTATCAGATGGTAGCATTGATTTCTTTTACATTTGTGTCATCCTGAAAAGCCGTCCTTCACATATTATAGAAATTTAATTTTTTTTCTCAATACGTACTACTCAAATAACTGAACTAAAAAACAACTGTACTTTTTGAGATTATTTCAACTTTCATTAACATGGCTTATTTGTTTAATTATATGGAATAATGATTAAAATGTGACCCTAATGTGGTGAAAAGTGGACGCGAACGTGTGAAAAGTACGAACACATGAAACTCTGATTTTACTGTATAAACTGTAACTGTTCAATAACCAAAATCGGAGTGCCGTGTTATACAAGGCGTGACCTTAAACTCTACGTCCGTAATGGTAAGACCGTAAAATTTGAGGTGAGCATTCTGACACAGACCACTGCTTTTTTAATCCTTTTGGTAACGGGTTTGGTTAAAAACCATATTGTGGTTACTATAAGTGAATGTGATTTCGTGTGAATGACGAAACTGTAACTTACGATTAGCTCGGGATTGGATGTATTTTGCATCAAAAAAGTCACAATATGCTGAAGTTTTACTTGAAAACTACCTTCAAATTGAAACTTCCTGGCAGATTAAAACTGTGTGCCCGACCGAGACTCGAACTCGGGACTTTTGCCTTTCTTTCAGGAGTGCTAGTTCTGCAAGGTTCGCAGAAGAGTTTCAGTAAAGTTTGGAAGGTAGGAGACGAGATACTGGCAGATGTAAAGCTGTGAGTACGGGGCGTGAGTCGTGTTTCGGTAGCTCAGATGGTAGAGCACTTGCCCGCGAAAGGCAAAGGACGCGTGTTCGAGTCTCGGTCGGGCACACAGTTTTAATCTGCCAGGAAGTTTCATATCAGCGCACACTCCGCTGCAGAGTGAAAATCTCATTCTGGATACCTTCAAATTAATCGTTCACATAAACTGTTACTGAGGAACATTTATATGTGACATGTAGAGATGTGTAGTGCGACTAGCTACCCCTACAGCTTTTTCTGTCCGAAAGACAGTACACATTGTTCTAACGGCATTGTTCTAAAGGCATGTGGACAGGACTGCAAAAGAAGAAATGACCGAAAGTTGAATGGAACTGCATTTTTTGTAGTACGAAACACAAACAACAACGCCGTAGCATACCGTGCACACAGTCTCCGCAATGTATGCTTTATTGCACTGGGCTGGAGTTTGGTAGAAGCCCATATGACAAGTCCCTGCTCGTCTTTTACTGAAGCTGGTAGTGCCGAGATCTTAGGAGGTGTGTGAAATATACATTTAACATTGCTGAGACACATTATTATATGTTTATTTAGTCCATCGCATATGACCATGACACTACTAGGTTTGGTAAATGGTGAGAGAAGAATCGTTCTTTAACCACAAATTTTTGTTGTGAAGCTAAGTTGTATCGTTGGTTACTGAATGCAGAGTTACTGTGGCAGAGATTCCACAGAGTGAGTTCATGTTTCAGGAAATCACTTGCAAAGTTCATTGCATTGATGAGTTCAGTTTCCATAGTAGTTGTGGTAGGTTGTTCTATCCTACTACATCATCATCCATAACCATGAACAATGAAATACCGGATAAAAATGTACAATTCAGAAAAACAGGAGACAGACGACGACGACACAATGCATGAAGACCGCCTTCGGACGGGACTCATACCTACGCCAAAGTCGAGCAACAGGACTGACCGAACGGCGCACCCAACACAAAAAGAGCAAGTCAGTAACAACGTATGCAACAACGAAAGGCAATGACCTTTCGAGAGAACGCTGTCAACAGGTCAAGTACGAGCCAAAATTCAAATGGAGACCAAAACAGGAAAACCAGTAACAAAGCGAACTCGTTCACGAATCGTCGGTAGTACGGTGGAGATAGTAACGAATACTCTCTGACAAAGTACATGACTAACTGAGCGGTCGGGGTGCAGCAATATTTAAACCGGCTGCGAAGGACAGTATTGGCCAGTGTATTCACGTGGCGAGACAGTGCCACACACGCTGGGCAAGTGCAGGACCTAGGTGACTCGGCCGAGGTCTATTTTCTCCTGTGGACGTTCAGCTTCCTTGGAACCGGATACCAGATCATCCTTCCCCCCCCCCCCCCCCCCTTTCCCCGAAACCAGTGCTGACAGGTGGAAGCGCCCCGCCCGGTGCTGTGATAGGTGGAACGAAGGTACGGGTGGAGATGCAGTATCATCGACTGTATGCTGTGGGGAGGAAGTACGGTCGGCAGTGTCCGACGAAACAGCGCTGGAGGTCGACGTGACAGGGGGAACAACCGATCCTCCCGGTGCCAGAGGGGAGGGAAGAATCAATAATGGGACGTCTGTAGTAGCCACTTGGGGTTCTAGCCATTGTGTCACTTTGGCACCAGAAAGCAGTGGAAGATAGGGCTGCAGAGGGGATGATTGCGTCCAAGGCTGAAGCTAGTTGTGATGACGGCACTCGAGTAACTTCTGCGTTTGTACTGACGTAACTCTTCGCCTGTGGGTCGACACCACCATTGCTGGCGTCCAATGCTCTGTTGTCCCATACGAGCGTGCCCATACTGCCGTGCTGGCGGGGGGAGGGGGGTTACAACGGGAAGGATGTGAGTGCGGTTCCGCCGGCCGGAGTGGCCGAGCGGTTCTAGGCGCTACAGTCTGGAACCGCACGAACGCTACGGTCACAGATTCGAATCCTTACTCGGGCATGGATGTGTTGATGTACTTAGGTTAGTTAGGTTTAAGTAGTTCAAACTTGTTCTAGGGCACTGATGACCTCAGCAGTTGAGCCCCATAGTGCTCAGAGCCATTTGAGTGAGGTTCCAACAGCGACTGTGGCAGCAGATGAAGCAATGGCAGAAGCTGACAACCATGGGGTAGGGGTGGCATAATAAGTAAAACAAAGTAAGGACCATTGTAGTGGCGAAGGATTTGATAGCCTCCTTCATCCGCTATTTAAAAGTCCGGACCAGATGTTCAGCTTCACCATTGGAGTAAGGGTGGAACAGAGGGCTAGAAATATGTTTGATGCCATTGGCAGCACGGAGGTGCTTAAAGTCAGAGACCATGAGTTATGCGCCATTGTCAGAGACAAATATGTTGGTCAACCATTCAGTGGCGAAAACTTGGGCTAAGGAGGGAAGGGTAGTCTTCATCGTGGTGGATGCCATGCATACGACGTAGGGGTACTTTGAATAAGCACCACAGTGAACAACCACATAGAACCCAAGAATGGGCCTTCAAAATGGAGGCAAATGATAGGTCAGGGAGCGAAGGACACAGGGGGTGCCACCCGATGCTGGGCACATCTTGCACGAGTATGAACCATCTTTTCGATATCACCATTGTTCACGTGCCAGTAAAAATAGCAGAATGCCAGTGTCTTCATGTTGGACATGCCCCAACGACGTGGATGGACCCATATCAATTCCCAATAATTCAATTACGCTGGAATAACCACTCGATGTGCATCCATCTGTGTCTAAAAGGATAACGTCGTCCACAACCGAGAGTCATTGAGAAAGCTGTCTCCAAGGACAGGGCTCTGCCGTCAACCCACAGGTGAGATAATGGGGCTAGTAATGGGTCGTAGTGAAGGATGTGACACAGGGTGGGGTCCCAGCGCTTTCCAGTAGCAACATACGTGGCTGTAAAGGGGAAAAATCGTCCAACACATAATGTGATTCTGCATCGATGTTGGAACAGAGGACCGCTTGTTCCTCTCAATCAGGGCCTGGGTCAGCCAGTAGATTAGAGTGTTGAGCTGTTGGCTTGTACCAGATAACAGGCACTGAGGAACCATTCCCAGCGCTGGAGGCATTGGATTATTCATTCTGGGAGGTTGGTACACAGTCCGAATAACGCCATCATAGGTTTGTGATCAGTAATTAAATGTAATTGCATCCCAAAAAAAGCTACACATGAAACTTTTTTTTACTGTGACGCTATTGCCTCGTATGCTGAGATTTATATAAACAGAGCTGACCATAGAAAAACTTTATTTTTGTTGTTACCCGTTTAGGCCTGTTACTGACCATCACCTGACCTCATAGAGTGTTGGTAGGCGATGGCAGTGAATGGAGCAGGCGCTACGAACTCCAGTTGACTTTCGTGAAGAATGTAACACTTGCTCACTGCATGAAGGGGTCCCCCCAGGGAGACAACGGTCTACAGAGCGTGTACCGTGACCTGGCGTGGTTGGGGCCCCAGGTGGGGCAACTGTGACACAACGAGTACAGGGCCCGCGGCGACCTGGACAATCTGCCCGAGAGCGAGAGGAAAAATACTGCGGGCACGAAGGACGAAGGGAGCAGCGCCCGTAGGCACCGTCGATGGGGCTACTAGAGGCGCAGGTGCCATAGAGGCTTGGGACAACGCCGCATCATGACGTTGCTGCGACCTGGTATGACGCACATTGTGTTGTGTGAACCACCGCGACTTGCGGCCTTGCAGTGAGTAGTTCGTTAGCCGCCTGTGCCATGTCTAGCGAATGAGTGATGCCCTAGATCTCCAATATGGACGGTTTATCCAGTTTCCTTAACCCCGTGTGAACCTCCAGGACAGGCACCAGTTGAACCACCACATCAAGATTCAATGAGTCGGTGCAGGAAATGCTACGGACTTAATGGGCACAGGTAAAAATCGTATTTTCGGCTAAGTCTGAGTCCTCGCAAGCCAGTTACTCACTAGCGGTATGACTGTCCCCGGCCGGCCTTTGCGGCCGAGCGGTTCTAAGCGCTTCAGTGTGGAACCACGTGACCGCTACGATATCAGGATCGAATCCTGCCTCGGGCATGGATGTGTGTGATGTCCTTACGTTAGTTAGGTTTAAGTAGTTCTAAGTTCTAGGGGACTGATGACCTCAGATGTTAAGTCCCATAGTGCTCAGAGCCATTTGAACCTGTTTTTTGACTCTCCCCGCTGTTGGTGGTATTGAGGAAATTCTAGCCTGAAGGCAACCACATGGGAATAACAATTAGTCAGCAGACCGTGTATCTTGTGAAAGGTGAGGCATACTGGCCTCCTGCACACGAAATTTTTCCGTCAAGAGGTGAAGCAACTTCTGTAATAAGTCCTTCTGTGTCTGCTGAAGGTGTATCAGCTGCTACTGTTGCTCGAGCGTGCTAAACAGCATACCTTCCATGCTACAAAACAACTTTGCTTTCACTGATCGCCAACTGCTACATCCTCCACTAGCTGGATAATGGTCCGCAAGTCAAAAAAAATAAAAAATGAAAGCGGGAAATAATAGAGAAACGATGACGACGCAAGGCGGGAAGATCACCTGCTGACGGGACTCAAACCAACCCCGGAGTCGAGCAGCAGGGTTGACCGAATGACGGACCTGACCCAACAACAGCAAGTCAATAGCAACCTATGCCACAACGAAGTGCAACGAACTTTCTACGCAACGTTATCAACAAGTCAGTAGGACCGCGGAGATAGTAACGAATGCTACCAGACGAAATAGACGACCGACTGAGAGATTTTTTTTTTCCTTTATTGTATTTCAATGCCCCACATGGTGCGGGCTGGCAGCAGCATAGGCGCCGGGAGACAGACTTTAAGTACAGATCATGGAGACATGTAAAAGACAACAGAAAGCTGGAAATACGGCGAAAAAGACATACAAAAGGGGAAACATAATGGAAGACGGCGTAAAAAAGGAGGAACTGTAAAATGGCGATAAGAGCTAAAAATTGTACACAATAAACCACACACTGTGACGATTAAATAAACACAAGGCGATGTATGATCAGAGCATACAAGTAGCGGTGGACAGCATAGCACATATCAATCACTTACAGTAACACTATGTACAAGTCTAGCACACAATTAAAATCACAGCTCTTGATGTCACGGAAGAACAGCACCAAACACAACACAGGATCTGCTAGGGGGCTGGAGACAAAGGAGAAAAGAAGAAGGGAGGGAGAGGGATGGAGAGGAAGAAGATGGCTGGGGAGCGCGCTGAAGTGGGCTGAGGAGTGAAGGGCATGGGAGGGAAACAGCTGAGGATGGGATGCCGGGACCAAAGGGGGAAAGAGTAAAACCTGCTCTGGAGAAGGAGGGAGAGGAAAAAGGGGGTCCTGGGGGAACGGGTGGGGGACAAGGCCAGGCTACAGTTCATAGGAAGGTTAGATGTGATGGCGAAATTCAATATCCGGGAGTGCTGGAAACTGGCCTGATGAAGGAGATGGAGGGTGTGGAGGTGGAGAGAGGGAGGGATACAGCAATAGAGGCGTGGCATTGGGCGGAGAGGTGGAGAGGAAGGAGGATAAAAGTGGGTAGGGTTTACCAAGACTGCGGACAGTGTAAAGGATGCGGATATGTTGGAGAAAGAGGAGCAGGTGGGGGAAGGGAATGATGTCATACAGGAGTTGTGTGGGAAAAGGAAGGCAGATATGGAAGAAAAGGCAGAGTCCATGGCGTTCTAGGATTTGGAAGCTGTGGGGGCTGAGGTCAAGGCAATGCTGGTGTAACAGAGGATAGGATGGATGACGGGTTTGTAGAAGTGGGGGATGGTGGAAGGATGCAATCTACATGTCTGGCCATACAGGAGTGGGTGGAGTAGCCTATGATGATTGCCTGGGTTTTGGAGGGGTTGATACGAAGTAACCACTGGTTACACCAAGAAGTGAACTGGTCAAGGTGGGTTTCAATGTTTCAATAGGCTCATGGCTCTAAGCACTATGGGACTTAACATCTGAGGTCATCAGTCCACTAGAACTTAGAACTACTTGTACCTAACTAACCCAAGGACATCACACACATCCATGCCCAAAGCAGGATTCGAACCTGCGACCACAGCAGTCAGACAGTTCCAGGATAAAGCACATAGAACCGCTCGGCCACACTGGCTGGCTCAAGGTGGGTTTGCAGGGTGCATTGGGACCATTGAAGGGTAGCATAGAGAGCCGAGAAGGCGGTGCCATCAGCATATTGGAGGAGGTGGATGGGTGTGGGTGGCTGCGGCATATTGGTGGTGTACAAGAGATAGAGGAGAGTGGAGAGGATGGAGCCCTGAGGGATGCCAGCAGTCGATGAAACATATGGGAGTTTGTGTCGTGGATGGTTACATAGGAAGGATGGTGTGAGAGGAAAGAAGCGACCAGATGGACAAAATTGATAGACAGGGCTTAGGTTTGGAGTTCAAAGAGGAGACTGGGATGACATATGTAGTTGTAGGGAATTTGGAGGTCGAGGCAAACTAAAATGGCAGAGCACGGGAGTTAAGTTGGAGGCAGAGAAGGTGGGCGAGGTTAAGGCGTTGGTCTTTGGTGGAGGAGGGTCCGAAGCCACAATGAGCGAGGGGGAGGAGGTGGTGTTGATGGAGGTAGTGATGGATACGACGTGAGAGGATGGTTTCGAAGGCCTTACTGAAGACAGAAGTGAGAAGACAAATTGGATGAAATGAAAAGGCGATAGAAGGGGCTTTGAGGAATAAGAGGACACGGGAAGTCTTTCACAGGCGGGGGTAGAAGCCTATGGAAAGGATGATGTTGTATAAATTTGCAAGGAAAGGAGGAAGGAGTAGGGGTATTTTCTGAGGTGGCAGTAGATGACACATTCATGAACAGCGACCATGTTTCTATTCAACTGGAGGATAAGTTTAATGTCTTGTGCTATAATTGTAGTGTTGATGTTTAAGGGGGCAACTGCTCCAAGTGCTAGAGACCCAAAGCGAAGTGGTTGGCATTACTGAGGTTATCAGGAATGGGCAGTCCTTATGGAGAAGGGGGTAATGGGGTGCCAAATGGGAACCAGTAAGGTGATGGGAACTGACCACTACTTGGAGGAGTTGATAGGGAGGGTGGCGTTGAGTCCTGTACAGGTCTGGCGCTAGTCCTGGCGTTTCTTCGCCGTAATAGGGTTCTGTACATGTCGCTGTATTTGGCAGTGGCATTGGATTGTATCCCTGTCATGAGTGTGCAGGAAGGATCGATAAATCGATAAAGGTAGTAGGATTCGCAGAGGAGGAGGAGGACAGCCTGTGGAGGGAGAATGGGATTGTGGGGGTGGTAGGTATCAGTAAGAAGATAGGCCTCCACAGCATCAGGAATAGCCTTTAGAAGGAAGATGGATTCCCGGTAGGCATCGCAGTTGGCGTGACGGTAGTCATGTACTACTGTGGTAGGGTGTGCAGGGTGGGCAGATGGAGGGGAGTGATCACCTGACATTATGGTGAGAAGGATGGGGAGGTTGTTGCTACTTGTGAGGTTAAGGATGTTGATGAAGATACACCCAAGGAGGTTGTCAGAAGGAATGACATCACTAGGAGTGGCGTTGCTTTCGGGATGCGTGTCCTGGGGAAGCGGAACAAGGCCACCTTGGATCGTGAGGAGGAACTAATGGCACCAATGAAGGGCGGCAGGGGATGTTAATGTTGGCAGCAATCACATAGGTGGAGGAGGCGCAGTTAATGTGGGAGATGATGTCCTTGGGAAGATGAACAGTGGAATGGACATAGATGGTGGCAGAGGTAACGGTTAGGGAGGAGAAGAAGATGCTGATGATAAGATGTTTGGTGGGGTCATTCAAGAGGGGCTGTAGCCAGAAGGCATGAGCTTAAGTTGGCCGATGGCGACTCCACCCCGTGCTCGAGCACCAGGGCATCATTTCGTTGGAGGACATTAGCGGATGGGAAACAGAATTTATCCCCTCAATAATAATTAGATCTAGATTATTATTAAAGATTGGAGCTACACCTTTTCGTTTCTGATTTTCAGAAGGTGCAGATATTATGATGGGGCTCGAGAAAGGTTTCGTTCAGGAGGAAGGTGTCGACCTGATGTTGGGGGAGGGTGTTCATGAGTATGCATTTGTTGGTGCAAAAGGAGATGATGTTCTCGAAGGGGATGCGACACTCTTACCACCATGATGGGGAAAGAGAGGGGGTTGAAGAGAGGAGGGAAGAAACCTAAACTAGGGTGTTGAGGTTGGTGAAAGTGAAGTGGGCTTGGTTGTGGGAGTAAGTGGTGAATATGTTGAAGTAAAAGATGGAGCGAGCGGTGAGGAAAATCTGATGGAGTGTGTGGGGGAATTGGAATGCGTGAATGTTTTGGAGGACTATGGTGAGGAACCGGATGATGTCTTCAGCCATGGAAGGTGGATGGAGGGAGTTGTTGGGTTAGACAGGAGGAACGATGGGATGGAGTTTCTCTATGCTATATTGCTGTAATATTTGTACTACCTTACAAGTTACTTTTCACTGTTGATTATACAGTCTATGAGTCCGTTTTATTGGCTGCGCGATTTTTTTGGATGTGTGGCTTCTGAGTTACTTCCATGTACTTTTTCAAAGTCAGATTGCGCTACGGAATTCTTTATTTAGTCATGAATTTGCTTATAAAAAGGTTTAGTTTCACTTAATTCGGGTTAAATGAAAATACAGCGCTCCAAACCCTTAAAGCTGCATCCCCTTTGCTAATTTTGTTATTGTATGTGGGCGCGTCTAATTGCATTTAATGGAGGAATTCCTGTTCTGCGGATATCATTGTGCTGTCGTTTCAGTATATTATAATCTGTTATGTAAAGTTTTGTGTGTGTATAATTCGTTCGTTGTTTAGCTCTTTGCATATTTAAAGATTGCTTTTTCTGCATTATCGTACATTCTCAATGGCTATGTATCCCATTGTGTACATCTCTTTCCTGTAGTTATATTTTTATTGACTTTCCTGTTTTATCTGTAAAGCATAAACCTACAACCTCACTTGTTTGTTAGTTTGATTAGTTGGGTGTGGATGATGGTGCCTATGGTTTTATCGTTGTACATTGAAATTTTATTTCTGTGTGGTTAGGATGTAGAATTTAAATATTGAGCTATTTCTATCTCTCTTAGTAAACTTTTTATTTTACTTTGTTTCATTTTATTATTAGATTTATATCGTTTTGCTTTACTTGCTTTTCACGTAGGTCTGGCTCATCTATCAGACATCTTAAGTCATTGACGTGCTGCTAGTATGTGTATATAACCTTACTGTGTTTAGATTCTGTTAGCTTCTAAATTAATCTGCCGGAACTTCGAGTCCTCCCTCTGGCATCGGTGTGTGTGTTGTTCTTAGCGTAGGTTAGTTTAACTTAGTTTAAGTAGTGTGTAAATCTAGAAATCGATGACCTCTGCAGTTTGGTCCCTTAAGAACTCACACACGTTTGAACATTTTTCTAAGTTAAAGTTCTTCAGTTGTCACGAATTTTGTGGGGAAGAGCCCAGTAATTGATTATCTGAAATATGCTAGTAATAAAAGACTGTCTTGAATGCGAAGGAATTTTGTATGAGTCAAAACACATCTTGAACCCTTTAGTGAGAATGACCCTGCAAATTACTTGTCGGCGGTAGACATAAAACTAGCACATGTGAACTGTTTCCTAGTTGTGGAAGAATCATTTTAGGTTTAGTTACTTTATGTGAAATGCGTATTTACACTTCAAGAAATTTTCAGATTACGTCTGTCTGACACACGCACCAAATAATTCGTGTTTAACGGTTTTCTGTGTTCCGTAATTCTTGCTGCATCTTGTTTACTATCTTGCTCTGATATCTTGATAATAGTCTACTTCTGAACACAAGAGCGATTAGAGGTCGAGAGTTAGAGACTGATGAGTGTTTTTGCAGCCACCTCATGAATAGTATACATTGTCTTGTTGGAACAGAAAATTCTCGCTGTTTGCTCGAAATCTTCATAGGGACGTTTTTACGTGTTCTAGAAACTCTTTGTAAGGAACTGAGGTAATGACTGGGTTTGTTTCCAATAAATTGTTACAAAAACCTCCTTAACCATCTAAAAATACAAATTACATTACTTTTATAAATGGCTATTCTGTTTAGTTTATTTTTCCGTTTAGGAAACCTCATACGTTGCCAACGTAAACACTGTCATAATACATTACCTGCTTTCACCTGCCAGTGAGTGTGAAATGGGGCAACGCTTTCTGCTGTTAGAGACTCGGTGACAGCAATACCACGTGGCGTCAGTCACATTGACGCGTTTTCCTCACACGTGCGGGTAGGATTCGTGCAATGGGGCCTCCGTACAAACTCAGTTACGCATATAGACAATTTATCCATTCCGGGACTCGACATTTACAGTATTTGCCTGTTATCGCCGAGTTTCTAACAGCAGAAGACGTTTCTCCATTTCACATTCATTGGCAGGCAAGATATCAGTCCCACAGATTCCAAGACTTTCGAGATTATTTTAATTTCAAGTCTTAAGTCGGAAAGTAAATGACAAAATAAATATTATTTTCATGTGATGTAACTACATATTAACAATATTCTGACGTTTTCATTTATTTGTACTGTGAAACATTGCTTGTGGCAAAATGTCGTGATTCCAGATCAACAGGAATCACATCATAGGTTTTGATGAAAGAGTTTTCGAGTATCAAAATATTTAATATACATGCCCATATCTTCTTTTACTACATTGACCTAGCAGCCTAACATACCACATTGCCAGGTGACACGCGACCTTTGACCTTAGTATGTGACATATAGTTGAATGTCATACTCTAAACTGTTCTAGAGAAAATGGTTTAAACGAATGGCCGGACAAATAAACAGACGGATAGAAAATGACACTAAATATTTACAAAAACGTTATTAAAAAATAAGAGTTTTCGAATTTTGTACTTTACTTGTACTGTATAACCTTGCTTCTGGCCAAATATCATGACTCTTGGTCAATGGAGAGTACCACATACGCTTTGATGAGTGACTTATCGAGTGCAACAGATGTATCATAGATAGCCGCTCTTTTGGTGGAATTGAAGTTTAAAAGTTTTACAAACCATAGACTTCCACAGATTACATAAATCTTGACTTAATGCGTCTACCCGTTCCTGAGAAAAAGGATTCTCAACAGTCAGACAGACACACAGACAGACAGACAACAAAGTGATCCCATAAGGCTTCCGTTTTCACAAACTGCGGCACAGAACCCTAATTAGCCAGCACCACTCCCCCCTACCCCCCCCCCCCAGCAGTTAACCCTTGAGCCATGAGACTAATACCCAGTAACACAGTTTCTAGACGTGCTAAAGGCGTCAGTTCAGTGCAGAATGGAGTGTTTTCAGGAATTCCATACCCATTTGATACCACAAACTGATGATTAGCTCCTTTACAGCTACCAAACTGCGGGGATGTTGTTTACTATTGCTTCACCTGCTGTTCCTCACCAACAGTCAGAGACATTTTGTCTGGGATTAACATCGATTGATTTGTGAGCTTTCGAGGTGGGGTATGCAGCCTCAGTATTCATAAAACCAGGAATGGTTTACGTTCAACCATTTCAGCAGCATTATCCTGATGTTAAAGGACCGTAGTGTCCATGACGTATGAATTATGGAGACATAGAAGAAACGACAACACTTGATTATTGACGATGTTGAGACAAACATGCTGGTTCATTTTTGTGGTAACCTGAGTGAGTGGACAAAAGTCATGGTGTGAAGAACAGCATGAAAACATCTCAGTACCACCCTTATCTGAACTACACCCTCAAAACACTGAGCATTAAACGCCTGACTGGGTCATTGGAGCAACTGACACTTTGCATAATTTGAAAAGAGGTGAAACCACGTCTTCTCTGATCGCACTATATGCCTCCTCTTAACTGATGCCCAACTTCTTTGTTGTGAGGTCCAGTGCTGTCTTAAATTTTATGTTCTAATTCAGCAACGGAGTTTAGTGAAGTTCCCGACACGTAATGTCAATTAGACTCAGCTCTTTTCGTAATTTTTTCCGGAACCTTGTTGTGATAGATCTACATTCACTGTGAGTAAGAATTCCTGCAGGGTTTGAAACCGATTGTGGGTAACAGTAAATGATAATAGACCATGATCCTTTTGGTTTATGATATGTTAACGCTCCATTCACGGCGTGGCCACGCACGCGATAGCTCCATTTTGTCATTCTGTCATTCCTCGTTTCTGTACAACCGGCTGCCCCATTGACCACCTCACTGACACGGCTTAATTCAGTGGTGGACAGTCACATGCCCGCCAGGTACAACTTCTGTACTATCTGCAGCACTCCACAGTGACTAGAGTAGTCCTTTAAGACGGTGTCTATTTCGTCCTCTGGGTTGAATCACAGTGTAATCTCAATCAAAAACTACGTAATGTAGTATATTTTGAGAGAACGTAAGTTATACCTTTGATCTGGTAGGGTGTGCTTGTTATACCAGAGAGGCAGCGCTGGGGATTTGAATTTTTGCCTTGGAATATACTTCGGCTTGCTAATTGTGATCTCATAGAAGAATTTTAAAAAAAAAATCTGTGGTCACTTAAACCATTGTTCTGAAAAAACGTGAATATTTGTCACGCGTGATTAATCGCCATTTTGTGTCCGGAGTTTAAGAAGAATAAAAAAATAGTCTATTCAGGTGAGTATTATAAAAATCAGTGACCTTATCATTCTATGAGTTTTGCAATTACGAATGATAGATATTTATCTTCTAATGTATTATTATTACTTGTTTCAGTTACGACGTAGAGCAGATGCTTAAAGAAATAACGTCATTCCCATATGCTGGCTGTTTCTAGATAAATAGTACTAATTATTCACAGTTTTTAAATAATTTTCAGTAGTGAAAGGCAATCATTTCATGTAGAAACTTTTAGTGATATAAGAACAGTAACAACAGGCGACAAACTAGGACTGTAGCAGTGACTCAAATTAAAATCATCTATAAAATGAGTTGAGGTCATTTCTTTATGTTGTGTCCCAGATGGCCATACCCCTTAGAACAGTGTTATTTAAAATCCGTCTTGATCCCAAAAAATGTTTATCCACATGACCGGTTTCGGTTCCTCCAGAACCATCTTCAGATCTGAAACGATAATGATACTAATTTACTATTTCACAAATGCAAACCTTTTTCATCTTATCCAATCAACATCAAATGTACCAGAACGTACCTGCAATTTTGGTTACAGGAGTGTTCCGTCCATACACAGCAAACTTCACATGCTGCGTCAGATAAGATTTGTTGGCAGAATGCACGTCATTTATATTAATTATGAACCTATTACTGACAGGTTGCGAGTGGTACATTTGTTACATCACATATTCACATACTGTATTAAGTAGATTTTTGTAATTTACTTCTATATCTCTAAAAATACTTGATTAAAATCTGTAGATGTCAAGGTTAAAATCTGTGCTTGTCAGTTTTAAAATACACTGTAAAATCTAATTTTTATACGATCAAAAACAAAGGGAGATTTCTATATGACTGCTGTAAACAATATATAGGGCAGACTGGTAGGAACTTTGAGACAAAATTCTGGGAGCCCACCTACTCTCAAAACAAAACAGCGTTGCGGCGCATATGGCTGCCTTAAAGCTCTCAGTCACAAACATTGAACGGAATTTAGACATCCTGCGTAGAGCTCATAGGGGACGGTTTCTTAACATTTTGGAAGAGGTTGATATATACACCCACAAAAAGAAAGATCTGAATTAAATCTTCAACGAGCAAAGCGAGTTCTATCATAAAGCGTATTTTAGTATTTATGACGACTTACTGAGATGACAGCTGTCGCGTTTGGAGGTCCAGGCGGAAGGACGAGGGGTGGTCCATGGTGGGGAAGCTGGAAGACCCGTGCAGCGCCTGGCGTCGTTGGCGGGGCCCTCCTGCGCGACCCTCTTGCCCACGGCGATGGACATCAGACAACTGGGAGGATCGCGGCACAACACCGAAATGGCGGAAACCACGGAAGCAGACCATGGTGGAAAACAAGTCTACACCAGCGCCATGGATATAGAAATCGCCCGATGTTTTGGATCGTATAAAGTGATTATTTCACTGTGTATTTTAATATTGACAAGCACAGATTTTAACCGTGACATCTAGTGATTTTAATCAAGTATTTTTAGAGATAAAAGTAAATTAAAAAATCAACTTAATACAGTATGTGCATAAGTAACGTAACAAATGTACCGGACGCCACTTGTCGGTAATAGTTTTATAATTAATATAAATGACGTGCATTCTGCCAACCAATTATATCTTACGCAGTATGTGAAGTTTGCTGTGTATGGACGGGTTACTCCTGTAACCGAAATTGCAGGTACTTTCTGGTACACTTATGTTGATTGGATAGGACAAGAAAGGTTTGCATATGTGAAATATTAAATCAGTATCATTATCGTTACAGATCTTAAGATGGTTCCAGAGGAACCGAAACCGGTCATGTGAATAAACAATTTTTGCAGTCAAGACGGATTGTAAATAACATAGGAAAAAACAGTGATTGCGGTTATCTCATCAGAGATTATGTCTGTCTTTGCTTACTACTTGGATATGGCATTTACGTGGTCATGTATTGATTTTCAGTGATGCTGAATCATTCTGGGTTATTAATATGTAGCCCATTAGGGGTCAACATCATTCGAAAGCGTTACATGTAGCAGATATGTTATGAGGTACACCGATTAAAAGAGGCAGGTATTAATAGAAAATTTGAGTAAAAAATGGCAGAAAACTTAATTAAATTTGAGGAAAATGGAGGAGTCTGTTGTATCAACCGCTATTGGTCTCAAATGAGGGAATTGGTATCCATTATAGTTCCCGAAATTTCAGGCAAACCAAAGAGGTTAGATAAGGAATGGTTCAAGAAAGTCTAGCAGCAAAAAATCGAAACAGAAGGCTGGTAGGATGATGCGTAGACCTATAGAAAATCTGGGGCTTCATCAGGTAAAAGACAAGTATATGAGAATATGGAAGAAAACGCAAAACATACCAAGACAGGGAAAACGAAAATATTACATGGACGTAATTGGAAAAAGGCTAAACCATTTGTACAAAGAAAAACAAAGAATTTACACTTCATATGTACAGTGAATAACCATAAATATGCCGATAGTCAATTTATGGTAACGACAATCATTACAAAGGAAGAGAAGAAAAACTTTAATACAGCTCATATAATGAAAAGGGGGCATACACAACTATATATAAAAATAATTATGTCGTTTAAAATACAAATTGATGGCAATATTAAAATATTAACGAAGTTTATTAAAAAGTATGTAAAATAACAACAACGTCCGAGCTAACCGTACAAATTTAAATATACATGAGTGTATCGGTCACCTTTATTTTTTCCCTGTTGCTAGAAATCCCCAGGGAAAGGGGTGGATGCCTATATAATTGTAAAAAACATACATGAGTGTTTCGGTCGCCTTTCTTTTTTTCCAGTTGTTACAAATGACCCAGCGGAAAGGTAGGAGAGGAAGGCAAAATGGTGGCGAAGTGGAGGTGGAGTGCAGGGATATTTGGAGGGATGTGTGCTTGGGGGAGGGAAGGATGGGGCAGGTTGGTGGGGGGATGAAATAGGGTAAGGATGGCTGATTAATAGATAATAGCAAAAGATCATAATTACATCCCACAAGTCGCAGGTAGAACGCCCATGAAATGTGACTGCATACACAATGGCAATTTTATATGTAGTAAATCCTCGATTACATCGAAAGAACATCCACGATTTGTAACATGTTCAAACAAAATATTGTGTATGTAATGTAGGCCGACTGACAACTTCGAGCACGAGTCCATTGGTGACAAGTTTTAATTTTCTTTTTATATATAATGAAAGAGCCAAGCGGCATTAAAAGTAAGATGCATTGGCAAGTGTAGGGAGCTCGACTGCAAAGGAAGAAGGAGGGGTTTGGGAGGGGTGACAGCCTAGGCAAATTATCCTCCACGGTCGCCTCTCCTATGGGTGACGTTGTGCAGACTTTTGCTAGAAAATTCTGTCGCAGTGTCTACTGAACAGAACGATCCCAGTGGCAGAAAGAATTATATGGCGCTACCAGTGCAATTTTAGAACGAAGAAATCGACTACACATCAGCTTTTTACGCTCCGAAAAGTAACGGAAACGTTTGAGAACACAACGTTGATATTCATGTAGATTCTGTTGCCATCATAGAAGCTTATGACAGCTTACATAGGGACCAGGAACCATTGTTTCCAAAGAGATCCACTTTTCACAAAAGTTAATACGTCCAGCATGGATGTGCTTAGAGAAAAATTGTTGCAGAGAAAACGTCAGTACAGAAATGTCAGAGCATGTTGATGCCAGAAATTTTCTTATACAAGAAGATGCATTATCCCCGACGCTTCGTAGTTTAAATTTAGAAAAGACAGGGGAAGTAAAAGAAACAGACCAGTCTTCAATGATGTTGTTGTTATTGTCCTCAGTCCTGGGACTGGTTTGATGCAGCTCTCCATGCTACTCTATCCTGTGCAAGCTTCCTCATCGCCCAGTACTTACTGCAACCTACATCCTTCTGAATCTGCTCAATGTATTCATCTCTTGGTCTCCCTCTACGATTTTTACCCTCCACGCTGCCCTCCAATGCTAAATTTGTGATCCCTTGATGCCTCAGAACATGTCCTACCAACCGATTCCTTCTTCTTCTCAAGCAGTGCCACAAACTCCTCTTCTTCCCAATTCTATTCAATACCTCCTCATTAGTTATGTGATCTACCCATATAATCTTCAGCATTCTTCTGTAGTACCACATTTCGAAAGCTTCTATTCTCTTCTTGTCCAAACTATTTATCGTCCATGTTTCACTTCCATACATGGCTACGCTCCATACAAATACTTTCAAAAAAGGCTTCCTGGCACTTAAATCTATGCTCGATGTTAACAAATTTCTCTTCTTCAGGAACGCTTTATTTGCCATTGCCAGTCTGCATTTTATATCCTCTCTACTTTGACCATCGCCAGTTACTTTGCTCCCCAAATAGCAAAACTTCTTTACTACTTTAAGTGTCTCATTTCCTAATCTAATTCCCTCATAATCACCCGACTTAATTCGACTACATTCCATTATCCTCGTTTTGCTTTTGATGATGTTCATCTTATATCCTCCTTTCAAGACACTGTCCATTCCGTTCAACTGCTCTTCCAAGTCCTCTGCTGTCTCTGACAGAATTACAATATCATCGGCGAACCTCAAAGTTTTTATTTTGTCTCCGTGGACTTTAATACCTACTCCGACTTTTTTTGTGTTTACTATACTGCTTGCTAAATATACAGATTGAATTACATCGGGGACAGGCTACAACCCTGTCTCACTCCCTTCCCAACCGCTGCTTCCCTTTCATGCCCCTCGACTCTTATCACTGCAATCTGGTTTCTGTACAAATTGTAAATAGCCTTTCGCTCCCTGTATTTTACCCCTGCCACCTTTAGAATTTGAAAGAGAGTATTCCAGTCAACATTGTCAAAAGCTTTCTCTAAGTCTACAAATGCTAGAAATGTAGGTTTGCCTTTCCTTAATCAATTTTCTAAGATAAGTCGTAGAGTCAGTATTGCCTCACGTGTTCCAACACTTCTATGGTATCCAAACTGATTTTCCCCGAGGTCGGCTTCTACTAGTTTTTCCATTCGTCTGTAAAGAATTCTCGTTAGTATTTTGCACCTGTTACGTATTAAACTGATAGTTCGGTAATTTTCACATGTGTCAACACCTGCTTTCTTTGGGATTGGAATTATTATATTCTTCTTGAAGTCTGAGGGTATTTCACCTGTCTCATACATCTTGCTCTCGAGATGGTAGAGTTTTGTCAGGACTGGCTCTCCGAAGGGCGTCAGTAGTTCTATTGGAATATTGTCTACTCCCGGGGCCTTGTTTGGACTCAGGTCTTTCAGTGCTCTTTCAAACTCTTCACGCAGTATCGTATCTCCCATTTTATCTTCATCTACATCCTCTTCCATTTCCATGATATTGTCCTCAAGTACATCGCCCTTGTATAGATCCTCTATATACTCCTTCCACTTTTGTGCTTTCCCTTCCTTGCTTAGGACTGGGTTTCCATCTGAGCTCTTGATATTCTTACAAGTTGCTCTCTTTTCTCCAAAAGTCTCTTTAATTAACCTGTAGGCAGTATCTACCTTGCCCCTAGTGAGACAAGCCTCTACATCCTTACATTTGTCCTCTAGCCATCCCTGGTTAGCCATTTTGCACTTGCTGTCGATCTCATTTTTGAGACGTTTGTATTCCTTTTTGCCTGCTTCATTTACTGCGCTTTTGTATATTCTCCTTTCCTCAATTAAATTCAATATTTCTTCTGTTACCCAATGATTTCTATTAGCCCTCGTGTTTTTACCTACTTGATCCTCTGCTGCCTTCAATATCTCATCCCTCAGAGCTACCCATTCATCTTCTACTGTATTTCTTTCCGCCATTCCTGTTAATTGTTCCCTTATGCTCTCCCTGAAACTCTGTACAACCTCTGGTTCTTTCACTTTATCCAGGTCCCATTTCCTTAAATTCCCACCTTTTAGCAGTTTCTTCAGTTTTAATCTATTTTCCAGTCTTCATTAAGACTGGAAAATAATACAATAAATGAGCTTGCATAAGTGGACGAAGCTACTGTAACAAGTTACAGCAAAGAGGAGCTGCAGCTCATGACGTGATCTTACAGGAAAATTGCAAAGAAATCAATATTATAAATTAAAGGGGAGAGGACGGAATACATGTTCATGAAGACGGCACCCAATGATGCAACCTCATTGGTAGTTGACGAATTTATTCTTAAAAGCTCAGGCATATATAGATATTTGGGAAGCATCTTCAGCGAAATTGTTTTTAAGGCAGCACGTAAAATGCTGTGGAGTACATTCGTTTCTAGAATTTAAAATTCGAGTATACCAGAATACAATTCTCTCAGTAGCCCTCTATACGTCTGAAAATCATTAAGGTATTTGGTCCCAAGTGTGACCTCCAGTGTAGACAAGACACATAATTGTGATGGATGAGGAAAGGCTACTGCGAGTAATATAACTGGGCTTCGTTGGGGGTAGAAGAGGTATAGGGAGACCACTGACGAGACTTAAGGATGATATCAACAAGACTACGGAGGTAATGGGGCTGAGAAAACCAAAGTGTGCCATGTAACCCAGGAACAGAAAGGGTGGTGACAGAATGGACAGAACGAATTGGGTATCTAAGGCCAAAGTTAAGAAGAAGAAGAAAAGTATTTAACCGATGGATAAGAAAAAAGTGTCTTTACAAAGCGATCAATGTTTAGCATCGGTTCGAGAGCGCTTGGTTTCCCTGGGGATATCCTGTAGAGTTCGCTGTTCTTTTGGCACCGACATTTTAGCGTACATTTCTAACATAAGAGACATGATATCAACTGTTCCTTTTTATTGCGACGCAGCTTGTACAGTAGTTGCAATTCTGCCGCGTCGCTGTGGAATACTCCATTTCGAGGCAGTAGCGGCAGTAAACCGGGGAGCTGCATTTTGCAGGCGAATGCCACAATAGCTGGGCTGCAGTCCCGCTGTTTTACCTCCTTCAACTTCTTCTGTGCATATAAAAGAATTTTTCAAGTTCTTTTCCAGTACCAAAATTGTTCCCATATTACGATGTGCATTTGCAGTAAAGCTGGTAGCAATGGATTAAAGTACAAAGTAAGGTCAAGGCAGCAAAGAAGAAAAGTCGACACATGTATATTGGCAAAACGGGGGAATGGAATGATAGTGAAAAATGCAACTGACAAACGTATCTTACACTAAATTTATTGTCCACTAACAATATATATGAAAAATCCAGCAAAATGCACTTGTTGTCGGAGACTCGGCTCTAGTGTATGCGGAAAGTTGGTGTGGCGAAAGGAACATACATCTCTTTCATCCAGTCATTTCAAAGTGAGCAATATATTTTAACTGTTAAATCTAACACGTTAATCAAAAACCAGAAGGCGAAAAAAAGTAGTGAATTCATAACAGAGGTAAAGCACATGACGAAAAGTTTGCTTGCACAGGAATGTAACAATTACTGCAAGGCAGGAGTTAACGAGACATAATGTACGTACTCGTACACTCTAAGTCACAAAAAAGATCCGTGAAAAAGAAATAGCACGTTTGGTTCACCTCTGGCACTTGCGCTTGCAGACAAGCGGCTTGGTATTGATTGTTGCCGCGTCACATCGTCAAACCCCGAGCTGGATGGAGGCCCAGCCCATATTACTCCAACCGTTCTCAACTGGGGACAGAATGAGCGAACTTTCTGGCCAAGGTAGGCGGCAGGAAAACAAAGAACAGAAACCCTCACCGTGTGTAGGCGGGAATTGTCCTCCTTTAAAGTAAGCCAAGGATGATTTATCATGAAGGGCAACGCAGCGGGATGTAGAAAGCCGCCGACATACAGTGTAAGGTGTCAGGCAAATCCAACACCTTTCATGAAAACCCTGACATGATAAGCCAATCCGGCAATATGTCACATAGCTCCGAATAAATCCTGACATTAAATTAACCAAAGTAATACGATCAACGAGTGAGCAAATGGAATATCACAGACTAACACAAGAACGCCTAAATGCATGTCATACCTTCGCATCGTGAAACAGACGCAGTTCTGAGGGAAGAAACGAGAACAGAAGCCGAGAGCAGAACCGTCTTAAGCTAGAAGGCCGCACGATAAGGGACGGACATCCACGTCTCCAGCCAACCACCAGGACCACCCCCAGCCCATGTTAAAAGATAGAGCCCTCCAGAAAAACAGTATAGATCGCACGATAACACTAAAAGGGCCACACCAGCTGCAAGTTTTAGCGTGAGACTTTTTCGCGTCTCTGTAACGTTGCAAACGTTAAAAACATTGCCTCACCACGAAAAGTATAACGTTTCTCATTGGATAGACAGAATTTTTTAGGTAGAGCTTAAGGTTAACATTGAGACCCTCATTGGTCAGATGAAAACACAGCCACATAGCTTTTTTTAGACCAACTTCGGTAAATTGTAGTAAGGAGGAGCTAGGAAGAGAGTTGCTTCCGAGACGGCGAGGTGAGCGGATCTGTGCTGCCCGTCGCCCCCTGACAAACTCCGACAAGGTAATGAACGCACGCGAGGCTTCACTCAGAACTGCAGAAGTCTCATCTGTTACATCCCCTTTTTACGTAATACTAGTGTCGATCGTCAATTAAATCTCATGGTATTCACATTTGCTACGTGAAGTGAAAATCTGAAACGCCATGATTTTTCTGTTATATAATCATTGAGAAGCCATATCAGCCACTGTAATTTACGACAAGTTAGTTAAGTAATTAAAGATAATTGAGGGTCACTGTAGACCATTTTGATAGTTTCCTCTTTTGTGAAACTTAATTTATACCTAGATTATAGATGTGATATGGCATAGGTCATCCTTCGATTGATTGTAGAACTTGGAAACCTACTAAGGGAATATTCGTTCACATTTTTGTTGAACGCAGTTGGTTTTTATCATCCTGTATTAAAATATTTCCTTTTATCAATAGTGCAATTTATAAACAATGTTTTGTGAGTAAAATAAAACTTTCAATGGTAAACTTAACTGCTATCTCGACGTTATTTTACCAGCTAACTAAAAATCCTTGAACCCCTTCCACTAAATTTGGTTAGTATTAAGATTCTTTTAAAGGGAGTGCATTGGAGCTGACGCTGAAATGATTAAGTATTTGATTATATCATCGCTAGTCTCACTAAACTCTTCTGAACTCTAATTGTCATGTGTGGTCTGGCGTCTCCTTACCAGCAACAGGTCCCAGGTTCAAACTAGTCAATTCCCTGAAAAACACGCTCAGAGCGTCGTTGCGCGAAAGAGGTAGGGAGACACGACATAGAAAAAACAGACACCACGCAGAATGTTAGAACAGTTGTGCTATAAGTGTCTCAAGGATGACAAACGGGCCCTCCTATCGAATGAAGTGGTAGCCCCGACCCTCAGTTCTGCTTCTCGTGTCACATGGCGGGCCATAGTTAGGTTGTTACCCACCGCTCCTCGGAGCTTCTCCAGACATGCCTTGCGACTGGAATATGATTGACTGAACTAGTTCAATCCTCAGTGATGAGTCCCTTCCGAATTGAGCCCCGATGACAAACTTAGGACGTGACTGGAAAGTCCCTCGGACGCGGTGGGACACTAACTGGACTGTCGCTTACCATACTGCCCGACAGCCGTGAGTGACATTCTGTGATGCCATTTCCTTTCACTGCAGGACTCATTTGGTTATCGCCCGCGGCACGCTTACAGCACAGTGATACATCGACGAAACTCTTCGTCCCGTTTCGGTGCCCCTCATGGGAAGCCTTACTGGGCTTATGTTACAGTAAGATAACGCCCGCCCACACAGAGCGAGAGTCTATTGCCTGTCTTCATACTTGTCAAAACGTACCGCCGCCACCAAGGATGCTTTTATCTCTAATGAATTGAGAATGGTTAGAGCATTATGGGCTGGGTGTTCGACCCAGCTAGGAATTTCGACGATCTAACGCGAAAACTTGACAGAATTTCGTACGATATCCCCACGAGGATATCCAACAATTCTGCCAGCGAATGTCATGCCAAAAAACTAATTGCATAAGGGCCAGAGATGAACCAGCGCGTTATTGTCTTGCTCAAATGTGAAGATCTTTCTCTTGAGTATGTCATCAGTTTTTTCTGAATGTGTAATCATTTGTTTACCTGCACATGTGCATCACAGGGGGACAATGACTTGTTCGCGTCCATGATATCCTGTACTTCAGACGTGCCCTCAGGGTGGTGCAAAAGAAAAGTCACATCAAGACAAATATCTAAAGCCAAGAAGACGAGGCAGTCAGATAACCTCAGAGATCTCCTGGCTAGAATGAATTTATCACAAGATATGGACTCAGACAGCTCTTCTCAGGACACACCAATTATAAACTTTGGACCAATCAAGATATGTCAAATCAGCGCGAAGGTGTAAGTACATTAGTATGTCAAGTCTTACAGAATATTTTATCAAAGTACAACATCGATGTTGTTGAGGAAACTCATACCGAAAATAAAGACCAAATGAGTCACAGAGGAAAAATTACTTGGAGCAAAGTACGACCATGCTTGCGGAGTGTAAACATACGTACTATCGTCAGTCAAGAATGCACACCTATGCCCTGTATCTAATCTCAATGACATCCACGAAGTTAAAATAAAAGTAGGAGAACTAACAGTAATTAATGTGTACAAGGCCCTCACCATCTCTTGGCTTCCACAGAGCATAATGGTATCACAACGCCTCGCCGTATATGTCGGAGAATTTAACAGACATCATATTCAATCGAAGTAAAAGGGAAGTGATTGAAATGGCGAAGTCATTGTACATTAGGTAGAAGACTATAGGTTACATTAGGTGTTCGATGCAAAGAACAAAGTGACGTTCGTATCAGCAACTTGGAGACAGGAGTATAATCCCGATCTATGCTTTGTAACAAATAATGAAAGTAAAATATCTATTCAAAGTTCACGCTTCGTATTACAAGACGTCCCACACAGCCAGCTGCGTCCACAATTGAAATACGGACAGATATCCCACTCGTTTCATCCTTCCACGAATTAGTTGGAAAGTCACAAAAGCAAAGTGGGATTTTTTTGCTAAAAATCTGCACAAATCTGTTTGATCCGATCCCCCCTAAAACAAAAAACCATGAGAGACCAATTGGAGCTATGATAAGTGCAGCAAAGAAGGCAATCCGCAGGAACTACCGGAAGAAATATTTTCCAGTTTGGAATGAAACTACTGAGAATCAATATGATGGATTTCGAAAAAGCGGGGATACGGAAATAGTGGGTAATCTACTTTATAACCTCAATACAGCCAGACGAATTAGGTGGACAGAGACTATTCAGTCACTCAGTTTTCAAATATCAAGTAGAAAAGCACGGTCATTGCTAAGGAAGTTGGAATGAAACAAAGTTAAAGGAACGACACTCATATAGCAGCTAATAGGATTGCATCACTTCTACCGACCACACCAAAGGATAAAACGCATTCAAGATACATCAGACGCGGACTTAAATTGCTCAAAAAAAAAAAAAAAAAAAAAGAAAAAACACGAATGACGAATGAACAATCCGACTTCTCAAGAACTTTCTCTGTACCGGAAATTTCTGCGGCTCTTAAAACTCTAAAACACGGAAAGCTACCGGGAAGTGACGGAATCCACCTAGAATTTCTTATGAATAGTGGGAACCACACTAAATGATGGCCAGCGGTGTTCTTCTCTGACATTATGATATCTGGTTCAGACCAACAAAAAATTGAGCAGTCAAAAATCATAGCGATACTGAAGCCCGGCGAGGTACCAGACCAGCCTAAGAACTGGGGCCTAGTCGCACTATTGAGCGCTATTTATAAACTCCTTGAAAGATCTATACAATCAAATTTGTCCAGCAATCTCTCGGAACCTTCCTCTAGAGCAAGCAGAACTCCGTCCAGGACGGAGCTGCGCTGGTCAGGTCTTCTTTTTAACAATATTTATTAAAGCAAGATACGAAATGACGTAGAAAACATCAGTTACTACTGTCGATACAAGTGCAGCATATGACACAATTTGGAGCCATTATAAATTATTGCAACCTGTCCCATGCAAACGGGCAACAAAACTATCAGTCAATATGTTAACTGGAAGGACAATGCAAACGGACAACAAAACTATCAGTCAACATGTTAACTGGAAGGACATAGATTGTAACTGCAGAAAATGACACTAGGTCCCCGAGTCAGTCATCTCTTATCCCTCCAACACCAGAAAATTTGGCTATGCAGACGACTGGGCAATAGATATCGAATACATAACTTTAGAAAGAATTGAAGAAATCCTAACTTCTGATCTACTTATCTGAAGCCATTATTTCTGCAAATGGAGGTTACAACCAAACTCAAACGAAACAGAAGTTTGATGTTTTTATATGTCTAATAGACTGGCACATAGAGCCCTCGATATTTATTCTGAAGCAGACACACTTCATCATAATATGTACCCAAAATACCTTGGGATCACATTAGACAGGACACTTTGTTTTAAGGAGCACTTAACACGAACATTTGCTAAGCTCAAAACCAGAAACAACGTTTACTATAAACTTTGCGGCTTTCGACGGTGATCGTCAGCAGATACTCGGTTTGGTATACTCAGAAGCAGAGTATTGTGCGCCTGTCTGGCTAAATAGTCCACACGTAAAAAAGACAGACGTACAACTTAACGAGGCCACTTGAATTATTAGTGGGTCAGTGAGAGCTACTCTCCACATCAGCTACATATTTTGAGCCACATTCCACCTCCTGATATGAGACGGAAAATCGCGTTGCTGCATGAATACGCTACTGCATCAATACCAGAAGATTACCAATAACACCAACCTTCCAATAATAAACGACCTATTCCCTGCGGAGTGAAAAGGACTTAAATGAAGACATTCCACTCTCATCACATCCGGGACTGTCATTTAAAATGAATTCAATCTCATCGATGAATGGAAACGCTGTTGGCAACAAAACTATTTCCCACAATGCCTGAAGCTACCTTGCATCCAGAAGAAAATCTAGTTCACTTAATTGGGTTAGTCCTGTCTGCTGCACCAGAGCTAGGGTTATTGTTAAACTTCGTATTTCTGTGCGTGGGGCTTTTGTGCAAATTGAAATACCGTGAAACTGACGGTTTGGTCGACTTTCACATTATCGACACCAAATAATGCCAGCCCAAAACAGCAGGGAACCTCCACTTTGCTACACTCGCTGGACAGTTTGTTCAAGGCGTTCAGCCCGACCGGATTGCCTCCAAACACGTCTCCGTCGATTGTCTGGTTGGCAAGTTGTTGGGAACATGTATACCGCGTTGCATGGTATCGTGGTTGCGAAGATGGACCTAGCCATTAACACCGGGAGAGAAGTTGCGCATCATACAGACTATTGCGCACAATTTGAGTCGTAACACGACGTCCTGTGCCTGCACGAACAACATTATTCAACATGGTGTCGTAGCTCCCAGGGTTCCTCCAAGCCATAATCCGTAGGTAGCGTTCATCCACTGCAGTAGTAGCCCTTGGGCGGCCTGAGGAGGCATGTCATCGCCAGTTCCTGTCTCTCTGTATCTTCTCCATGTCTGAACAACATCGGTTTGGTTCACTACGAGACTCCTGGACACTTCCCTTGTTGAGAGCCCTTCCTGGCTCTAACAATGCGGACGCGATCGAACAGCGATAGTGACCATCTAGGTATGTTTGAACTACAGATAACACGAGCCGTGTACCTACTTGCTGGTGAGATGACTGGAACTTATTGGCTGTCGGACCCCCTGCGTCCAATAGCTGCTGCTCATGCATGGTTGTCTACATCTCTTGGCGGGTTTCGTGGCATCTCTGAATAGTCAAGGGAGTGTGTCTATGATAAAATATCCACAGTCAACGTGTATCTTCAGGCGTTTTTCGAACTGGGTGATGCAAAACTTTTTCTTATGTGTGTAGATAACACCGTCTTTGGAATTTTGCACAAGATGACAGCCGCTCCCACGTTCTTAAAGCGTCTTCCTACTGGGAGGGCGTTGTAAAGTACAGTTAAAGGCCCGGAAGGCGGACAACAATGAGATTTGGGATACGTGAATCAGTTAGGAATCTTTGGAGTTACTAAGGAAACGGCATGTTATTCGCTCCTTTGAGACATCGACAGGACAAAGGTGTAGGCCTCCTGGTGCGAAAATGAAAGAATTTCATTAGTCAGCCACGTGTGACGTAGTAGTTATGTAGTTTCGGAAAATTATTGAGAAGTGGGAAGACGCTCCATGAGAACTGAATCTTGTGACTGTTCATGAGAGGCTAGGATTGGTTCGCGAAGAAGAGGTGAACGTTACGAGGGAAGACAGAAGAAACTAAGGCGGCCCATCGTCCGCTGCTAGTGACACAATCATTTCGATTTCTGCTTCCACCGACTGGAGCTTGATGTAAAGTCTTTGTTAAATAGCTTTTCGGGATTCACAGGCATCGGCAACGGTGTACGCCAACAGCAACGCTGGCGGACAACACAACGACGCTGTTAATAATAAGTGGTAAGATCTGCAATCCTCTTCGGTGTGTGTAGGTCGTAATGCACTCAGTAAACGTTAGAGAGTTAACGAGTAGGAGGAAGACTCCCTTCCAGCATGCGTCATTTTTACGAACTCAAATTTTGACAGTCACTGTCATCAGGTCGCGGAAACTGATGAGTGTGCTAATAATGCTGTCTTATGGCCTAATGTGATAAGCCAGAGTGAAGTCGCTCGTGTAATTTTGTCTAATGTTTAAATTTTCTGTCTTATGGATATATGATAATTGGAATTTGTTCAAAAAATCCACCAGCACTTTCCACTCCACCACTACCACGCTCCCTGTCATATTAGTAACCTCAATGAATCACAGCAAGTCGGTCATTGCATACTGGTTCGTGGATGCAACGGTACGTTGGGATATGGAATTCAGCCAACATACTTCTAGACACAGATGAAGCAGAATCCAGACTGCGGTTTCATCGCGGAATAGTGGGACAATGTAATCAGTCTATGAAGGAGACTGCAATCAAAACACTCGTGCAATGTACTGTAGAACGTTACTGACGTGTGTGTGACACATATCACATCTGACTAACAGGTGATGTTGAACGGATTTAAAGAAGGGCAGCACGAACTGTCACAGGTTTGTTCGATCTATGGGAGAGTGTCACGAAATACCTGCAAGAACTGAAGGGACCGAAGCTTGTAGGCAGTTGGAAGAAATCTCGTTAAAAGCTGCTTAGAAAGTTTCTAGAACCTACAATAAGTGATAAATCCTTGAATATATTACAATGCCGTACATTTCCCTCCCGCAAGAATCCACAGAGGCATTTGAGTAATCATTCTCCACATGATCCACACGTGACTGAAACGGGAGGAAGTATTAATAAATAATGCGAGGTGACGTACTCTGTCATGAACGTCAGAATGGGTTTGCACTGTGTAGCTGTAGATGTAGATAGAAATGGGCACTTTTTCTGTTGAAGTTACGTGTGTGTGTAGCTACGAGATGAGATTTCCAGTATCGCAACGAATGCAAAGACAAAACTGCTTTCTTGAATGGAATATCCTGTACTTGTTTTGCTATAAATCCAGTCACGGAACAGTAAAAGTTTACTAATGAGGTAATTAATTTCAGTCAGCTGTCACCATCTTCAGACGTGAGTCAATCCAGCACATTACATAATGCAGGTCATTGTGTATGTTCACTGAAGAGCCAAAGCATTATAACGACCGATTTCATAGCGTTTTGGTCCTCCTTTGGAACGCAGTACAGTAACGATTCTGCGTGTCATGGATTTGACAGGTCCTTAATAAGTTACCGGAGTTATGTGGTAGAGTATGTCAATACAAAGATCATGCAGTTCCAGTAAATTACGGGCTGTTGGTCTGTCGGTCCGTAGTCGATGCCTGATAGTGTTCCAGATTTCTTCTTCTGGGTTGATATCAGGCGAATCTGATGAGCAAGACATGAGCTCGAGTTTGCTGAGACACTTATGGCCTTGTGCAAGGACAGTTTTTCTGCTGGAAGAAAGCAGCGCCATCGTGGAGGATGCAGGTAGCTGCAGTAATGTTCGCGTAATCCACAGCTGCCATGATGCCTCCAATAACTATTACAGACCTAATGAAAACCCGTGTGAGTGTCCTTTCTAGTCTAGTACAGATTCTCGTATGGAGGACATAGTGATAGACATCCTTGAGGCTGTGAAGCAGCTGAATTGGTTGAAAATAAATAAATCGCAAGGTCCTGATGGGATTCCAATTAGGTTTTACAGAGAGTACTCTGCTGCATTGGCTCCTTACTTTGCTTGCATTTATCGCGAATCTCTTGCCCAACGTAAAGTCCCGAGTGACTGGAAAAATGCGCAGGTGACGCCTGTATATAAGAAGGGTAGAAGGACGGATCCTCAAAATTACAGACCAAAATCCTTAACATCGGTTTGTTGCAGGATTCTCGAACATATTCTCAGTTAGAATATAATGAATTTCCTCTAGGCACAGAAGTTGCTGTCCATGCATCAGCACGGCTTTAAAAAGTATCGCTCCTGCGAAACGCAACTCGACCTTATTTCGCATGATAACTTGCGAACCATGGATGAAGGGTATCAGACGGATGCCATATTCCGTGACTTCCGGAAAGCGTTTGACTTGGTGCCCCACTGCAGACTCCTCACAAAGGTACGAGCATATGGGATTGATTCCCAAATATGTGAGTGGCTGGAAGACTTCTTAAGTAATAGAACCCAGTACGTTGTCCTCGATGGTGAGTGTTTATCGGAGGTGAGGGTATCATCTGGAGTGCCCCAGGGAAGTGTGGTAGGTCCGCTGTTGCTTTCTATATACATAAATGATCTGTTGGATAGGATGGATAGCAATGTGCGGCTGTTTGCTGATGATGCTGTGGTGTGCGGGAAGGTGTCGTCGTTGAGTGAATGTAGGAGGATACAAGATGACTTGGACAGGATTTGCGATTGGTATAAAGAATGGCAGCTAACTCTAAATATAGATAAATGTAAATTAATACAGATGAATAGGAAAAAGAATGTGTGAATACTCCATTAGTAGTGTAGCGCTTGACACAGTCATGTCGATTAAATATTTTGGCGTAACATTGCAGAGTGATATGAAGTGGGACAAGCATGTAATGGCAGTTGTGGGGAAGGCGGATAGTCCTCTTCGGTTCATTGGTAGAATTTTGGGAAGATGTGGTTGATCTGTAAAGGAGACCGCTTATAAGAAACTAATACGACCTATTCTTGAGTACTGCTCGAGCGTTTGGGATCCCTACCAGGTCGGATTAAGGAATGACATAGAAGCAATTCAGAGGCGGGCTGCTAGATTTGTTACTGGTAGGTTTGATCATCACGCGAGTGTTACGGAAATGCTTCAGGAACTCAGGTGGGAGTCTCTAGAGGAAAGGAGGCGTTCTTTTCGTGAATCGCTACTGAGAAAATTTAGGGAACCAGCACTTGAGGCTGACTGCAGTACAATTTTACTGCCACCAACTTACATTTCGCGGATTGACGACAGTGATAAGACAGATTAGGGCTCGTACATAGGCATATAGGCAGTCATTTTTCCCTCGTTCTGTTTGGGAGTGGAATAGGGAGAGAAGATGCTAGCTGTGGTGCGAGGTACCCTCCGCCATACACCGTATGGTGGATTGCGGAGTATGTATGTAGATGTAGATGTAGATTCTGCTCCAAACTGCCTGCAACCCTGGCTCTGCACAAGTATCGAACAGCCTTTTGCCTGGATGACGACGTATCTGGACACGACCATTGACATGGTGCTAACAACGAAAGTGATTTTTCTGACCAAGCGACGCTTCACATTGGTTTTCAGTCCGGACTCGTAGATGCCGTATCTACTGCAACCGTAACTGACTTCATAGCTGGTCAAAATGACAAAACGTAAAGGTAGTCTGCTGCAGATCCAACTGTTCAAGAATGTATCCTGAACGAGGTTCCCCGTCACTTATGCCTGCACTGGAATTTTAAGATGTCGAAAGGATCTCCGTAGATCGCCGCCTATTCTGTTTCCCAGAGCGGACAAGCCTCCGAGCTGTAGGTTCTGTGATGAGGCGTGGACGTCCAACAACTTGCCCCCAACTCATCGTTTCACAACCGTTAAAATACTTTTCGTAAATCCTGACGGAAATAGTCCGCGAACGCCCGATCAGGATCACAGTTTTTGAGATATTCGTCCCCAGGCCCCGGGTCACAACGATCTGAACATTTTCAAACACCTGTTTTGCAAATCAAACTGCCATCGCCTGGTGCTAGTTATTTTATCTGATCCATACGCGTTTCGCCTTCTCCTGTTCTAAGGCATCATCAGTGGGATCTATAACGATACAGTTTTGTTAGTTATATATTATCAAACACTTCACTTCGCGATTTTTTGTAAAAATGTAATTACTTACGATTTGCTGATTGTGTTTCCCCACATCTGGTCTGGAGGTCGCACTACCAGTTTTACAATGTTCTATATTCACAGGTCAGTATGGATTGAATAAAATAACTAGCAGCAGGAAAAGGCTGTTTGACTTGCAAAACAAGAATTTATATGCTTGCTGCGGAGGATGGCCACACAAACAAACTTGTTATTTTCAAACTCGTTTACATTAGTTTATTTCCCCATCTGTGGCCTATACCATCGCTAAAGCGATTCTCCACTCGTCTCTGCTCCGCTTAAATACTTTTCTTAGCGCATCACGTGACCACCAACACTACCAGACAGCATTCAGTCTAGCAGTGGGCAGTGGTCATAATGTTTGGCCGATCACTATAAATGTTGTAGTAACGTTAATCAGTGACACAATCTTCGTCATAAAATCTAAAAAAAAAATTTACTGCCATCGATACTACGAGGTCAGGTGAGTAGGGAGCATGAGGAATTACTTCAAAGTTGTTTTCACGAAGAAGCTGTTGCATAACGTTAGCTCGTAGTGCCCTTTGGAACGCAATGGGGAAGGATTACGCCCTCGCTGTCCCAGAACATGGACACCATCATTTAATCAGCACTGCCAGTTACCCGAAATTTTTTTGGTGGTGGTGAGTCTGTGTGCTTCCATTGAGCTGACTGGCGCTTTGTTTCTGGATTGAAAAATGGCATCACGTCTCATCCATTGTCACAACCGACGAAAAGAAAGACCCATTCATGCTCTCGTTGTGCGTCAACATTGCTTGGCAACATGCCACACGGGCAGCCATGTGGTCGTCCGTCAGCATTCGTGGCACCCACCTGGATGACATTTTTCGCATTTTCAGGTCGTCATGCAGGATTGTGTTCACAGAACCCACAGAAATGCAAACCCTGGAGGCGATCTGTTCAACACTCATTCGGCGATCCCCTAAAACAATTCTCTCCACTTTCTCAATCATGTCGTCAGACCGGCTTGTGCGAGCCTGAGGTTGTTTCGATTTGTTGTCACACGATGTTCTGCCTTCATTAAACTGTTGCACCCACGAACGCACTTTCGACACATCCATAGCTCCATCACCACATGTCTCCTTCAACTGTCGATCAATTTCAATTGGTTTCACACCACGCAAATTCAGAAAACGAATGATTGCACGCTGTTCAAGTAAGGAAAACGTCGCCATTTTAAGTATTTAAAACAGTTCTCATTCTCGCCGCTGGCGGTAAAATTCCATCTGCCGTACTGTGCTGCCATCTCTGGGACGTATTGACAACGAAAGCGGACTCATTTTAAAACAGTACGCATGTTTCTATGTCTTTCCAGTCCGGAGTAAAAAAATCGGAGGCCTTAGAACTTGAATTCACCTCGTACTACGTCAGATTTGTTGACACTTTACAGAGTTGAGGTATTATTATTTGCATTGATACAGCTCTACAGTGATAATGGCCCACGAGCTGTTCTCTGGTCGTTAGCTATGGGTGATCTCTTGAGTCGAAAGCTGAGGTGGTGGCGCAGTAGCTGGTGGCAACGGCGCCCTTGTTGACGCCAAGTCTGGTGTCAGCCCAGCCACACAGCGACGTAAATTGTATGGACAAGTGCTGCCAAAGGCGGTCTGAATAACGTCGGTTTGTGCCTGCCTATTCCTTGGTTGATTGCGAATGCATACCTAAAGCTAATGATAGCAACACATTCACATCCATTAGAAGAATTCGCCCTCCTTTTTCCAGGCTTTTACTGAACCTGTTAACTACTAAAGCAGCATGGGATTATAGTCTCTACATTTATCTTCTGCCCCTACGCCGCACTCTTTTTTTCTACTAATGTTCTACACTTCACACATTACCATTTCTTCATCGATACGTACTTCATCACAGAATGTGTGGGGACATACTCCAAAATGTGCCGTCGTTTTCTCTAAACATTATTCCCATCCATTGCGTTGAAAGGTAATGGACTGGGTGATCAGGTCGGTGAATGGGCCTCCACCTATGACAGACATAGGCTACTCAATTGAGGGGCAAGTTTAAGCATGTGCTAATGGACGGAATTCCCAGTACTGTGCCCCTGTGCCAGTACCCACTGCGGTCTGCTGGATTTTCTGGGACAATTGTTTTGCGCAAATACGGCTATCAAATGCTGCCAAGAGCTTGTTGAAGGAACTGAGTGTGCTGGGCTCAGGGGTATCAAGAGTAGCCTTCAGTCAGATTAGGTTTCTCACACGCAGAATTTCGAAAGGAAAATAATACATACAGCAGAATATACATCATTTTCACAGCCGTAGACCTCTTATTGTTGCTGGTAGCGTAACTGTAGGTCCCAAGACAGCACCTTTAATTCCACTTAGTATTATCCAGCAGTTCCATAATTCTAGTCGCTCTGCTCTCACTGAGAAACGTTGCTTGTAGCAGGTGGTGATAACTGCACCTGAAGACACAGAGTGAGGACCTCCTGTCTAAAAGCGTTGATGGATTGTAAGGGTATCACAATCTACGGAAGAATATTTCCATTTTGTATGTTCTTATGTTTGGAACAACAGGGGTGTGATAGACACACAGTTCTATGTTTCCTCTGGCAGCGGTGCTACTCTTCTGTTGTTATCAATGCATGAGTCTTCGTGTTCAGTGTAGCTAACAGTATCTTCCTTGTTCAGAAGTGTACAAATTTCCCTATAGTCTCATTTTACTGGATACATGTGTACCACGTATGTGTTTACCGTTAGTGTCTGATATGAACTCCATACTGGTATATTGAAGCAGGCATATTTGGTGTTTACCTTCCGTGTTGCGAGATGGTAGTACAGCGATAGTGTATTTTCCAGTGGAGCTCTAGTTAATTCGAATGCGATTGGTAGCTCAGGCTGATTACAGGGTAGCCCAGCCAGGAAACTGTCGTGGCAGTAGTGGAGTTCGAGTTACCCACCCTCATACCGCGTGGCGTAAGTCTTCCTATTAGACCGTAAATTCCATTCGACCGCCGCTCATAGTGTCAACAAAGGTACGTTATAGTCTCGCTAGGGCCGACTGTGTATCTAACAGCTCTAGTCCTGCTTGTATAGAGCTCAAATCTCGCATCACTGTATCAGAAGCCGTCTTCATTTAGCTAGTCGGTTCCACAGTTAGCCCTCGTTTTAATACAGGGTTTTTTAACAGTCGGTCGGCTTTCTCATCTGCCGTACGACCAGGATTATATTACCCTCGATGTCTGCTTGTACATGCACAAACATTTCATTCACCAGTACCATGTTGTTGGTGTGAAACGTCTTCAAAAACTATCCTCCTGCATCTCTCTATCCGCATTTACGTCTTCTTAGAGTGTGCAGCACTGATTATGTGGCCTGCTGCCGCTGACCTTGTTCGTGATCAAACGTGGTCCGTAATACCTGACACCCCAACTAACTCTGTTTAGTAGCTGTTCTTCCTATATTTGTGGAGAATCTCCATGAAGCCTTGTTCAGCCGCTCATTTCTCAACGCCAGGCATAGTATGCTTGCTGCGGTATCCACTTGCAGTCTGTCATAACAACGTATTCTGGCTCAGTGAACAGAACTCAACCCACAAGGTCGCATCTACAGGGTGTCCATCCCTTTGTTACTGTAAAGGTTCTGCTGCCCCTATAGCGCAACACTCTCGTAGCCTTCTCCGTTGGTGATGTTATCTAAAGCTTGATACGGGCAAGTCTTCAGGTCCAGATTGTGTACCGATTAGGTTCCTTTCAGATTACGCTGATAGAATAGCTCCCTACTTAGCAATCATATACAACCGCTCGCTCACCGATAGATCTGTACCTACAGATTGGAAAATTGCGCAGGTCGCACCAGTGTTTGAGAAGGGTAGTAGGAGTAATCCGTCGAACTACAGACCTAAATCATTGACGTCGGTTTGCAGTAGGGTTTTGGAGCATATAGCGTATTCAAACATTATGAATCACCTTGAAGGGAACGATCTATTGATACATAATCAGCATGGTTTCAGAAAACATCGTTTTTGTGCAACGCAGCTAGCTCTTTATTAGCACGAAGTAATGGCCGCTATCGACAGGGGATCTCAAGTTGATTCCGTATTTCTAGATTTCCGCAAAGCTTTTGACACCGTTCCTCACAAGCGACAAGTGAGATGATCCACATGAGTTCCAAAAGAAATCCGTTGGAATTCGATTACTCGATAAATAGTACAAGTCCCAAGGCTGTCACTTCAACTAAGTACCTGGGTGTAAAAATTACGAACAACTTCAGTTGGAAAGACCACATAGATAATATTGTGGGGAAGGCAAGCCAAAGATTGCGTTTCATTGGCAGGACACTTAGAAGATGCAACAAGTCCACTAAATAGACAGCTTACACTACACTCGTTCGTCCTCTGTTAGAATATTGCTGCGCGGTGTGGGATCCTTACCAGGTGGGATTGACGGAGGACATCGAAAGGGTGCAAAAAAGGGCAGCTCGTTTTGTATTATCGCGTAATAGGGGAGAGAGTTGGGATCGAAGTCATTAAACCAAATACGTTTTTCGTCTCGGCGAGATCTATTTACGAAATTTCAGTCACCAACTTTCTCTTCCGAATGCGAAACTATTTTTTTGAGCCCAACCTATATAGGTAGGAATGATCATCAAAATAAAGTAAAAGAAATCAGAGCTCGAACAGAAAGGTTTAAGTGTTCGTTTTTCCCTCGCGCTGTTCGGGAGTGGAATGGTAGGGAGATAGTACGACCGTTGTTCGATGAACCCTCTTCCAAGCACTTAAATGTGAATTGCAGAGTAATCTTGTAGATGTAGATGTAGATGTGGGAGAACTCCAGTCACCCTGTTCTATCCTCTAATCCTCTACGCTGGCCTATCTCTTGATCGTAGTACGCATGGCGCGATATGCACAGACTTAGTGCATATGGGTTGCACATTATGTCATTAAGATTTTCATTTCTCACCTCATCCCCCTATTTCAGAACAAGTATTAGTAACGGTGCTAAAGCCTCTATTGCGCCTTCAAAGTGTCGAATGAGCGTAAATTAGACAACTGTTTTATGACTAGGGATATGTAACTTCTGAATTATGGGCAAAGTTACCGTGGATAGATGACATGGATGTTGGTAATGAGCGTGAAACAGTTTAGTTTTCCCCTTTAGGGCTTAAGGGCCTGACAAATCACTAAGTAAACTACACAGTAGGTAGACTTCTAAGAATTCTAATATCTTATCCGCTCTTATCGGTTTAGGTCCTTAGTATTAGTATTTTTCACCAGGTGTTATAACATCTGTAAGATTTTCACAAAAGTCCGCCCTGACTCACCTTTATACGCATCAGTGTGTTTCACTGTATGATAAACGTTCGATTTCTAGGCTGTCATCACGTAAGGTGAAAGTGTATCTGAGAGATTATGATGGCTGTCAACATAATAACTAATAATCTTCCCTCATTTCTTGCGAAAGTTTTCCATTGTGCCATTTACCTACGACTCACTCTTTCTGAATTTCGAAATTCATAACAGACTACAAAGTAGTGTTATTACGTCCAAAAAGAAGTAAATATCTTTCTCAGTAGTCAGTGCTTCTGCAGTACCAAACTTTAATAACCAGTTATTAACCATGCCTTGTACAACTGTTTCGGCTTTTTTATTTGGAATTGTTATCATTGTATACAGTGAAAAAAGTGATGTCTTATCACTAACGTATAAGAGTTCCCAGCCAGCCTCTGCCCAAAAGGACTTAAGACTTTCAAACTGAAAGTTTCAAACAGTTTTCTCACCTCTAGCAATACCTGTAGCAGAATGTGCTGATGAACTAATTTGGATGGTTGTACAGTTGGTACGTAGTTTTCTCATACTATTCTACATCCATTTCGCATGTTCCATTTTAGTATTCTTCAGGTACATTTCGTTCTGTCAGTCTATAACTTCTATGCCATTTTAGTATATGATGACACAACTGTTCTAACATTTAAATTAACAACTTGGCTGGTACCAAAATATGAGTTATCAGTTTTGTTCGTTTACATAGCGCTTGCTCATGCACAGTACATTGCTGTTGCATTAGAAGCAGCTTGCCATCTGTTGCGCCCACTGTGATTCTGCAGAGGTGAAACCTACCCACTGCATCACGAAAACTTTTCAATGTTTCAGCTGAAAATCTGATTCACTGAATTTTAAAATCCACGGCATTAACTACCAAATGTTAACTCGGAATAAAGAAATTTTGAATGTATGTTATGTTTATAGGAAAAGTACCATCTCTCTTCCCACTATACAATAGCTCTTTTGTGTTCTGTCCAGCCTTCAATAGCTCTTTTGTGTTCTGTTCAGCCTTCATGAGGTGTAGGTGACTGTATGTTCTGCCCAACCCACACCTGACTTAACACACAGCTGAGTGCACAAATGTTAAAATCACTTAACAGCGCAAATTCTTTAATACAGTTTGAGAAATTTAATATCAGTCTGTGTGCTAACAATTCTTTTGGTTCAATAGAATGCTATTTCAGAAAATTTTGGTACAAATCTCTAGTAACAATTCAAGCCGTTGGAAGACTGCAACTCTATTCTGGTACATGATGCTGAAAAATTCGATGGGGTTTTCATTATCCTGGGATCTGCTTTTCTTGGTTTACAGGCACTCAGTGGATCTCTTAAGAAAATGAAAAGGAAACACTGTAGTTAAATCATCAAAAATTTTTGAAACAAGTAACAGTAAACATTACAAAAGCTAGATTTACTCTTCCTCTGCTGGGACCTGTCTGTATTATTTCACTATTAATTACGTGCTCGAAAACCTGTGCATCTTCCAATACGAAGTAACATGTTCCAAAACAGAATGGTGGGTGCACCACACATGAAAAGTTAAACGCACCCCTCAGCTAACACGAATATGACATCTAAATACACCACACAGTGTCTAGGTTTCAGTCCCAACTACATACCGTGCAACAGGTGCTGAAATGTTATAGGTTGGTTTTTGTCTCCAAATGGCATGTACTCATATATGTATTGATCTGACAGGATCATGAACACTGTGTTTGGGAGATCCTAAGGCTAAGGTGCTACCTTTATCTGATGAAAACTACTTCACAGGTGGGAGGTAGAGGAATATTTGCACTGCTGCATATTATCCAAAGCTTCCATCATATGCCGGTCTGGATAAGTCTTTAGGACGATTACCACTGGCACTCGACATGGTCTGGTATTATCCTAAATAATACCTTCTCATATATGTTTTTAATGAATTATTCCATCACTAGTTACCGGTGATGTTATGTACTATAGACGTTATGATATTTAGGATGTTCATGCCCAGTAATGATTATATACCTTGTCACACGGTTTCCTGATATATCCCCAAAGGATTGAAAACATCCTCATACACTAAAAATTACTGTAGCATATCCTTCCAACTGCACTAACTTCTACGAGTGTGCAGTTAAACTGATGGTTTGTTTAAGCTTAGGGCACGAATTTGCTCTGTCTAAATCTTTTCCTTCCAGACTTCCAAATTGATGACTGTAAATCAGTTGGATAAGTCCACGTCTCCAGCCCCGAAATCGTCCGTCCATATGGGTGCTACTCTCTCAGAACGTAACTACTGTATGTGTACATCACTGATATATATGAAATATCGTTTTGTATATTCATTATCCGCTATATGCAATATCTCGACTGGCAAATCAGCACCTTCACTGTGTACAGTAGTTTTCCCATATATTACAGCACTTTATTGCACGAGTGACAATATATGAAGTCTAAGTATTTGCCCTAACGCCAAGGAAGAAACTTGCTGCATTTTGGCAGTGTTGGCAGTTTCCCTCCGAAGGAATTATGTCACATTAAATCCTAATACGTGACGATTAAAACAGATTGTAGCATTATCGCTACCTATCGCCTATGTGAGGCAAAATCTTAAAATAAAACACACAAATATTTTGACTGAACCGGAAAAGTCAATGCAGGAAAAGTACATGAATCCCACTCACGTGAATAAACCATGTCATGGTTGGCACAACCTGTTATTCACCGTAAGGAGCAAACTTCCGCAGATATTTACCCTTCTTTCCATCCATTACGCTATTTCAGTAAAATTCCGACACTTCACACGTCTTCGTTGTGCTTAATATCACTGGGAGTGCTGCAAGTTGCGTTGGAGCCCCAGCAGTAGTTTAATGTTGCGTTAATACCCTCCCATCATGCCCTTTGATAGACTTCAGTTTGGAGTTCCCTTCCACATTACCTATTCTTTCGAATTTCTTACATTTTGGTTCACTGTATGCCTGCCACATGTGTCCTGTTCGTCCACATCTATAGCAATGAACTCCCTAGGTGAAATTTCTCTTCGTATCCCTAATTTTGGTCACAGCTTCTATCTGATCTCAAACCGCCACTTTCACTACGTCGTCAGTTAACTTCCTAAGAAACTCTTTTCCTGACACATTGGGTGGTAAGCTACTCAAAACTGTACCAAGCCGCATCCGTCATATCTCGGGCTGGCATGCCTTGTTGGTACCGTCATTTCCCATCAGTCCCTATGTGTTGAAATTTAGCCTTCTGATCGTGTCCAAGAACTCTTCGACTGGCACAGTTCAGCTGTTCCTTGTAATACCTACAGCTACCATTTCTTCTTTATCGCTGCATAAAGCCAGTCTTCAGAATGTTAGATGTCCGTGCATACCTTAACTCCTCGTGATGCTTATTCGTACTCCCTAGCAATTCTCACCAAACGTAAACTGGCCTTATGAAGAACTGATCCTCTGATCAACATTCGAGAGTTGAGACTGTTGACGAATACTAAAATGTGCTCTTCTGCTGTACTGAAAAAAGCGGGTACTGGAGTAGTGGCGTTGCCGTCTTGGCTGAGTACCGATTTTCTGGACGAGAATTGGCCCCTCTTTCTTAGGGTTCTGTACCTCAGTCCGTAGAAACAGAACCCTCACAAGATCACTTTGATATCTGTCTCTATGTATTTCTGTCCGACTGTATGTCTTCCCGACTGTTAATAAGCCGTTTTCTCCTGAGCGGGTAGATGTATCAAACTGAAATTTATATTTCCTACTAAACTCTATGGTCCCTTGCCCGTATACAGGATTTAAGCCTCTGAGTCAATGCTGTCAATAAGATATTGCCGTTTAATTCAATTATTTTGATATTCACAAACTCACTCAACAGAATTTATAACGTGCTTCCAGTTGACTTAGTCATAAAATTTGACGGGAAGCAAGGCTTCACAGTGCAAATAAGAAAAGGATTTCCGAAAATTGTTAATCTGTTGTTATATTACGCGAGGAAACAACTTTCTGTCATTTGTTGCCCGGCTGTCAGTTTGCTCACCTATTTAGACAACTTAATCTTAAAAATTGCAATATCACTCTGAAAATTATACACCGAATTGAAACTTAAAACATGCTCTGCAGCCTTAGTCTGCCACGGAGGGACATCTCGCTGGTATCCATATCGATAACAAGCAAAAATTGTCGAGATTCTCGATTCCCGGGGAAGTTGAATTATCCACATACCTATACTGAGGTGAAAAATCTCATACGATGTCTCCTAATATCGTGTGAGACCACCTTTTGCCCGGCGTAGAGCAATAACACGATGTGGCATATACCCAACAAGTCGTTCAAAGTCCCCAGAAGAAATACTGCGCCATGCTGCCTCTATACCTGTCCATAATTGCGAATGTCTTCATGTAGAAATACTAAACAGCTTATCATTTGCAAAATGGAAGGTTACTTTAAACCTCTTTACCATAGTTTCAACGTTTATAAAATCATCTTATTCAGAAGGAAATACAGTCAAATGGTTTACATGTTGTAGCAGAGTTACGTGGAAACGCATCCTCGTCAGTCTTATAGAAAATTTCATCCCTATCTGAAAAAGACTTTTTATAAAAGCAAAAAACAATGGTAAAATAGTTTTAAAAGATATTCCAATTTGCAACTGATTGTCTGTTTATTATTTCTACAAGAAGATTTCATCCCAAGGTGCCAGCTCCAGCCATGCAGAAGATTTTTTAAATTTATAAAGTGTTACCGGTGCAGGATCTTACGTACGTACTGACTTACCGATTATGTCCCATAAATCTTCGACAGGGTTCTAGTCGGACAATCTGGTAGCCAAATCATTCACTCAAACTGTCAAAAATGTTCTTTAAACCACTCACGAACACTTCCGTTTCAGCAACGAGACGCATTGTCAGCCATAAAAATTCCATAGTTGTTGGGGAACCTGAAATCTATGAATGGCGTCCACAGCTCGTGGTCTTGTGATAGCGTTACTGCCTTTGGATCACGGGGTCCTGGCTTAGATTTCCGGCCGGGTCGAGGATTTTCTCCGCTGGTGGACTGGGTGTTTTTGTTGTCCTCATCATTTCATCATCATTCTGGAAAATGGCGAGACTGGACTGTGAAAAGGCTGTACGGACGCTGATTACAGCCTTCGTTGAGGGCTCCGGAAACCAAAAATCATCACCAGCGTCATCATCGATGAATAGCTGCAAATGGTATCCAAGTATTCGAACATAGCCATTTCGAGACAATCAACGGTTTAAATGGAACGGAAGACCCAGTCCATTCCACGTAAAGAAAGTCCGTACCATTATGGAGCCACCAGCTATTGCACAGTGTACTGTTCACATCTTAGGTTCATGGCTTCGAAGGATCTGCGCTATACTCAAACCCTACCTTCAGCTCTTACCAACCGAAATCGGGACTCATCTGACCAGGAGATGGTTTCCGAGTCTCCTTGGGTTCGACCGATATGCTCAAGAGCTAAGGAGAAACGCTGCAGACGATATCGTGCTGTAGGCAAAGGTACTCGCATCGTTCCCCTGCTGCTTTACCCCATCAACGCCAAATTGTGCCGAATGTTATAACAGATACCTTTTTTGTACGTCCAGTATTGATTTCTGTGGTTATTTCACGTAGGGTTGCTTGTCTGTTAGCACTGACAACACTATGCCAACGCCACTGCTCTCCGTAGATAGTGAAGGCCGTCGTACATTGACTGCGTTGTCCATAGTGAGAGTTAATGTCTGACATTTGGAATATTCTGCAAATTCGTGACGTTGTATATCTAGGAATATTGAATTCCCTAACGATTTCCGAAATGGAATGTCCCATGCGTCAAGCACCAACTACCATTCCGCGTTCAAAGACTATTAATTTCCATCGTACGGCCATACACACGAATCCCCTGAGTACAAATGACAGCTCCGCCAACGCGCTACTCTTTTATGTCTTTTATAAGCGATACTACTGCCATCTGTATATGTGCATATCGTTATCCGATGACATTTATCACGTCAGTGTAATTAAGTTTCTACGGAACCCTCAAAGGACGAAACCAATATTAATTATTTTTTCTTGTTTATTTGACCCATCGGTCTTCTGATTTGTTTAATGGGGCCCCCTACGAACTCATCTCCTGGGGTAAACTCTTCCCCTCAGCGTAACATTTGCATCCTGCGACCTCAATTACTTGTTGGATATATTCCAATCTCCGTCTTCCCCTGCATTGTATACCTCCTACCGTGCGCTATAGTACCATAGAAGCCACTCGTTGGTGCATCAAAAGGGGTCCTATCATCTCGTCTATTCTCCTTGTCACTGTTTTACATGTGTCCCATACTTCGCTGATTCTGCAGAGAATCACCTCGTTCTCATCTAATCTGTCCACCCAATTTTCAACTTTCTTCTGTAGCTCTGATTTTCTTCTGTACAGTTTTTCTACTCAATATTCTTTCTGATATCATCTCGTAATAAATGAACGGAATTATTTAGTTGAGCTTATTTTATAGAACTCTTTTCTCATTTAATTAAAATTTTATTTATTTTTCAAAACTATTCGTTTATCATTTCCTCCGACATTTTGTGTTTTCCTTATTACGGCGCAACATCTTTTTCCGTTTTTATATTTTCGAGAACATCATTTCTCATATTTAAGTTTAGAGGCTTTTCCTGTTTTAAAATCTTAAACTTCTCGTCAACTTTGACAGGCCTTCTTTCCTCTTGATATCAAATTTTGTTTCTCATCAGTGAAACAGAATTTTTGAGTTCAGTTCTTATTATGTTGTTATTTTTCACCTTACTAGACTGTGGTCATTAGAAAGCCTGAACTGATTTAACACTGCGAATGCTGAGGATATATATATTTGACTCACATAAAATTTTTATCCTCTCTCCTCTCTTCTAATTGTTTTAGGATGCGGGCGGAAGATTCATGCCTTTTAATATTTCTTAGCCTAGTTACACTCCTGGAAATTGAAATAAGAACACCGTGAATTTATTGTCCCAGGAAGGGGAAACTTTATTGACACATTCCTGGGGTCAGATATATCACATGATCACACTGACAGAACCACAGGCACATAGACACAGGCAACAGAGCATGCACAATGTCGGCACTAGTACAGTGTATATCCACCTTTCGCAGCAATGCAGGCTGCTATTCTCCCATGGAGACGATCGTAGAGATGCTGGATGTAGTCCTGTGGAACGGCTTGCCATGCCATTTCCACCTGGCGCCTCAGTTGGACCAGAGTTCGTGCTGGACGTGCAGACCGCGTGAGACGACGCTTCATCCAGTCCCAAACATGCTCAATGGGGGACAGATCCGGAGATCTTGCTGGCCAGGGTAGTTGGCTTACACCTTCTAGAGCACGTTGGGTGGCACGGGATACATGCGGACGTGCATTGTCCTGTTGGAACAACAAGTTCCCTTGCCGGTCTAGGAATGGTAGAACGATGGGTTCGATGACGGTTTGGATGTACCGTGCACTATTCAGTGTCCCCTCGACGATCACCAGTGGTGTACGGCCAGTGTAGGAGATCGCTCCCCACACCATGATGCCGGGTGTTGGCCCTGTGTGCCTCGGTCGTATGCAGTCGTGATTGTGGCGCTCACCTGCACGGCGCCAAACACGCATACGACCATCATTGGCACCAAGGCAGAAGCGACTCTCATCGCTGAAGACGACACGTCTCCATTCGTCCCTCCATTCACGCCTGTCGCGACATCACTGGAGGCGGGCTGCACGATGTTGGGGCGTGAGCGGAAGACGGCCTAACGGTGTGCGGGACCGTAGCCCAGCTTCATGGAGACGGTTGCGAATGGTCCTCGCCGATACCCCAGGAGCAACAGTGTCCCTAATTTGCTGGGAAGTGGCGGTGCGGTCCCCTACGGCACTGCGTAGGATCCTACGGTCTTGGCGTGCATCCGTGCGTCGCTGCGGTCCGGTCCCAGGTCGACGGGCACGTCACGTGCACCTTCCGCCGACCACTGGCGACAACATCGATGTACTGTGGAGACCTCACGCCCCACGTGTTGAGCAATTCGGCGGTACGTCCACCCGGCCTCCCGCATGCCCGCTATACGCGCTCGCTCAAAGTCCGTCAACTGCACATACGGTTCACGTCCACGCTGTCGCGGCATGCTACCGGTGTTAAAGACTGCGATGGAGCTCCGTATGCCACGGCAAACTGGCTGACACTGACGGCGGCGGTGCACAAATGCTGCGCAGCTAGCGCCATTCGACGGCCAACACCGCGGTTCCTGGTGTGTCCGCTGTGCCGTGCGTGTGATCATTGCTTGTACAGCCCTCTCGCAGTGTCCGGAGCAAGTATGGTGGGTCTGATACACCGGTGTCAATGTGTTCTTTTTTGCATTTCCAGGAGTGTATTTTGAAGCAGAACTTCACGTTGTCAGTTGACAGCTTGAGAGAGGATATAACAAAAACTTCAATACCGCCGATGTGGCGCTGTTGTCCCATTGGACAAAGTTAGCGCTGTGTATTGGTACGGATTGTCGACAGTCTATATTAAGTCTGAAGCTGTATTACAGATATGAAAGTCCTTGTGCTGTGACTTTGACGGAATAAAAATTAATGAAAGAAGAATAAAAAAACACTGTGAAGTAGCGAAGCATCGTAGTCACAGGATGAACAGAGGTTAGCTTTGATGAGTAACTCTGAAGCTCTAGAATCCGAAGGAGAATAAGTAGAGTGTGTTTCAGCTAATTCTGATTATGATGCAAAACAAATGTGGAGTAATTCTGACGAAAGATGCTTTCTCAGTAAGTCTGTTGTCGTTACACAGGCTAAAGCACCTAACAGAACGATGCTGGAAATAGTTCCTTCTACTAATGGAACTCTTGGAAGGCGTTAAACGTTTTTGGGCGAATTCTGGCATTCATTAATGACTTGCTCGCGAGTGCCTGGCGTTTGTTTATTGGCGAATCTATTTTCATCCACAATCAAAAATGCACTGAAACAGAGGCGCTAACAGTACTGAGAGGCGAAGAATTTTCTTTACTTTTTGAACAACATGATGAATGTCTTTCTATCGTGTACGTAGGGGTGCCATTGAATTCAGAGGAATAGAAGGGGACCTTCTTAGGTCAGAGCGGTGAGGAATACTATTATACAAGTCTGTAATGTCACGTTACCGCTTAAGAGATATCACAATATTTGTCAGGTTTGATTTAAAGTCGATAATACCTGAGTGACTGTAAATGACAAGTGTGCTCTCATGTCACACCTAAGGAAGGAATTCACAAGAAGCTGTCAGAGCTTGTATATTCGTGTTGGTGCGAAGCTGTTTCCGTTGAAAAGTTGATGTAGGCTCTCTCAGTTTATGGCTTTAAAACCTGAAAATTACGGGAAAAAATACTGGATGGCTATCGATAAACGTTTGAGATATAAGCTAAATGCTTTTGCGTGACTTCGTAAAGATGGTTCACGTTCTGGAGGTGAACGTCATTGTGAATTTGTAGAGAAGGAACTGATTGTGTCATATCTAAATACAAGAAGAAAATTTACGTCTGACAAACACTTAACCTCATTTTCACCTGCACAACGTCTGTAAGCAGACTAGGAAAGCTTTCTTCGTACACTAAACGAATGTACGGTACAAGTCCGTGAATACAAGAAGAAAGCTCATAGACGGCCTGTAGAAGACTGCCACAACGAAATTATCCTCAAAGAGCTTCAAGGAAGCTATAAAAATAGTAATTATTCTCAGTTCCTTGTATCCAAATATACAAACTGGAACTGACACAAGGCCAGAGCGTGACACAGTGACATGTTACAATGAAACTAGTCGATAGTAGATGATGCTGACCAGGTGGCCCGCAAGTGCTCAGTAAGATATGACAGATGAAGGTAACCTGTTCATACATTTCTTTTATGCTAGATTTAGGTCGAATCAGTGCCTGAATGATTCACCGAGAAGTAAAGAACCTTAAAATACCACGACAAGATATCCTTCTCAACTCACGGAGAAGCTTGCCGCCGATTATACAGAAAACAGGGTCAGAGCTATAAGCTATTCTCTTTCTGTCATCAGAACGAATGCAATGTGCAAAAACCTTACAGCGAAGGGAGAAGTTGATATAAGTGTGCCTCACATGACAAACCAATTAGCAAGAACTGTGCTGTTATTACAGTTCCTTATGACTGTCAAAATTGCAAAATTTAGTCTATAGACAATGATAATATGCATTTACTGGCTTACACAACCTCAAATTTTTGTCTTTATATAATGTGTATCAAAGCGAAGCTCTATATCAGAGTTTGATAATATGCTGACTTTATATTATCTGTTCCTGCTCACTCATAAAAAATATCATAATGTTCGTAAACATTTTGACTTGACTCTATTTCTATAAAAATAAAAAAATTTTTCGTGATGTTACCAACCGTTCTGGAGTATTTGCCTATTTAAGGAGATACTGATTAAAAGGGAGCAAGTATTCACTTTTTATTCTGATAGATGGAAATATTTCAAAATAAATTCTAAGTACCTTGTATGACTATTCATAATGTTTGGAACAAAAGCAAAATGATGGGCCAGTACTAAGACTATTTCATACAGTATAGCTTGCCTTCTAAAATTAGAAGTTTGAGAAGATGTGGAAGCACATCGAGTTGAGCTGGGAAACTTAGTCCCTACGATGGTGGAACGGGGTTTCAAAAACCTAGTGGGCGACTTATCTTGCACGATTCTTCGTTGTTTAATAGCTGTAGTAAATTTAACTTTTTGTTCTTTCGATTTCACACTTGGTTATCTATTGGAAAACGTCTTTAGGATGTATATTTCGTTCTTTTCAGAGAATTCCAATTTCATGTGCTGTCTGTCGTTCCTGGTAATCAACTTCTTCTTGAAGAGTAATTTTTCAGTTTTGTCTCCCCTTTTTCAACAAATTCGCCAATTACTAAATTTTAAGTTCCCTTTTGAAGAAAAATTTTTCAGTTTTGTCTCTTGTTTTTCCTCAAATTCTCCAGTTATTATCCTGTGGCGTGATTTCATTAAGTGTTCTCACTCGTTGTCCATCTCCTCGTCAAGATCTTTAACGTCGTCAGAGTGCGAGGTACCAGGGAACTCGACTTCTGCCATATTTCATGAGTATCCCTTATTTTCTTTAAATTGAATTCTTCTGTCTGTTCCTAGATCCAGTAGCCGACCTTAAGTCATAAGCATTCTATTTTTGTCGTCTTTTATGAAATAGAGTAGAATCAGTCAGTGTTTACGAATTACGATACTTCGTTTTAACCAAACTTCGTGTAACAATGCGAGGGCGCAAACTTGGCTGGTGAAATTGAATTCTTCTGTCTGTTCCTAGATCCAGTAGCCTACCTTAAGTCATAAGCATTGAATTTTATGGTCAGTTTATGGAGCATGGCAGAAACAGTCAATGTTAACGAGTTACGATATTTCATATTAACCAAACTTCGTGTAGCAATGCGAGGGGGCAAACTTGGCTCGGCGTGCAACCTAATAGAATAACACTGCCTGGCGTTCATTAAGTACATTGCTTCAAATGTGATTTAAATCGAACGGAGAAGTATCCCAGGAATTTTCTCGTAGTAGTATTCGTACGTTTAAACAACATACAATTACTTCATCCTTGTTTGAAATCGAAAATAAGGAAATAATCATCACGCAGAGCCGTTGGTAAGTCTGCGATTACGGACAGTGGGAACAATCAATATATGCCTCCAAAGTATCTACAATCGTGGGAATGGAAAAGTGTTAAAGAACTGCATAAGCTGTTGAATGGAATGAACTGTCCATTGGACACACAATAGGGATTCAGAGAAAGCAAACGTCAGGCGAAAGTACTGAGGAGTGAACGGAACGAGATTTGCGATAAATTTAGTAGTTTAACGTAGGCTCCTTAGTAGACGAGGCGAAGGAATTCTGTTGCCTTCGAAGCCAAATGCCTTATGATTGAGTGCGGGAGGTGGATGTGAGATACAACCGAGAGGGCATTCCTGGCCAAAAAGGTCTGCTAGTATCAAATGTAAGCATTAACTGGAGGAAAGAAATTTGGAGACTGTACATGTGGGACATAGCATTGCGTTGTAGTGGATGGGCTGTGGAAAAACCATAAAGAAGAGACCACAAGTATTAGAGATGTGTTCCCACAGAAGGATGCTGATAATTAGATGGTCTGATAAAAGAAGATGCTATACTTTCCGTTGAATCCACGAAGAATGGAATGTACAGAAAATATCGACTGGAAGAAGGGAAAGGAAGGTAGGGCATATGTTAAGAAGGAGAGATAAGGGTAAAAATTGTAGCGGAAGACACTTTTTGAATACATCCAACAAATAACTGGGAACATTGTGTGTATGAGCTAGTCTGTGGTGAAGAGGTGGGCGATGAAGGTGGTCCACACAGAACAGCCAGGGGAAAAAAACTATGAATTAAAGGAAATCTTATGGCATGCGTTACCCGGATTGCAACTCAGGTAGTTACTAGATTAATTACTGTGAAACTGCACACTGAGGATACGTCAGTATATTCAATAACGCCCATGTATACTTTCCAGTCAGAATGGTGTAACTGCAGAACGAAACCGTAATGAAGCTTCTAATACTTGAAAGCGTCACAGATGTAGGAAATCTCGATGAATTCCTGTCTGTTCTAATATTTGAAAGCGCGACAACTGTGAAAAATCTCGATGAATTCCTGTCTGAAGCGGAAAATTGCGCACAATGGAAGTGGCAGCGCAAATGGACATGGCCGACAGTGATGGGTGGTACCTATCAAACCGGATGACAGCAGCAAAGAGAACATTTCGCGAATGACGAGCCACACTTGTGCAAATTGACGGGTAATTTGGCGCACAGAAAGAGCGCAGCAGTTTCAACCGTGTTTGGCAACCGACGGTTGATTGACGTCACGGATGAATAGATCCGCACGCCGAAAAGTACATTTAGGGAACGGTGTCGGCGATAGCAGCGGAAACAGAACAATGGAAAAGCAGTGAGTGGTCTTCCGAATTAACACATCGGTTTTATACACTCCTTTAAGTAGGAGTGTAAAACGAAAACGACAAAAATGCATCTCGAATATAAAGAAGCAACTGCAAGGCCTAAGAGTCCTGAAATAATTTTAATGTCAGTAGAGGTAAACTAAAAAGTTGGTTGGTGGGTTTTAGGGAAGGAGACCAGACAGCGAGGTCATCGGTCTCATCGGATTAGGGAAGGACGGGGAAGGAAGTCGGCCGTGCCCTTTGAAACGAACCATCCCGGCATTTGCCTGGAGCGATTTAGGGAAATCACGGAAAACCTAAATCAGGATGGCCGGACGCGGGATTGAACCGTCGTCCTCCCGAATGTAAACTAAAAACACTGCCCGTGAGAAAAGATATATTGCCTTACAGAATACGATCTGCATTCTAGGACGGAACAGGAAGAACAGAAATAATAATGGAAGTTATTTTGTGTCACTATATTTGATAGATTTGTTGTAAACGTATCTGCTGAACACGAATAACGCTATAGGTACAAGAAAAGTTGTTTTCCGTATTTTAGGAGTAAAATAAAAAACATTTTGGTAACTCAATACACATCAGCGGGTTAGCAGCGTTTTCCAGACATGGATAATATAGTTACTGATTCACGTTACTAACACAGAACCTATACATGAAATAATATAACTGAACCTTTCTGTACCAGACACAGAGATTCGTCAAATTGCAAGAAACCGATTGTCTTTAATAATCTACACGGTGATAACTTAGTTCTCTTTCAGATTTCTTTTGGACGTAGTACCGATAAACCAGATGACACAAGATAATCGTTAAGAACAGCAACATCGGCTAAGATAATATCTTTAAATGAAAGCGGTCACTCTAGGTGTCGTAAATCTGTAGGAATATCATAACAATGTGGAAATATCTGATTCTGTGTAAGAAGCCTTCGAAACATTGTGGATATATTGTTGGAGATTTCCAAAGTGTGAGACAGGAAACAAGCTGTTCGGAATTAAGTATCACTTACAGTAGATATATGTTACAAGTGTGATATGTGTTTGGGTGCTGAACAGCGATTCTAAAGCTACTGAGAATATGAATCTTAAGAAACCGGACACTCACTTGGAAGGGTGCACAAATTTACCTTATTCTAATATAAAGAACTGATTCGTCTATGTTGCTGTGACCGGGGTGCTAATGCTAAATATCAAGTAAATTCATCTATGAAGTATCATAAATATTTGTTAGCCAAGAGTACAGAAGACTTTTGGGAATTCAGTGATGATATTATCAATATTAAAAAAAATCTTGAATGAAAAAGAGCTAGAGATTGGAAATATATTGTTTGTTGATATGTAACCCTACTACAGTTTTGTTACATTTCATAACAACGTACTATCTTACCACTCTGTTTTCTACTTACTGTCCACTGGCATCATCAGTTCTAACCTATTAAGAATGCAGTTACCACAAAGGGAATAAAAACGTTATTTTATGTTTTTATGCTGCTAGGCATGTTGTTTTATTTAAACGATTTGTGTAAGTTTATCCTGAAAATTAAATAATAACAACATGTAATGTCGTTGCTGTTGTGTTCCCTGGATGGACAGTTTTCATTTGCAAAGACGTACTTTGCTCTGTGAGGCACGAAATTTCAGGCGGATTCAGTGTTACTGGGAAATGTGGAGGATGAAACGGTATAAAGGAAAATGTACAAGTATAGTACTAACATCAGGCATGAATAGATTGAGGAAGATTAATAAGAGCCCAGCAGACGTAATTCTTAGTGACTTAGGCATTGCTTGTGCAAAGATGTGATGTTGTATGTGAAGAGTAAAGTAAACAGCACTCACATCTCAGTATAAGGTTTCACATCAACCAAAGGCAAGTTGTCAAGATATTTAACATCCTTGAACTGAAAATATGATGCTATAAAGAAAATATATGCCACTTCATTAACACAAAGGAAATCAATTTTAACGGTTATTTTAAATTAGTCTTTTTGTGATTACTCTTCAAGGTTGTTTCAAATTACCGACAATTCCTTTTCTTCGCTATAACCAAACGCCTACAAGTCTTTGGAATTATTGAAGTAGTTAGTACACTCACCACTTTAAACACTAGAGATAATGCTGCTTCCTTACAGTGAGAATAATCTCATATCTAATCTGCCATTTTAAGTAGTTAGCTACTGACATTAGTTATTATTTAAGCTTCTTGTTGTGTTTAAAACCCTCCTCAAATTTCTGTAGCGCCTCCACAATCTGTTTACATTTACTAGCAAAAGTTACTTTCCCTGCCTCATTTTCCGCTGACGTATAAAAATGCAAACTTGTATCTGCTCACTGCCGTTTACAAGTGTGAACCGAACCTTGTCCCCGACTGTTTCAAAGCCGCTGTTTGTTCCTACTCTCGCCTTCGCAGCTATTCGTCTCTGAAGAAGCTATGCACCGGTATGCTTTCGAAATGTTTAACCCCTCAGTGCTACATTACTAGTATTATTTCTAATATATGTCTACGTCACTGACAAAGATCTCGCTGGATTTTTAATACATAATGCCTCACAGCTTATTTGGAGATCACCACTATAAGATACATTTTATTTAGCTCACGGAAACAAACTCGCAGAACAACAATGCGGGAAGCCAATCTGAATACTCCAGAAAGTAATAATTTTGTACGTACATGGCGCACAAATATATACATTTTTACTAAATGAACAGTTCCACTCCTATGATGATTAAATCAACCACACTGGTTTGTTTCAAACGAATCTAGACACAGTAATATTACAGTATCTTAAGTTCGATTTAGGAACATTAGAAGAAAAACTTAGTTGTAGCTAAGTACAACTGGAAGATGTGTGTATGGAAGAACGGGAACTCAATACCTTTTCGTGTGCTCCAACAGAATTCAAGTCAAAAACCAAGAGTAGTTTGAGTGAAATAACGTCTTACTTACCGATGCCACCAACAGTATTGCTACCGCAACGAGTACCACACAAATTTTCCTGGTTAGTGAATTATCTCTAACCAACTGAGTCGGAACTAACTATTTCATTCGGCTATGTACCAAGTGTTGTGCTTATGATATTGTATATTTAAAGTCCCAAATGTGGTTCAGCAAATAAGTGAAACATCTTGTTAAACACATTATACATGAATCGGTGGTACATATCTCAATATCAGCTCGCACATTTCCTTCCATGGTTAACAGCTTCCTGCGATAAAATGGCTGCAGGTGGCAAGGGGTTTATCAGCAACGATATTTGCTTGCCGCATAATACTGAAGTACTGAGCGCAATTCCTCGAAATAAAGCAGGACAGTTCCTCATTATCCCCGCACTTTGTAAAGACAGGATTAGCTTCGAAGCCCCACAGTAATATAATACCGTTGCAGCAAACTGCGCCTGTTTTTAGCGTCCAAGTTGTATGTAGCGCCCTGATAAACGCAGCGAACACTCACGTAATTGGCTCTTCTCGTGAGCCGCAACTGTTTTCTTTCAGAATGTCACTATCCACCTGCGTCTGCTGCCCCGTAGCAGGAGATGCCGAAGCAGTTGGATGAGCCGTCCACTATCCCTTTTAAATTTTACATACTGTGTAACTGTAAATAGCCTGCCCGATTAATCGTTCCTTCTGCTTTTGTTATCTACGAATGTAATTCATAAACTATCAGTTGCTTCAGTAGTTTCTTTCTGTTTCCATACAGGGTGTTACAAAAAGGTACGGCCAAACTTTCAGGAGACATTCCTCACAAACAAAGAATGAAAATATGTTATGTGGACATGTGCCCGGAAACGCTTACTTTCCATGTTAGAGCTCATTTTATTGCTTCTCTTCAAATCACATTAATCATGGAATGGTAACACACAGCAACAGAACGTACCAGCGTGACTTCAAACACTTTGTTACAGGAAATGTCCAAAATGTCCGCCGTTAGCGAGAATACATGCATCCACCCTCCGTCGCATGCAATCCCTGATGCGCTGATGCAGCTCTGGAGAATGGCGTATTGTTTCACAGCCGTCCACAATACTAGTACAAAGAGTCTCTACATTTGGTACCGGCGTTGCGTAGACAAGAGCTTTCAAATGCCCCCATAAATGAAAGTCAAGAGGGTTGAGGTCAGGAGAGCGTGGAGGCCATGGAATTGGTCAGCCTCTACCAATCCATCGGTCACCGAATCTGTTGTTGAGAAGCGTACGAACACTTCGACTGAAATGTGTACGAGCTCCATCGTGCACGAACCACATGTTGTGTCGTACTTGTAAAGGCACATGTTCTAGCAGCACAGGTAGAGTATCCCGTATGAAATCATGATAACGTGCTCCATTGAGCGTAGATGGAAGAACATGGGGACCAATCAAGACATCACCAACAATGCCTGCCCAAAAGTTCACAGATAATCTGTGTTGATGACGCGATTGCACAATTGCGTGCGGATTCTCCTCAGCCCACACATGTTGGTTGTGAAAATTTACAATTTGATCACGTTGGAATGAAGCCTAATCCATAAAGAGAACATTTGCATTGAAATGAGGATTGAGACATTGTTGGATGAACCATTTGCAGAAGTGTACCCGTGGAGGCCAATCAGCTGCTGATAGTGCCTGCACACGCTGTACATGGTACGGAAACAACTGGTTCTCCCGTAGCACTCTCCATACAGTGACGTGGTCAACGTTAACTTGTACAGCAGCAACTTCTCCTGACGCTGACATTAGGGTTATCGTCAACTGCACGAAGAATTGCGCCGTCCACTGCTGGTGTCCTTGTCGTTCTGGGTCTTCCCCAGTCGCGAGTCATAGGCTGGAATGTTCCGTGCTTCCTAAGACGCCGATCAATTGCTTCGAACGTCTTCCTGTCGGGACACCTTCGTTCTGGAAATCTGTCTCGGTACAAACGTACCGCCGGTCGAAGTGGCCGTGCGGTTAAAGGCGCTGCAGTCTGGAACCGCAAGACCGCTACGGTCGCAGGTTCGAATCCTGCCTCGGGCATGGATGTTTGTGATGTCCGTAGGTTAGTTAGGTTTAACTAGTTCTAAGTTCTAGGGGACTAATGACCTCAGCAGTTGAGTCCCATAGTGCTCAGAGCCATTTGAACCATTTGAACAAACGTACCGCGCCACGGCTATTGCCCCGTGCTAATCCATACATCAAATAGGCATCTGTCAACTCCGTATTTGTAAACATTGCACTGACTGCAAAACCACGTTCGTGATGAACACTAGCCTGTTGATGCTACGTACTGATGTGCTTGATGCTAGTACTGTAGAGCAATGAGTCGCATGTCAACACAAGCACCGAAGCCAACATTACCTTCCTTCAATTGGGCCAACTGGCGGTGAATCGAGGAAGTACAGTACATACTGACGAAACTAAAATGAGCTCTAACATGGAAATTAAGCGTTTCCGGACACACGTCGACATAAAATCTTTTCTTTATTTACGTGTGAGGAATGTTTCCTGAAAGTTAGGCCGTACCTTTTTGTAACACCCTGTATACGTAATGAATTTTGAGTACCTATTAAAATTTGTGACGGTTTATTTGTAGTTTCTACCGATAACCTACATACACTGCATTGTTTCCTATATTGAGCTGAAAATAATTGCTCAGTATGTCACGAATGTCGACTTTGCACTGACATTAAACTGATAAAAAAGAAAAAGAAACAGTTCAATTCTTATAGCACACGTTATTATAACAATAGCTTTGAGGTAAAAGTCATTGTATAGTGCGCGATGGAATGTACTGCATATTGAGTGCCGAATCATCTTCTGAAAGGTTCTCGCGTACTTATATTTATTATGTACATTAATAAATAAATAATTAAATGGTGTGTGATGAGCTCTTTAAAACGGTTGAGATTTGCTTTTGTTTTGGATTTAAAATATTTTTTTAATTTGATTTTTATTCTTTTCACAACTATAGTTCAATTCCTTTATCTTGGCGGCTCCCGCATGCCCGCCCAGACGCGGGAGATTGCTGCGTTGCCAGTTGCACACGACGCACGCGCCAAGAGAGGCAGCGCCATAGTATAGCATAGTTGGCAATCTTACGTTTAGGGGGGAGCGCGCAGTTCATGAAGTAAAGCCACCACGGCCGCATTAACCCTTTCGCTGCTACAAAGACGTGCTCCCTGCATTCCGCGCTGTGCGCGATTTTGTCACTGCACTGCTCGCCTGTGCAGACACATCGTGTTCCGGCTGCTTTGACACTCTTATCATTCGATTCCACAAAAATTATTTGGCCCAAAAATTAGATTTTTACACATCTTTTTGACTGATACCTTTCCCCCATAAATGACTTAATTTTGTTTCGATGTTCAACGCAGTTATTATGCAGCATTAAATATAGTAAACCATTGCACGAAATTTTGAAGAGTTTGCAGAGGTAAAAGTCCATAGAGTATACTTTCCGTTTGGTCGATTTTAGTTGCCACAATATTGAGAATGAAATGTGGACAAGATACCTAAATTTCATATAAAATTTACTGTATAACAATATCTCATAAGTACCACAAAGGTGTCGTATGTAATATTGAGAAATATTCCGTTTTTCGCGACTGTAACAAAAGTTTTATTTACACTGAGCACGTTTGTCTTTATTTTAAAGCACTTCGATCAACCAAAAGGAAGTAGACAAAATAAATTAAACAAAACTGTGGACTTACAAAAACATTAGGACTTGAATATACTGTGTATCAGTGAAGTGCTCTGAGCTATGTCAAATACAATTTTTGCGTGTGGCACACACAAACAGCATTTATTTGCTAAAACACTGATCAGCCGACACAAACGATGAATATTGTGTTACCGCAGCACAAAACTACGATAGGTGACTTGGCAATTGAGGAGACAAAATACTGCCCATTGGAGATGCTTCAAAAGAGAAAAACGCGTCTGGTCTAAATAAGACGCTTATTACAGTTGCAGAGGAGGAATATATTTCAGTACCATTGGTAAAACTGCGACTGTGGAACAAAAACAAGAAAGAGAACATGAGTACCATTGTGTATGTGCCATAATTTTTTCATTGATTGAAGTTCTTTAAAATAAAGCCAAACGCGTCCGGTGTAAATAAAGCTTTTATTACAGTCGCGAAAGACGGAATATTTCTCAGTATTACATACGACACCTATGTCGTACTTAAATTAAATGAGATATTGTTATACAGTAAATTTTATATGAAATTTAGGTATCTTGTCCACATTTCATTCTCAACATTGTGGCAACTAAAATCGACCATACGGAAAGTATACACTATCGACTTCTACCTCTGCAAACTCTTCAAAATTTCGTGCAATGGTTTACTACATTTAATGCTGCATAATAACTGCGTTGAACATCGAAACAAAATTAAGTCATTTATGGGGGGAACGTATCAGTCAAGAAGCCATGTAAAAATCAAAGTTTTGAGCCAAATAGTTTTTGTGAAATCGAATGATAAGCGTGTCAAAGCAGTGGGAACACCATGTGTCTGCACAGGCGAGCAGTGCAGTGATGACAAAATCACCCACAGCGCAGAATGCGGGGAGCACGTCTCTGCAGCAGCGAAAGGGTGAATGAAGAAACAAAGCACTAGAAATTTCAAAAAATTGCATTCAAAAGAATATAATTCGTGAAGTAAGGCACTTCGATATTGTTTCTAAATAATGAAAATATTAATCACCACACAAGGTTTGAACTCACAACCTTTCATGTAGAAGCCCAACACTTTAACCGTTACGCTATCGCTGCTCGTCCACTTACATAATGCCATGAGGACAATAACATTGCACCCAAAATACTGACAAACACTGTTGGTATAACTATGAATTACTCACGCTTTGTCGAAGTACAATAGGAAATAAACAATTACCGCTGTTCCTTATTGCGAAAAAGCAGTATAAAAGAAAGTCTGCTATCAAGACATTGCTTTTGTTCTATTACTTTATTTATGACTGAACGTTTCTAAAACTGAAGACACTCGTCCATGCTCTGCACTGCAGTCGAGATCTGGCAATGTCGTTCTCTGTTCATTGGCTGACTGTGTTTTGTGACGTCAGATGCGCAGAACGAACCTAAACTCGGCCGCCAACATAAATGACGCTCACTTTAGTTGCTCGATAATGATTAATCATGAGCAAACGTTTTGTTTGTATTAGTTACTGTAATACGAGCCAATCTTGAAACACATTGCCTTTAAGTTAATACCTGAAATAATATTTTTGTATTTTGCCTCGGCTACTATTGTTAACAAGCATTAGATCTTTGATTATCATTTGAAATTGACCAGACATGCGAGAGAAATGTTCTTACCAATTTCAACAATTAATTGTAGTCCGAGTTGTGGCTCCGGATCTCGGTCAATAACTGAAAATGAAAATCTTAAAAAGTACGTCTTCGTTCACTGTGTAGCACGGCAGTGGAAAAAATATTTATTATATTATAAGCAGGCGAATCCTTCACTTCCACGAATTTCATGAATTAAGATTGCCACGTAACGGCGTCTGTAGCTGCAGCGGAGGGTGCAATTGTTGCGCTGAAATATACTTAGAATATTCATATTTAAAGGAAATGGACACGGCACAGAGCTCAGCTTCTATAAATAAAAGTGAACAATAACATTAAACTATCATACTGTGAAATTAATATTACAAATGCTCTTACATTCAACAGAAGTGAACCAATATGTCCAACTTCTAGCATGGCAGCCAAGATAAAGTGTGAACTGATAAAATGAAGACAATTGAACACAATTCTTCTATACATTAATTATCGTTTTTGGTGTGGTGCATAATTATTATTCTTTCCACTCGAAAGTTATGTCATCATTTTATATTATAATAATAGAAATGATACAGATTAATTGCCACCTGAGCGGCCAGTATAAAACTCAATTTAATATTTAGCATCGAGATAAAAGCTCTCATCCATATTAATTGTTTTAAATACTTGTGTTCCAGTTTCTTCCTACACTTTCACTGGGGACGGCACAAGGTCTGATACCATATGTTTGGCAAAAATAATTTCAGAACACAAATAAAACGGAAGGGACTTGCTGTTAAACAGTGTGAGTAAAGAATGAACGCAATGTGCGACTGTGCAAGGGGTGACGAAGTGTTGCAACATGTAACCTCCCCCCCACTTATCGACCTTAATGACACTGAAAAAATGAAACTGCGTGTACCTAATGGAAATTTGGGAAAAGCAATCGTCATCAAAGTTAATCTGTCGGTGAAGAGGGAGGGAAGGGTTACATCTAAATGAAAGGAAAAATGCAAATGAAAATTGGTGAAATTTAATTTTGAGAAAAGGGTAAAATTAATAAAGAACGTAAATGTGCGGTCGTTACGTTAACAATTAATTGGACTTAGTTAGATATTTGAGATTTGGGGATAATTACGGTCGCCAGTCCTATGGACAACTACTATAATAACTGAAAATGAAAGATTAATGCACATATAATTAGCACTAAAAGCGTGGCAACTGATGGTTGACATGTGCTGTGTGAAATTGAATGTTTGTCAGAAGTAATAAATTTCGCTACACTCTGACTTAATTTAGCAAAAGAATTAATAAAACCAGAAAATTGAAAGTTAATTTAGGGACTGAAATTAACAGTGAACTTTGTTTCTGAAGCACTACGAAGTTCAATAAAATAAGGTTAGTCTTGGGCTACCTCAACAATCATTTCAAAAGCTACTTGAACCTACGCAATTTAGAAATAAGAGATTTAACTTTGAACTTGAATTAAATGATTCTGAACAATTAACAATAGTAAAATTTAGTACGTACCAAGCTGAGCTGCAGTCACAGGTAAGCTAAAATATGGTAACAAAACTCGCACTCTTAATTTGTGCTTGTGTAGCCAGCTATGAATACTTTAACTGAACTTTGAAATTAAAGCAGTGAAATGGAATAATATTACTTTAATGCTGGTGTTTGAATTTCAACGACACTTGGGTTTATTCTGGAAAGGGAAGGGACCCTGTTTGGTAATGCTATTGGGACAACGAGCAACAAAGGTTCATGCTAAGTTGCTGTAATTATAGTTACGAAAATGGAACAGTTTCAAAAGCTGAGGTCTGCCATACAGTTCTAAAACTTTACGTGCATCCAGTCTTCCTTGTTGGTTGATTGAACGTTTGATGTCGTCGGACGAGGAGGTGGCGACAGTCACTCATTGTCGGCCGTCGCTGTTGCAGAAGCTGGATGTTGACGCGCCTTCTTCTCGACACTGTCACCAGGCGAAACGGGCTGATGTGTGCCAGCTATTGTTTTGCGTCCGCGACACCGTGTCAGAAACTATCATAGCAAGTCGAGCACAATTACATGCTGCCAAACCCCGAAAGGGCGGCAACTCGCGGGAGCGTCACACAATACACCTGCTCAACCGCACTACTCCAGCCAGACCCAGCGTATAAATACAAATAATATTCACAAAACAGACCAATTATACATCGACATAAATGCATATATATAGAAATAGTAAAACAATTACAATATACAAAGACACATAAATGTTATATCTTCAGGTAACAAAACAAGGAAAAAAATTTGCCATGCAATGGATGGAAATAGGAGGATATGCATTTCCGGCGTTACAAACAGACGATGTATAACGTCTTTGTGGAGAATTGTTATTCATTTTACATATCCTCCACCAACTGCAAGTATTATTTATGATGCTATGCCATTATTTTCATGTTTGCGGGGTACGCTCAGACCAGGATTATCATTTCAGGAGTCTCATATATAATAGCCACATCACTAATACATTAGTAGCTTTTGTCAGGTCATAAGAGCTTTGTGAATACAATATTGGGTACATTCCATAGATTCTTCATAATAACCCTGTTGATTTAAGTGTTTTTTCAGAGGATTACAGTTAATAAAGTACCGTATGTTCATTAGACAGGTTGAAAAAAATTCATAAATATATTCCCAACGTCTTCTTTTCCTTCTGCTGCTGCTTGTGCTCCACGTTTAAGCTAGTATAAATTAGTTTCTGGTTCTTCATTTTGTCCTATATATAGCTACTAATCTCCTACCTAAAGTATTAAAATAAAAGGCTTCCATTGGTTTCTCTGATTATGTTCCTTCCATTCGCTGTTTAGCTGTACAGCCTGCTCTGTTATTTATATCCTCCATATGTGTGCCATTATGTATGTGTTCCAATTTTAGCTTCGCTGGTTGAATCTTATACATATCTGAAAAACATTATCTGGTGTTGCCTATTGCCACAGAACTTCCTTGTAGCCAATCTTGTTCCCTTCAGCAAGATCTAAACTATCCCTTTTAAATTAATTTCTATAAATTGCCAGAGTAGTCGAACGGAAATCTAAGCAAGGGAATCATATGAGTTCAGAATAAACTTTGCTTTCACAAAATCAGCACTAAAGTAAACAGGTGTTACGGGTAGTCCCATAATAGTTTAAATGCGTTGTTGATGAAATGTGTCATTAAAATGAATAAGTTGTATACATCTGAGACTGTTGTTAAGACAGATTGCATGTCTCAAACTACATGACCCACGTTACTAGAAACAGAGGAAGCCATCATTACTGTTTCGTTTAAGATCACGTAAACACATTTTTCATCACAAGTGATAAGGACTATAAGAAGAAAACACTTTCTTCAGGGTTAATTGCGTTGTCGAGATTAAAACAGATGTCAGTAAAACATTCCATGATGATATAAAACAGAAACTGAAGGTACTGAATCAAAATTTTCAGAAGATCACAACTTGTTAGGTAAAACGATAAACCCTAGTAATCAAGAAGTACCTTTCTAATTAAGAATTCGTACAGGATACCAAGGAAGGGAAAGCAGGAAGGTGGAAGGAGTATATAGAGGATCTCTTCAAGGGCGATGTACTTGAGGACAATATTATGAAAATGGAAGAGGATGTAGATGAGGATAAAATGAGAGATATGATACTGCGTGAAGACTTTGACAGAGTGCTGAACGACCTAAGTCGAAACAAGGCCCCGGGAATAGACAACATTCCATTAGAACTACTGACAGCCTTGGGAGAGCCAACTCTGACAAAACTCTACTATCTGGTGACAGACCCTACGACTTACGTTAGAAGACGTATTAAGGAAAGGCATACCTACATTTCTATTATTTATGGACTTAGAGAAAGCTTTTGACAATGCTGACTGGTATACTCTCTTTCAGATTCTGAGGATGGTAGGGGTCCAATACAGAGAGCGCAACAATTGTACTATTGTACAATTTGTACAGAAACAAGATGGCAATTATAAGAGTCGAGGGACATGAATAGGGAAGCAGTGGTTGGGAAGGGTGTGAGACAGGCTTGTAGCCTCTTCCCGATGTTATTCAATCTGTATATCGAGCAAGCAGTAAAGGAAGCGAAAGAACAATTCGGAGTAGGTATTACAATCCATGGAGAAGAAATAAAAACTTTGAGGTTCACCAATGACATTGTAATTCTGTCAGAGACAGAAGGACTTGGAAGAGCAGTTGAATGGAATGGACAGTGTCTTTTAAGGAGGATATAAGATGACCATCAACAAAAGCAAAACGAGGATAATGGAATATAGTCGAATTAAGTCGGGTGATGCTGAGGGAATTAGATTAGGAAATGACATACCTAAAGTAGTAAAGGAGTTTTGCTATTTGGGGAGCAAAATAACTGATGGTGTTCGAAGTAGAGAGGATATGAATTGTAGACTGGCAATGGCAAGGAAAGCCTTTCTGAGGAAGAGACACTTGTTAACATTGAGTATAGATTTAAGTGTCAGGAAGTTTCTTCTGAAAGTATTTGTATGGAGTGTAGCCGTGTATCGAAGTGAAACATGGACGATAAATAGTTTGGACAAGAAGAGAATAGAAGCTTTCAAAATGTGGTGCTACAGAATAATGCTGAATATTAGATGGGTAGATCACATAACTAATGAGGTATTGAATAGAATTGGGGAGAGGAGAAGTTTGTGGCACAATTTGACTAGAAGATGGGATTGGTTGATAGGACATGTTCTGAGGCATCAATGGATCACCAATTCAGTATTGGAGGGCAGCGTAGAGGGTAAAAATGGTAGAAGGACACCAAGAGATGAACACACAAAGCCGATTCAGAAGGATATAGGTTGCAGTAGGTACTTGGAGGTGAAGAAGCTTGTGTAGGATAGAGTAGCATGGAGAGCTGCATCAAGCCAGTCTCTGGACTGAAGACCACAACAACAATTAAAAAATTGCATCATCCAGTCGGTATAAAAACTACATGTTTTAACTAGGAGTTGAATAAAGAGGGTAATAAAAACCTTTTAGTGTTGCACTGTCTGACAAAAGTGGAGAACACAAAAGACATTGTCAGATGTAATGTAACTTCATAGACTTACACACTGTTGGTGGGTGTGTAAATGATTGGAGTGCTGTTGTCTGTAAGATGTAGAGCTGTCACGAGAGTGCAGTTAGTGTTGTTCATGCTTAAAGTTGTTATCAATTCTGTTAGGGTGTTTAAGGTCTGTGAACAGGGTCAGATGTTGAGTGATCACTTTGACAGACATGGAATTACAGTTTACTCGTATGATGCACCATTATTAGTATTTGACAGAGTTTAAAAATGTTCTCATTGTAAGACACTGTTTCGATGGCAGGAATAACCGCAGAATGTCCAGATTTGTAGGGTATTCGGATGAGACAATAGCCCAAAGTGGGACTCCACAGAAACGCGACAGCAGGCACACTCGTAATGAAGTCTCCAGTTGACCTCATCCGATCACCAAGAGACAGAATTAACAAGGAAAACGTAAGATTTACATTTTTCCAATGATATAATAATGCCTCAACCTGTACACTAATTTCTGTCAGCAGAAACGTTTCCTTTACAGGGAAAGTAGTGGAACCGACATGGAAATTATTTTCTGATTACATCATTGTCAATACTGCTGCACTCTTCTGAACTCTACATACATGACACGGTATCTTCCTACCTTGCAGGCCGTAGGTTCAACACCAAGTTCCCAAAACATTCACATAATGTCCTCGCTCAAATGTAGTAGGAAGATACATCAGAACCAGTCCCCCCATGTTAGAGATTAATTCCTACGATCTCGACTGTTATTAAATCAGGCCAAGAAAACATCAATTAGGATGCTGGTTAGATAGCACACCTGTTTTCAGAAAAAGCAGCGTTTGTGGTGCAGACGTTTACTGTTTATTTACAGAAAATTTAAGAAACTGGTAAAAGCCTATGTCAAATAAAATCATTTTTCAGAATGAGATTTTCACTCTGCAGAGGAGTGTGCGCTGATATGAAACTTCCTGGCAGATTAAAACTGTGTGCCCGACCGAGACTCGAACTCGGGACCTTTGCCTTTCGCGGGCAAGTGCTCTACCTACTGAGCTGCCGAAGCACGACTCACGCCTGCTACTCACAGCTTTACTTCTGCCAGTACCTCGCCTCATACCTTCCAAACTTTACAGAAGCTCTCCTGCGGACCTTGCAGAACTAGCACTCCTGAAAGAAAGGATATTGCGGAGAGGTACTGGCAGAAGTAAAGCTGTGAGTACCGGCCGTGAGTCGTGCTTCGGTAGCTCAGTTGATAGAGCACTTGCCCGCGAAAGGCAAAAGTCCCGAGTTCGAGTCTCGGTCGGGCACACAGTTTTAATCTGCCAGGAAGTTTCAAAATCAGTTTTGATTCCCTGGAAATGTAGGAACACGTGACGTCGTAATGATCGTATTAATTACCGTAGAAGGCAGACTGAAAAACAGCAAACCCCAGTTCTTGCTCATCGTAAATATAGAGAAAGGTTATTAAGAATTCTGAGTGGACAACACTGTCTGAAATTTTGCAGGTACCGTATCAGCCGAAAAATTCAGGGAGTGAAATATGATCGAGAACTTGTACAGAAATCTGTCTCCACTTATGAAAAGCAAAACGGTGGTTTAGCCTATTGCCTAAGATATATAATGCACTCAATAAACAAGCAGAAATTTGGAAAGGAAATTTACATATAACATAAAAATGAAGAAAATATTCGTTGTCAACTGTATTTCAAATCTATCAAATATGGCTAAATACTAGCAAAACAGGAGAAGAATATGGTTATTGTTGTGATTGATTGTGCTGTCTAGCATGCCCGTAAATGCTATCATTGGATCTTGGTGACTTACAAAGAAGAGAAGCACCCAATAGGATCAAGCAAATTAATTTAAAGGTTATTATAAGTGTCACAGAAACAGAAACATCCTACTGAAATGACAAACATTGTGAATGACCTAATCACTTCCCACAGCTACGTTTATTATCATTTATAAACTTCAACAAATATGTTACTTATTGATATAACTTAATAAACATTTAGTAACTGGACATGAAACTATAACTGTAAAAATCTAACATTTGCACAGGCGTGTGGCCATGCCAAAAGCATTCTAATAAAAATAAGTTGCAAGTAAGACTACTGACCGTGAGAGTGGTTATGTGGTATCAAACTGAACCTGTAAAAAGAGATATAAACAACAGTAACATCGTTAATGTTCAAAATGAGAATAACGAGATAGCTGCAAAACTTTAAAACTCCTGAAGGGAATGAACCACATCAGTGCCCATGTTAACACATCGTATAATATGCGTACGGAAAACGGTGACAGTAGCTTCTGGAGACTCCACCTGAGAACTTAGCAACGACTTCCTTCTATGTACATCTACATCTACGTGATTACTCTGCTATTCACAATAAATAGCCTGGCAGAGGGTTCAATGAACCACCTTCAAGCTGTCTCTCTGCCGTTCCACTCTAGAGCGGCACGCAGGAAAAACGAGCACTTAAATTTTTCTGTGAGAGCCCTGATTTCTCTTATTTTATCTTGATGACGATTTCACCCTATGTAGGTGGGTACCTACAGCATGTTATCGCAATCGGAGGAGAAAACAGGTGATTGAAATTTCATGAGAAGATCACGTGCAACGAAAAACGCCTTTGTTTTAATGATTGCCACTCCAACTCACGTATCATGTGTGTGACACTGTCTCCCCTGTTTCGCGATAATATGAACGAGCGGCCCTTCTTTGCAGTTTTTTGATGTCATCCTTAAGTCCCACCTGATGTGGATCCCACACCGCACAGCAATACTCCAGAACAGGGCGGACAAGTGTGGTGAAAGCAGTCTCTTTAATAGACCTGTTTCACCCTCTAAGTGTTCTGCCAATGAATCACAGTCTTTGGTTTGCTCTACCCACAATATTATCTATGTTATCGTTACAATTTAGGTTATTTGTGATTATAATCCCTAAGTATTTAGTTGAATTTACAGCCTTCAGATTTGTGTGACTTATCGCGTAATCGAAATTTAGGTGATTTCTTTTAATACTCATGTGAATAACTTGACACTTTTCCTCATTCAGTGTCGATTGCCACGTTTCGCACGATACAGATATCTATATCATTTTTCAAGTCGTTTTGATCATCTGATGACTGTACAAGAGCGTAAATGACAGCATCATTTGCAAACAATCTAAGACGGCTACTCCCATGTCGTTAATATTGATGGGGAACATTAGAGGGCCTACAACACTTCCTTGGGGAACGTCGGATATTGTAAGTAGACTGTTTATGTTTTCTTATTGGCAACGTTACGTAGCGCTCTGTATGAAAATCACTGGCTGTGCTGTGTGCAGTCTGTGGCTAGTTTGCATTGTTGTCTGCCATTGTAGTGTTGGGCAGCTGGATGTTAACAGCGCGTAGCGTTGCACAGTTGGAGGTGAGCTGCCAGCACTGGTGGATGTGGGGAGAGAAATGGCGGAGTTTTGAAATTTGTAAGACTGGATGTCATGTACTGCTATATATATTATGACTATTAAGGTAAATACATTGTTCGTTCTCTATTAAAATCTTTCATTTGCTAACTATGCCTATCAGTAGTTAGTGCCTTCTGTATTTTGAATCTTTTATTTAGCTGGCAGAAGTGGCGCTCTCTGTATTGCAGTAGTTAGAGTAACCAAGATTTTTGTGAGGTAAGTGATTTGTGAAACGTATAGGTTAATGTTAGTCAGGGCCATTTTTTTGTAGGGATTTTTGAAAGTCAGATTGCGTTGCGCTAAAAATATTGTGTGTCAGTTTAAGCACAGTCTTGTATAATTGTTCAAAGGGGACGTTGCAATATTACTTCTGTTTTACTCGATGACCTTCCGTCTATTACTACGAATTGAGACATTTCCGTCTGTAAATCACGGATCCAGTCTCACAACTGAGGCGATACTCCGTAGGCACGCAGTTTGCTTAGAAGACGCTTGTGAGGAACGGTTTCGAAAGCCTTCTGGAAATCTAAAAATGTGGAATCAATTTGACATCCCCTGTCGATAGCACTTATTACTTCATTACTATGAAAAACTAGTTGTGTTTCACAAGATCGATATTTTCTGAATCCGTGATGACCATGTGAAATTAATCGTTTTCTTCGATGTACTTAATAATGTTCGAATACGGTTATGTTCCAGAATCCTACTGCAAATCGACGTTAGTGATATAGGCCTGTAATTCAGCGGATTACTCCTACTTCCGTTTTTGGTTATTGGTGTGACTTGAGTAATTTTCCAGTCCTTAGGTACGGATCTTTCTGTGAGCAAGTGGTTGTATATAATTGCTAAATATGGAGCTATTTTATCAGCATACTCTGAGAAGAACCCGTCTGGTATACAATCTCGATCGGAGGCTTTGCCTTTATTAAGTGATTTAAGCTGCTTCGTTACTCCGAGAATATCTACTTCCATGTTTTTCATCTAGGCAGTTGTTCTTGATTCTAATTCAGGAATATTTGCTTCGTCTTCTTTGGTGAAGGAGTTTCGGAAAACCGTGCTTAATAACTCTGCTCTAGTGGCACTGTCATCAGTGATTTCACCGTTGTTTTTGCGAAGTGAAGGTATTGATTGGGTCTTGCCCCTAGTGTGCTTCATGTATGACCAGAATCTCTTTGGGTTTTCTGCCAGATTTCGAGACAGAATTTCGTTGTGGAAATTATTAAAAGCATCTCGCATTGAAGTAAGCGCCATATTTCGAACTTCTGTAAAACTTTGTCAAGCTTGGGGATTTGGCGTTCTTTTAAATTTGGCATGGTTTTTTCGTTGCTTCTGGAACAACGATCTGGCCAGTTTTGTGTACTATGGGGGATCAGTACCATCACTTATTAATTTATGTGGTATATATCTCTCCATTACTATCGATACTATCTTTTTGAAAACTTCCACAACTTTCCTACACATACATGATTTGATCGAAAGGGTTGAAGACTGTCTCTTAAAAAGGCACTAAGGGCATTTTTATCAGCTTTTTTAAATAGATATACTTTGTGTGTCTTTTTGGTGGTTGCAGGTGTTACGGTATTCAGCCTAGCAGCAACTGCCTTCTGGTCGCTAATCCCTGTATTCGTCACAATACACACTGTTTGTCCAGGATTATTTGTTGCTAAAAGGTCAAGTATGCTTTTGCAACCGTTTACCCTTCGAGAGGGCTCATGAACTAATTTTCTGAGAAAGCATTCAGTACAATTTCGGATGACGTTTTATTCCTGCCGCAGGCTTTAAACGGTAATTTATCCAGCATATCGAGGGTAGATTAAAGCTACCACCGACTATAATTGTATGTGCGGGGGACTTATTTGAAATGAGACTCAAGTTTTTTTTGAACTGTTCAGCAACTATATCTTCTGAGTCGGGGGGTCGGTAAAACGATCCAATTAATAGTTCAGTCGGATTGTCAGGTATAACCTCTACCCATACTATTTCACACGAACTATCTACTTCAATTTCGCTACGAAGGAAACTACCTCTGACAGCAATAAATACTCCACCACCAACTGTATTGAATTTCTTCTTTCTGAGCACTGTTAGATCGTTTGAAAAATTTCAGTTAAACTTATTTCCAGCTTTAGCCATCTCTCTGTACCTACAACTATTTGAGCTTCAGTGCTTTCTATTAGGGCTTAGAGCTCCTTCTTTCCCAATATATTTATCAACAAGGACTGTGTCACCAATCTAGCAACAAGTCTTTACTCGTCCTCGTCATTGCACCAGCTGTTTACTATTCCATCACCTAATGGCAAGGATTTTCTATATTTATTCTCTGAAACTTGGCTGATTTTTCCAGAGCAGGAATCTCAACAGCCACTGGAAGCAGACATTGTGGGTTCTGCCACAAAAATTTTAACATTAAGGTTAAACAAACTATTGCATTTCGTAATTATTAACCAAAGACGTTGTGGTGTGAGGAGAGAGACAGAAGACTTCTCCCACTCCTTGATATGATTCTGAAGCCGACAAAACGGAGAGCTTACGCATACGCAAACGCCCAAAAGTGCTTGCATGATGGGATATAGATCTGTGAACCATTAGAAAAGCTTGTGTCAGACACTCACACATAACTACATTTCATAGCGTGGCCACAGCGCCAACGGTGGTTGACACTAGGCTTTGGAAAGACACACCTGACTGAATTTTTATCTTCCTAAATGAATTTTTCGAACAGTGCTTTATCTTCAGGAGATAGATGTCCCCATTAACTGCCTGTATTGCAAGCAATAGGGAACACGAATACTCTGTCGCAACCTGAGGCTCAGCCCTGGCATAACAGTTTTGTTACACTGTTTTTTTCCCCTTTTAAGTAATCTCTTACCTCTTGCCAGCAAGCTCGAAAGCTCTCCAACTCTGCAGGACTCTCACAACATAGAATAAAAAGAAGGTAAGTCACTGGTGGTACTATTTATGGTCGGCAAAAAGAGGTAGCATGAGAAAACGAGTGCATTGATCGAGAGGATGAACGTATAATATTCTGAAATATGCTTCGTGACGGTTTAAGAGAATATCTGCCTCACAACAGTGTATGTCAGAGAGTTTATCGATACACTTTCACACTATTTATCGACCGTTGCATTCTTGAATAGCGTGAGCGAGAAAGAAATACGTAAATCTTGGAGTCAGAGCTCTAATTTATCTTCTTTTACTGCGATGATTATTTCTCCTTCTGTAGGGTGGTGTAAAAACATCGCGTTCAGGGGAGAAATATGGTTATTTGAAGTTAGCAAAAGTATTTCGCTTCAACCGAAAATGCCGTTGTTTTATTGACTGCAGCCCTAACTCACGTATTATATCTTTCATACTTTCTTCCCTATTTCACAATAATACGAAAGAGCTGCTCTCCTTTGATCTTAATATATCTTTTTCGTGTATCCTATCAGGTGCAAATCACTCAGTGTGTAGAGTCTGGACAAGTGCTGTGCAGGCAGTCACTTTAGTAGACGCGTTGCATCTTCAAAGTTTTCTTTTCGTTTCTGTAACGCCTAGTTATTTACTTGGGTTGGCAGGCTTTGCATTCATGTGATTTAACTTCTAACGGAAATTTAACAGATTCCTTTTGGAAATCATATAGATGACTTCACACATTTTATTATTCAGAGACAATGGCCAGTTATCTCACCATTCAGGTACCTTAACTGATTCATTTCGCAGTTGCTTTGGATCTTCTGATCTTTACTTGACGTTGAGAGATAGCATCATCTGCAGAGAGTCTAACAGGGGTGGTCATATTATCTCCCAAACCGTTTATATAGATCACGAAGTACAGAGGGAATGTAACATTTTTTGGGGAACATCAGATATCACTTCTGTTTTATTCGCTGATTTTTCGTGTGTTACTTCTAGCAGTGACCTTTCTGACAAGATATCATGGATTCATCGCACATGTGAGACGATAATCCAGGCAGGCAATATGATTGGAGGTCACTTGCGAGGAACAGTATCAAAAGCCTTTTGTAGATCTAGAATTTGGAATCAGTCTGAAACCCCCTGCCGACAGACCTCGTTACTTCATATGAAGGAAGATCTACTTGTGTTTCACGAGTAACATAGTTTTTGAGTCCTTGCTGACTACGTGTCAATAAATCGTTTTCTTCTTCGTAATTCATAATGTTCGAAAACATTATATGCTCCAAAACCAAACAGAAAAATGACGTCAGTAACATGGTTCTGTAATCCAGGGGATTGCAATCATTTCTTAAGTACTGGTGTGACCTGTGTAAATTTCCAGTCTTGAGATACGGAATTTTTTACGAGCGACCGGATGTATTTGATAGCTAAGTATGGGGCTATTACACCAGCACACTTTGAAAGGAACCTAAATGGTTTACAGTCTCGACCGGAAGACTTGCCTTTAGGGAGTGATTTATACTGCGTCGCTACGCCTAGAATATCAGCTCCTAAGTTACTCACATTGGCAGTTATTCTTGAATGGAATAGTTACTACCTCTTCTTTGGTTGAAGTATTTCTGAATAAAGTGTTTAGTAACTCCACTTTAGTGGCACCGTCATTGGTATTTTTACCATTGCTGTCAACGTAGTGTCTAGTTGCTGGTTTACATTACATATGACCTGAATCTTTCTGGATCTTCTGTCAGTTTTTGAGACAGAATTTTTCTGTGGACAGTATTAAAAGCACGCTACAGTGAAGTCCGTACTAGGTCTGAGCTTGAGTGAAACCGCCAATGTAGGAGATTTTAGGTTGTTTTAAATCTGGCGCGTTTATTTTTTATTGCTTCTTGCAACAGCGTTCTGACCTCTTTTGTGTACAATGGAGGGTCAGTTCCACTTCTCATATATGTTTGTGTTAGTTAGTTTTTGGAATAAGGAGGGCGTTTCTTACACTACATGACGCTAACTGACGCTGCTCTACTAATTGTAAACATCAACATCAATTTCCTCCTATCTCTACAGCTGTAAGGTCGTATGGTGACTGGCACTGCTTGGAGCTATCGGATTATAACGCACTCAAAGGATATATTAATTAAAATGGATCATTTGTAACGGGGAAAGTGACGTTTTACTTATTTTTTATGTGAATCAGTTCTGATTCTGTAAATCCCTTGTATATTAGCACGGAAGATGGCTATTTATAGCTGAAATCTGGATATTAAATAATAATAATAAAATAATTAGCCAGACGCAAGCAGCACTGGCGCTCCTAGGTTCCGTACAAACTGAACTCTGCGTAGAGACACTTCATCCATTCCGGGAATGGAGAATCTCGGTGATATCGGCCTTTTGTTGACATTGAAACTGGCAAGATACCAGTCACAGGTATTCCACGAGTTTCAGAATGTTTTAATTTCATGTTTGGTAACGGATCAAATATGACGAAAAATTGTTTTATGTGTGATGAAATTACAAATTAACCATTTTTTGATTTTTTCCTTTGCCTTTACTGTGAAACCTCGCTGCTTGCCAAATTTAAAAAGTCTAGACGAACAGGAAATATCCTGTAGTTTTAGCTGTGTGACACAAAAGGCTGTACTCTTCGAGTACATTGACTTAGAAGCTAAAGTTTATTATACCGCCAAGGTGCTGTAAACCTTTGTATCGACATAAGTTTCAACTTGTTACCTTTACATGTTCCTGAGAAAAAGGAGGCGTAACAGCCGAACAGTCTAACAGTCCAATAACAAACAACAAAAAAATTCTTTTTCTTATGATATAACTACAAACTCTTGTTTCTGGTACATCTCCTAGTATTACTGTAAACTCTTTGATGGTATATACTTTGAAGATGACGATTATTCTACCGACAATGAACCATAAACCTTAGTATGCAACACAAACTCCAACTTGATATTCTGTTCTTGAGGGAAAGGGGGCTTAACAAACGGGCGGACAAGCAGACGTTCAAATAAAGAAAAGATAGTTTTTCGTGTGATATAACTACAAATTCCAAATTTAAGTATTTTTTTCCTTTGGTTGTACTGTGTCACTTTCCTTTTAGCAAAACTTCATGATTCTAGACCAACGGGAAATACCCCACAGGTTTTGATGAGTGAGTTCTCGAATATCAAAACATGTGGCATAAATGCCAAAATCTTTCGAGTCCACTGACTTAGAAGTTCCGGTCTTTTACTTCGCTATGGAACCTTAGACCTTAACATGTACGCAATTTTTAACTTGATACACCTGCCCGTTCGTGAGAAAAGGGATTTAAACAATTGGACAGAAAGACAGCCAGACAGACAGACGGACAACGAAGTGATCCTATAATGGTTCCGTTTATACTGATTGAAGTATGAAACCCTAAAAATAAATGAGATTGCTACTGATTCCCGAGTTCCTATCCTCTCTGTTCAGCAAATGTATCATCTCACTCAGGGAGGGGAGCTATTCACACAAACCACTTATTAACATATTGCGGTTGTCAAGTACAAGCTCTACACAAAGTGACTCATAGGAACTACGTCGCTGCAAGATAAACTACTACCAACAGTAACAAACACATCTCCACATATATTCCACGTATCTCTTCTGAATAGCGTTAGATCCTCTATAAAGATTTCGGCTGAAATTAGCTCCTGATTGAGCCAGGCTTCAGTAACTATAACGATTCTAACTCTAGCTCTTGGAGTGCACTTCATGCATGCAATTGCAGTTCTGGTTCTTTCCCAATGCAGCTACGATAAAATACAAATACAGTATCGATTTTTGCTGGCTCTACCCTCGCACCGTGTTCACCCTGCACCTTTTGAGACTGGAGCCCTTTCTGTACTTACCCAAAAGCTCCTAACGTAAAAAGCCACAAAGTGCCCATTACACAACGCCAGCCACCCACATGGCCGCCACCTGTGTGCAATGGACCCCTGACCTGTTAAGAGGAAACTGAAATCTCATCACTGTAGTGTGAAAGTCGAGTAATCTACAGCCCGCTTGGACACAGAATGGACTGAACCTATTGCACAGATTCTCCACTCGTCCCCTTACCAAAAGTCAGTACTTGATGTGAGACTGACAGTTCTTGCTATTTCAGACAGCCGCCAAAAACCATAGAGATTCTCTTATGATGCCAAGTAGCACACAGGCACCGATATGAGCGACCATATGCAGTTGGCTGCACCTTAAGCTGCTCATGGCATCTGAAAGCATTTGGTCACATCTTGCATGACTTCCTCCGGTATGCACACATCGTGCGCACCTGATTTATTACGCTCCTTCGTAGCTATGTTACATCTATTAATACCCGTATCTAGTACGTCGACAACCGTTCTCTGAAACTGAACAAGTGACGGGACCTGCATCAGGATCTTTTTCAGCCACAGATAGAGCTCAACACCTGTTTGTCAGATGAACTGGATGACTCTTTGATTAGTCTCCTGGAATGTCTTCCGCTGCCTGCCTAACCTCTAAACGACCTCTCACTCGAACTCGGGTAACGAGTCAACCTTTGTGTGGGCAGTAACCGGCGCGTCCAGCCTGGTGCCTGCTGGACATCCGTTGGATCGCCACACTCGACACCCTACAGTCTCAAGCTGCATGACTGAAGCCAGCTACGCCTGTGGCTGTAAATGAAGGATAACCAGTCACAGTCCCTATCCACACCGAAGAAGACAGAACGATGCACAAGACAGTTACTTAAAAAACAGCAAATACACGAACATGCTGGAATGTTCAGGATTTACTATAAAATGCGCATGTAAAAAAAAGACGCTCCTAGTTAGAAGCTCGTAAAGACAGAAATTCACAAATGGAACCCTGTGTCTTACTGTGATGCCGAGCTGTGTAGGGACGAAAGCTGCTGCCTTTCTTAACTTTCTTGGAAAGAGTTTACATGAGGAATATCAGCAAAACTAAAAAAAAAAGTTACTGAAATGTAGTCGACATAGGACTGGTGATACTGAGCAAATCAGATTACAAAATGCGACACCAAAACTAGGAAATGTGCTTTGCAAATTATGACAGCAATGACCGAAACCGTGGCGATATTAAAAATCATCCTGAAAAGAGAAAGAAATATATATGCAAGGATATCTTACTACCGAACGTAAATTTGGGTGCAAGGAAGTCCTTACTGAAGGAATTTGTCTGTGATGTATCATTGTATGAATATGAAAGGCGGACAGCAAGTAATTCAGACGCAAAGAGAACTGAAGCTTTTCAAATGTGGTTCTACATAAGAATTTTGAAAATAAGATAGGTGGATCAAATAACTAACGAGAACCTACTGAATCCAACTGGGGAAAAAAGGAATTTCTAAAATAACTTTAATAAAAGAAGGAATAAGTTGATTACACATATCTTGAGGCATCAAGAACGAGTCAATTTGCTAATGGAAGGAAGTGTTCGAGTAAAAACTCTAGATGGAGACCAAGAGTTCAGTACCGTAGCAGGTTCAAACGGAAGTAAGGCGCAGTAGCTTTGCAGTGAAAAAGGTCTATCCTATGCAGGATAGACAAGTGCCGGTCGAGGTGGCCGAGCGGTTCTAGGCGCTACATTCTGGAACCGCGCGACCGCTACGATCGCAGGTTCGAATCCTGCCTCGGGCATGGGTGTGTGTGATGTCCTTAGGTTACTTAGGTTTAAGTAGTTCTAAGTTCTAGGGGACTGATGACCTCAGAAGTTAAGTCCCATAGTGCTCAGAGCCATTTGAACCATTTGATAGACAAGTGTGAAGAGCTACACCATAAAGTGTTCGGTCAGAAGCCCATTACAAACACGACATGTTTATGGTAAGACGGGCTATTCAAGACGTCGGCCATAATATGCACATTTTACAGATCGCACAAAAAGTGACGTAGCCCGATGTATTGGAGGAGACTAACATCTTAGTGAAGAGAAGAGCGCGCCTCATAAAATTCTTAACAAACACTGGGAGGTCAGTCACTGACTGTATTTTATTATCTTTGATGATTTCCTGTGCACTATGCGTGCATTCAATTTTCAGATACAGCTAATGACCTGCTAGGTTGAACTCAGGTTTTGACTATGTCGTGTGGAGTACGGCCAACTCAGCGAGACTGGTTTCTGTAAGAGCCACAGACGTTCACGTGTGACAATGCCTAGGCGGCACATGGCCGCAAGAAGTGAAAGTTTGCTGCCCTGAACCGCCCGTCGCGGCTGAAGACGAGTTTATTACTGATTTTATCAATGGCTTCCCATGTGCCTCTTGACTTTTTCGCCTAAATAGCAATTATTTCTTCCTGTCTTACTTCCTCGTGTGCAATTCCCGCAATTTCGTACATTTTAATAAATTTGTTGCTTCTATAGAACACTTTCGGCCTTTTGCAACTAGCTTCATTTTGGATGTTTAACAGCAGCTCATCCCATCAGCTATTGAGCTTCTATCTCTTTACGTTTTACCCCTCCTCAGCTCTCTTTCTTTATGCATACCTTCTCGTGAACTTATTACGGCATGCTACAAATGTTTTTATAATAGTAACTTCTCATGCTACTTTGTAGTAGACTGTGTTCATTAGAATTTTATAAATGTTGTCTTCGTTATTTGGATTTGTCTGTGTCTTCTAATTGAAACAGTAGTGAGCCGTGTATCGACTCTTGCTACACCTTGTATTTAGATTGCCTTCGTTTTCCTTTTCTTCCCCTGACATGTTTGTTTGATAGGTTGTCTATCATTAAGTGACTGCTTGGTTGTCTGCGTTTTTGCGTCCGGGAATCTGCTATGGAGGAAGTGAGATCTCTGACCGGTGGTAACTTCGTGTGGTGGCGCGGAAGTAGGGGCGATGCGGGCAGAGAGAGTCTGGTGGACACGGGAGGGCAGTGTGGCTCGCCGGCGTGGACCAGGCGTGGCCGGTTGTACCGAGTCGCCACGTGATGTATGTCGGCTGTGTGTAACGAGCGAGCGAGCTGACTGAAGAGCTCCCCGCGGGTTGGTTGTATACAGAATCGCCCCACGAGTAGTTGCTGTTCATTTCACCTTGGTGGGGCGTTAACAAGCTTCTTGAAGTCCTCCATTTCAAAACTGGAGTTTAAAAAGGAGACACCTTACATGAAGGAGCAGTCACTACCCGTCAACGTTGCAGAGAAGACGTGAACTCAGGTGACAGAGCGTGTTGTCGCGTGACCGTGGCCTGTTGGGTACACTAGTGACGCGTGGGCGGACGGATGTGTGGGTCCTTGCCATCGGAGGTCGTGTACTGCCTGTTCGAGCATAATTGCAAGTTAAGATAGTGGAAGGTTTAATCATTAAGTAATAAGTTTGCGTAACCAGGGTCTCTTCTGCCTTGAGGCCTCCGGCGATCGGGTTTCCTGTCCCCGGCACTGGTGTAATTAAAGACAGCGATCTTTCCTCCTCATCTCGTTACTGCCCGATGGGAGGTGTAGTTTTGACAGTTTAATTGTTTCGTTATTCTGTTGTGCGTTAAGAGTGTTGGTTGATCATGTGGTCGCTCATTCAGGACAGTGTGGTGTAATGTTTCCTTGCACGAGGTTAGCTATAATTCTGTCAGCAAATTAAGCCATCTTATTATAAGTTTTCGCTGGCTAAAAGTCGGTGCAATGACCCACCTGCGATTGGCAATTATGTTTACGGGCGTATTTAAATTGGTCACTATTCTGCCTACCCTGAGAATCCCTTAGTGAGTGATTTGTGGCCGCCTTACACGGGTCCGTAATATCCGTTATGTTCTAATGATATTCCAGGACACTTTTGTTTAAAAACCTTTTTTAAATTCCTCCATTCCTTTCCATTAATCGTGTGTTTGCTGAGACCTTTGATTTTTCTTTTAATTGCGGTGTTGGTAGGTTCACTACCTCACCGTACTCTATTACTAAAGTTCTGTATTTACTTTAGTAGCCTGTTTACTAACATTCTTTAAACATTTTAAACAGTTCTATTGCTATAAATTACTTGATTGCCGTTAGCGGCGTGTTTTGAAAGGCAGTTATTGCCGTAATGCTAGCTTCTATGTGGTTTTTTAAAGAAATTTTTAAACTGTTGCATTGCTATAAATTACTTGACTGCCGTTTTTTAAGAAGAATTTTTTAAAAATTGTTGTATTGCTATAAATGACTTGATTGCCGTTAACGGCGTATTTAAAAGACTGTTTGTGATCGTACTGCTAGTTTCTGTAAGATATGAATAAAACATTTGTCTGTGAAAATCTCAACTCGACAGTAAACTCTCAGAAATTTGGCCCCGTTTCCCAACTTGTGGTGTCGTATGTAGTAACTAAAACCACTGTGTGTGTCAAGTAGCTATACATCCTCTTATCGCACATACATTGTAATTGCGACTCTGCTCACCCGTTATTTACTTATTTTGGATACTCTTGCTTTTGACATCCAGCGGCCAGTGTTGTAGTGGCTGTAGTTAGAAATTTGTGGTAAGATCTTATGGGACCAAACTGTTTGGGTCATCGGTCCCTAAGCTTCCACACCACTTAATCTAACTTAAACTTACGCTAAGGACAACACTCACACCCATGCCCGAGGGAGGACTCGAACCTCGGACCGGGGGAGTCGCGCGGTGGTGGCTATCACGATAATTAATTAGCTACATCCTCCATACACCAGATTCATGGTAAGCGTTATGATGAGTGTGTAAATACATCAAACATTGAACACTTAAAAATAACTGAATACTAAAGTAAAAAGTGAATGTTTATGCAGTGGCTTGCTGGCGATTTACTCATCTGTAAGTGACACTTATAAATTAAGGTTCTTATTGTGTTAGGAATCATTATGAAAAAACCTCTTTTCTCTCGGAAATTTCTTCATTGGCTTAATTTGTGATTGAATTTTTAAAACCTCAAAATAAAATTGACAGCTAAATTTGAAATAAACCTGCTCGTTCATTACCAAAAACTGCGTAGCCTGTCACCTGATCTATTACTTGTTAATTTTTGGTACATTATTCCTTGGTTTTCGGCCTTCAGCGGCCATGAACCCATGTAGTGGTCTTAAGAAGCGCAGTAACATGCAATGTTACCAGTCATATTATTTGGGCAGTGAAGTCACACATCGAAGCCAAAGTGTAGAGGATATTAAGTACAGACTGGGAATAGCAAGGGAAATAGTGATAGAAAAGGAAAATTGGCTAAATCGAATAAAGTTTTCAGTGTTAGGAATTCTTTTCTAACGGATACGTCGGGAGTGTAGTGTTTTAGTGAACTAATATGTGGACAATATACCGTTCAGAACTGAGAAGTGTTGAAACGTTTGAAATGTGGTGCTGCAGACGATTGAGAATTTTAGGACAGATCGAATAACAGATAATGAAAGATTGTATCGATATGATGAAAAAATGAATTGATGGCATAATACGCTACAAAGGTGTCACTTGGTTAAAAGACATCTTGTTGTATAACAGGAGCTGCTAGTAAAATAATTGCCATCCTGCTACTGTTTGTACTTTCCCATTACTCAAGATAAACTGCGATTTTAGCTTCAATGACACGTTAGTTAGGTTTATTGTCTGTCGAGTGTCTTTGAAGAACTAAAGGACGCAACTGCCTTACTGGATTTTCTGAGGCACGTCCATTTTCTTATCTTGTCCTAGCATTTTGCTACTAGTTGTGTAAAGTAAGAATGATTTATTTGTGTCGATTCGTGTGTAGAGCAGTGCTAGTTCAAAGATGCATTTGTTACTTGAGTTTTACTGCCAACTTAATACCTACGGCGAATGTTTGCTAAAGAGGAATTTCAAGTCAGAGGTACACCTGCAGTGGAGAGTTTGTCTTCATCGGCGTATGGGGTCGGTAGGGTCTCCTCCCCACCCCTCTGGGTAGCTCAAAGAGACCGTTGACCTTTTATCTCCATTTTTGGTTTTCAGGTTCCGGCTTTGTGAGGGAATTGGCGGGCTCTGTCTTATTCAGTTCGAATGGTAAAGTATCAGGAGCGAATATACTGTAGTGCATATTTTTAATCAGTTCTTTTTCCGGTCTCCTTTAGTTAGAGTAACGTTGCGACACAAAATTTTAGTCGTTTTTCACATAAGTGCATTAGTCTGGACCTACATTTCTAACATGCCCATCTTGATCATTTCTAAAAAAGCGCGTGAGTCTAACTAAATGGTGCTTCAGCACATTTAGTGTACGCCGACATTACATCATGGCGTATTTTTGCTTATTAATTTTTGTTAGTTTTTAGTAATGCTTTTTATCACTTTCTTTGTTGGATAGGCCTTATGCATTTGTCCATTAGGTAGCCAAGTAGTTGCAACCACTCTAACGATGAGAACGGATCTTCATGTAATTACCTCTACTCAGTTTTCCATGCGTGTGAACAGTGTGGAATATAAAAGTATTTTTGCGTTTGTTTGATAAACTTTGTATGGTTTTGTATTCATGCAATCACGTGGAAACGACTGAACGAACAACGAAAAGCACCTAAACTAAATAAGGTAAGACTAGATATTGCGTGTTTTATGTGGGCTAGGAAAATAATCCCAAATGTTGAGTACGTAATTTGTCATTGAATTCCATTTAGCCACGACGTGGTGTCTGCGCAGTCACTGAGCCCTGATGGTTCTTGTAGATTTTCATGTTAGGTATCTCTTGTATTAAATATGTAATTTTCATTACAATCAAAGAACGATCATAAATGGCGAGTACATAGTATACCCACATGGTGATGACTACACCTTCAATTAGCCCTGATAATTCTTCAAACGTATGATAATGTGAAGTTTAATGGGGACCCAATTATGATTTATATGCCGCTCTGTATTGTATATTTTTGTCAGCTTGGCTTCGTCGTGATCTTGTCAAAACTAAGCTGGTCCAAAAACATTCGAAAGGGTAGCCACACATCGGTGTGTCTCTATTGCATGATTATGAATCTATTGCATCCAGATGAATGTTACTCCCTCCATCAGTTTGTCTACCTAGCTCATATACCCATTTCGTGCACCCTAGTTTTCAAATAAATTGAGAGACCAATTATAAGTAGGCTTCGAGTGCCATCAGCGCTTGAAATATGTATATTGTGCTGCGTCTCTTAATAAATAGTATGTTTCATCAAACAGTTCCTGTCAGTTATACGCGCTGGTTATTTCTCTCACCTTACCGCACCTTATAATTCAATAATATGTAGATTTATTCCAATGAAGGACTCATATTTGAGTTAAAATGTATATATATTACAGCAATATGTGAAATTTCATGTCACACCGAGATGTAGTTGATCGTGATATGTTATTTTCTTTGGTTGTTTGTTTCCTTATCGAGTTATCCGTTGTGATAGTTTGATTATTGTTCAAAATACTTAGCTGTTTTAGGGCTTATTCGGGGAACTCTCGTTGTTTTCTAACAAGCACTGAATCAGTAAAAGTGTCGTAACCACAAGCAGTTTCGGAAATTTTATTCACTCCCTCACGCTATTACTTCAGGCACAAACCCGAATAATTCTGTCTACAACTCTAACAATCCCCCAACATAGCTACAAGAGCTACAACCCCTCTATCTTTTAACCACTATTTACTCCGTCGTTCTAAAATTTTACCAGGCTGCATGAGTAAAAAATTCAGAAATTTAGAATTCCTTCAGGTTTTCTAGATAGCCTCACTCCATATGAGTACAACGCACAGAGCGTTCGTAGAACCATATGAAACTATCGGAAACTTCCTTCTTTGGGATATTGTCCGCTTCTCGCATCACCTTGTTTTGAATTCAGTTACGTTGTCAAAGCATTGATCCTTCTTGTGGATTTCTGCACTTCGTCGTTTTGTGTTAGGTTCATATTAACAACACCAAGTCTCTTCACTCGTGATTTTTTTCTAGAAAAGAAATATAGGCGTTATGAGTTTAAATCAAATTACGACAGGTGTCCACGTGTCGTTGTCAGCGTTCGGTAGTTACGGTGTGTGGGACAACCTTGCAAACACTTTTCACTTCTTAAACAATTTTGGAGATGGTCTTAGAAACATAATCTATAGATGTTTCTCCATTGCGGTTTGTGTTACAACATTTTCGTGTATGTACACTGCAGCACATTCCTCTGTAGGTGTGCTAGCCAAACTTCAGTGCAAGGTCGCTGCAATAGTCTCTCACCAGCGAAATAAACAAGTTTACAGCCCTGCGAGAGTGCAGTAGCGAGAAGGGATTGCGTAAATAAATTGTGCTTTGCCTGAAGTATCGCTCGACGAGTATTCGTCTAATTCCGTAAGATTTGGATTGGGACAGGAGGACAGATTATCTGGAGAAGAGACAGTTGCCAGACGCCACACTTTCCCTCGAGGACTTTTGTGAAAGTAGCTGAACACGTCCCGAGATACAGGTGTTTAAAAACCTCTTACATTTTTACAGGAGATACAGCAGATTGAATCTCGAAAAAAATGTCCTATAACCTTAAGCCTGACACTGAGTTCTTTAAATATGGACCATTCTATTCTGTGACAGTTACCTGTTCTTTGCCTCTGCATGAATTCCCTGTTGTGGTTGTACGTATTTCCGCTCTCCTCCTCATGATTTTTTGGCGCAGTCGAAAGAGGCGTAGGTATGAATTTGTGCGCCATGATACAAAACCTGTTTCCGATATCTCCCTGCACGCTAATGTTTCCCAACAGCACGGTTAATTTGTTGCAAAGAAACTGGTTACTCGTCAGGTAAATTCTAGGACACTGCGAGCCCGTCACCGACCATTGCAGCCTAGATAGCGATACTAAAGTTAACATGATGTTTGCTTCGATGATCAGACAAGAATTTACACCTGCACATCTGTGTTCTTTATGGTTATCTGCCATCTGTCATTCCTAGCTCCTCCTTCAACAAAATATTAGCTATGAACTCTGGAATTTCGACACTTCATCTTACATGAAAAAACCTCGATATAAAAATGTCACAAAAACATCCAATGAACGAGGAGAAAGGTAATGACTGCTAACAAACAGCAGCACTCCTAAATGAATGCACGGTGGACCTAGCTGGCCGTGAAAATTAGATCAACAAAACGAAACCCTGATGCCTAATAAAGATCCATTCTTACCATTCTGAAGATATATGGCTGCAGCTGTATCTCAGAATTCTAAGTTCAGCATTTGCATCTCATTTCTGCCGTAAGGTGGGGATATTTCAGAACGACAGCCAAATGACTAGCACACTTGACTCGCATTCGAGAGAAAGACTTTTCAAACTCGTGTCTGCCCATCCTGATTTAGGTTTTCCGTGATGTTTATAAATCACTTCAGGCAATGTCGAGATGGACCCTTCTGAAGGGAATGGCCGATTTCCTACTCCATCCTTCCCTAATCTGAGCTTGTGCTCCGTCGCTAAAGACCTCTTCGTTGACGTGACGTTAGGCACTAATCTCCTCCTCCTCCTCCTCCCTCCTAGAAGACATTTTGCTCTGCAGCGCTAAGACCAAGTGAACTGCTTAGAATGATGTCTTTATGGCACCCTAAATACGAGAGTTATTCGGAAAGTAAGGAACGATCGGTCGCGAAATGGAAAATACAGTGAAAATCTGATGAAGCTTTGCACAGATGCCTTGGGCACTGTCTTCATGTCGCTCTTTTCAATTCTGAGCTCACAGTGACAAAGTAAAGATGGTTAGAAAGTAGCGTCTCTAGCCAAGCATGAGGGCCTGGCGAAAGATTTCGCCTGAAGCTATGCAATCCAAATAACATAACATGTCATGCGGTTAGTTCTACACGACAATTCTCAGTCGCACTCTGCAGGGGCAATGAAGATGCTCCTGCAGGGTTTTCGATGAGAAGCGTTTCATCACCCACAATACAGCTCGTAATTGGCTACACATGAGGTTTTATCTCGGCTCAGATGAACCGGTGGCCATGAAGACAATATTTTGACACAAACAACGAGCTGCAGTCCAGAGTAGAAAACTGTTGAAAAGCACTGGCGGCTGTCTTCTGTAACAAGCGAAATGAAAAGTTGGTACAACGCTACGACAGATCTCTACGTCTGAGCGGCGACTGAGTAAAGAAGTAGCTGGAAGGTGTTGCTAACCGTTTCAAATACAACAGTTTTGCTTGTCGCTGTGGTTTCCATTTCGCGATCAATCGTTCCCTACTTTCCGAATAGCCACGGTAGAAGTGTAGTGTCCAGTGATACTTTAACAAGCAACTTTCCTACTCTCATGGATTTTTCCATTGATAACCAAAGACATGTATTACCCCGTGGGTATCGGCAAGAAGGCAGAAAATTTCTCCCGATATAGAACAAATTTCAAGATACAGCTGAGGAGGATGAGTTCGATTACACGCACGTGAGAACTCTCCCACGCTAACGAAGTAATTACTATGGGCCTTCTTGGAATTTCTTGCTATAATTTGAACAAATATTCCAGCTCGCCTCCTCTGGGATAATAGCTTGTCCCACGCTTCGTTGGCCCATGTTCTCTCCTGCGCTTCAGATATTTATAGTCGTTGGATTCTTTTCTTTTTGTGTACTATGAAGCTTTGGGTTGTGCTCTCTGTCCTCGATGGCCGCTCCTGCTGTGCTTGGTCGCCATACCACGTTTACCAGCACAAGACCCTGTCTTTCAGCAGAAACATCTTGACACTCGTGTGGTCAGCTGGTGATGTATCCCTCTTACCAGGCTGCTAAAAGCCTCCAGGCTGACTTAATTATAAGACTCACTCACAGTACCAAAAAGAAGGTAAGCATACTTAATTATAACCAATAATTAGTTGCTATTGCTTGAATTTTTGTTATGGCGTTAGTGAGGTAACTTGATTTACTAGTCGGGTAGGATTATTGTGTTCTTAAACATACCAGGAGACAGTTTTAGGAAAAAATCTGCTATGTAACACTATCCCATCTAATTTCCAAAATCCTACCCAGAGACGTTTTTGTTGGACTATATGTAAAATATTTCGTGTTATTTTGCATGATCATCTAAAGATGTCTCATGCCACATATGATGGGTGGATAGGTTGACCTCTTGCCAAGGTGACAAAAGGTGAAATTCATATACACACTTAACCACAAGCTTCCTCACACTAATTCATGTATGCTCGTGGAAGGGTAAATTTAGCTGCTTTACATGTAAGTGAGAGGAACACCAGTTAATAAACTCCTCTAGACACTTAATAATTGCTTTCAAAATGTGTATAAAATAAGGCAATGCCCTGAGAACCTCACACACATGGATAGCTTACGTTTTAACAACCAATATTTGAAGCCTATTAGGCAGTTACTAATTAACATTCACACTTGGTGTGCCAGAACTGCCTATCAATCATTCTGTCAGAAAATTATCCTATCAACATGGTTCATGACAAACACATTCTACATATGGACACATGCAGGGTTGGACGAATAAAACTGGCCTGGACGACTGGATACCATTGGACGTGAATGTACGCATATAACCGCACCCCGTGACGTGCACGCCACGTGTATCTCCACCCATGATCCACGCTGGTTAAGAGCTTAGTGCGGGCCGTGTTAGTGTCAGTGCAGCAGTGCAGTGGGGGGATGGTACTCACAGTGGAACAGCAGGATAGTCACAATGGGGCAACGTGTGTTCGTTGTGGAAAGTTACGTGACGACAAAGTAGTGGAAACGGTGTGGTCAGCAATTTTCTGAGTGGTTTAATGGTGTCAAAGCGCCAGCAAATAGTGTCAAGCAATGCTTAGTCTCAAAATGGTGACAGGCAGTATCCGTTTTTAACATGTCAAAAAAAAAATTCCCATACGTTCCCATATAACAGGAAATGTGGCTGCAGTTCACCAGAAAATACTTTAGAGTCATACCAAATGAATCCAATGCTTGTCGCAAGAGACCGGCATCTCAGATTGATCATGCGGTCGAATACCCCACCTGGACCTGCACATGCATCCTTACCAAGTGTCTGTTGTCCATGCATTAAGGGGCTCCTGAAAGGCTCAAAATCATGAGAAGTTCAATTTTTACTTTTTTGCGTTTTCTGAATCTGCAGACTATTACCTTTTAATAGATATATAATTTATTCAATTCCGAAGACAACTATTTTTAAATTTTTTTTGAAATGTGTTCTACATGGGCGTGACCCACTGTGGCGCTGTTAAGCTGCTGTCAAATGGTGTTATTATTAACGTCCGTGTTCATCAGGTACGTTTTAGTGATGTGAGATAAAGTATGTGTTGTGGCTAACCTGTGGTGGTTCAAAATATATCGCTGGTGTGATTGTCGATTGTTTCATGTTTATTTACTCTGTCGTTATCTCGAAAATATTCGTAATGAATTCTGTTTCTTGAGTCTCTGTTTTGTTGAAGTATAATAATGAGTAAAAGTAAAGTTATTAGAAATCCTCTGAAGGCTTTTAAGAAAAGGAGAAATGTTGGAAAGCCAAAGGTATGTGTTATTACTGTAAACAATAAAGACGATAACCAAGTGAGTGAACCTAACCTCTCAAGTACACCTGCCCATTGCAGTCAAAGTGGGAAAGAAAATACTTCACACAAGAAGCTTGGTTCAATGAGTGAAAACTATGAATGTTTTATGGGCCAATCGGATGTGAATGAAATATTTGATATGTCGGTTCTCAAAGGAATTTTTTCAAACTGTGTAAGATGTATTCATTGTAGAGAAGTTGGTCTGGAACTCTCCATAATAAATCACGTAGGACTTGCTAGTGAAATACAACTGAAATGTGATAAGTGTTCACACATGACCACCTTTTGGAACAGTGTTGCAGTAACTGCAACTGAAGAAAATGGTAGCAAAATCTACGAACACAACAACGAGCGATGCTTGCTTTAGACAAGGAACGCCTTCGGGCTGCAGACAGGGCTGTAAAGAGTCTAGAAATACAAGCAAGAGTAGACAGGAGGAGGAACAAGAGGATGCTGGAGGAGGAGTTTGCAGAGGATGAAGATAATCCATCCTATGGACCTGGAATGCACTAAAAAGTTAATCCAATCTTTGTCGCTCGATTCCCAAAACTTTTATTTTCTCACACTAATTACATGTTTTCTAAGGATCTTCCAAACATATTTGTTTCAAACTTTCAGTAAATGTTACACAGTACCTTCTGCATAATTTAACACAGCCTTTTTCCAAAAACCTGCATATTTTTGAATATATAAATAAAAAATTGCAAAAAAATGTTGTGAATTTTCATTACAATTGAAAAAAAATCATCTTTAATAACTGAACTAAAATTTTGTAAAATGTTTGTGTTAAGTTGTAGCCCATATTCCAATGAATAATCTGTAAGAAGTTCAACTTCCTACCTCAAATACTTTGTGAGGAAAGATGTAATTTATAAGCGTTATTTTAATATTGCAAGTATAGGGCGTTCCGGAGGCCCTTAATACCAGCAGATGCTTCCCAGCGCCTCCAGTTTTGTGGGTGACTGTTCACTATGATAAAAATACGTGGTTTGGGGATGGATCTGCTGTTTATGTCTAATGATTACCTGACTTCAACTGAGGGGTCAAGTCAAGTTACAGAATCACAGGGTCTGGCCAGTAGAGAAAGCCAAGAAACAACATTGCGTGATCAGAAGGTTGAGGACTGGTGTGCAGTGCTTGCACGCCCCCATTATTGGTCCCATCTTACCTCATCAGACGATCACTTTGGTGTGTTACATTGCCAACATTTTGAAACGATTTGTGGCAGCATTGCCAGACGAGGAGAAAACCCATACTTACTTCCAACAGGATGGAGAAACTGCCCGTACATTTGGCCAAACGTTGAAGCACGTTCAGTCTCCATGCCTTGCAGAGTTGTTAGAGGAGATCACCCTGGTCTCGGCCCTAGGTGGCCAACCAGGTCGCGTGGTCTGTTAGGATGCGATTACTTGTGTGGGGAGCAGTCAAGTCTAGCGTGTGTAGCCGGCCGCGGTGGTCTCGCGGTTAAGGTGCTCAGTCCGGAACCGCGCGACTGCTACGGTCGCAGGTTCGAATCCTGCCTCGGGCATGGATGTGTGTGATGTCCTTAGGTTAGTTAGGCTTCAGTAGTTCTACACTCCTGGAAATGGAAAAAAGAACACATTGACACCGGTGTGTCAGACCCACCATACTTGCTCCGGACACTGTGAGAGGGCTGTACAAGCAATGATCACACGCACGGCACAGCGGACACACCAGGAACCGCGGTGTTGGCCGTCGAATGGCGCTAGCTGCGCAGCATTTGTGCATCGCCGCCGTCAGTGTCAGCCAGTTTGCCGTGCCATACGGAGCTCCATCGCTGTCTTTAACACTGGTAGCATGCCGCGACAGCGTGGACGTGAACCGTATGTGCAGTTTCTGACTTTGAGCGAGGGCGTATAGTGGGCATGCGGGAGGCCGGGTGGACGTACCGCCGAATTGCTCAACACGTGGGATGTGAGGTCTCCACAGTACATCGATGTTGTCGCCAGTGGTCGGCGGAAGGTGCACGTGCCCGTCGACCTGGGACCGGACCGCAGCGACGCACGGATGCACGCCAAGACCGTAGGATCCTACGCAGTGCCGTAGGGGACCGCACCGCCACTTCCCAGCAAATTAGGGACGCTGTTGCTCCTGGGGTATCGGCGAGGGCCATTCGCTACCGTCTCCATGAAGCTGGGCTACGGTCCCGCACACCGTTAGGCCGTCTTCCGCTCACGCCCCAACATCGTGCAGCCCGCCTCCAGTGGTGTCGCGACAGGCGTGAATGGAGGGACGAATGGAGACGTGTCGTCTTCAGCGATGAAAGTCGCTTCTGCCTTGGTGCCAATGATGGTCGTATGCGTGTTTGACGCCGTGCAGGTGAGCGCCACAATCAGGACAGCATACGACCGAGGCACACAGGGCCAACACCCGGCATCATGGTGTGGGGAGCGATCTCCTACACTGGCCGTACACCACTGGTGATCGTCGAGGGGACACTGAATAGTGCACGGTACATCCAAACCGTCATCGAACCCATCGTTCTACCATTCCTAGACCGACAAGGGAACTTGCTGTTCCAACAGGACAATGCACGTCCGCATGTATCCCGTGCCACCCAACGTGCTCTAGAAGGTGTAAGTCAACTACCCTGGCCAGCAAGATCTCCGGATCTGTCCCCCATTGAGCATGTTTGGGACTGGATGAAGCGTCGTCTCACGCGGTCTGCACGTCCAGCACGAACGCTGATCCAACTGAGGCGCCAGGTGGAAATGCCATGGCAAGCCGTTCCACAGGACTACATCCAGCATCTCTACGATCGTCTCCATGGGAGAATACCAGCCTGCATTGCTGCGAAAGGTGGATATACGCTGTACTAGTGCCGACATTGTGCATGCTCTGTTGCCTGTGTCTATGTGCCTGTGGTTCTGTCAGTGTGATCATGTGATGTATCTGACCCCAGGAATGTGTCAATAAAGTTTCCCCTTCCTGGGACAATGAATTCACGGTGTTCTAATTTCAATTTCCAGGAGTGTAAGTTCTAGGGGACTGATGACCACAAATGTTAAGCCCATGGTGCTCAGAGCCATTTTAACCGTTTTCTAAAGTGTGTATCAACAACCTTCATAGTCTTCAAGAACTGTAGCAGAACATTTCAGATGAGATTGTACAGATTGCAGCGATCTAGCTTCGTTCGGCCCTCAGAAACTTACTGACCAGTGCCAAAGGGTGGCAAAGAGATAAATGGTGGCCAATTTCATCATTTGCTACACTATGGTTATACTGTATTTCCTTTCCTCTGCTGTGTTCCTTTGTACCCTGGAACTCTGACCTCCACATCACTTCTTTTCCCCCACCCCGTATAAATACAATGATGCACAAGGTGACTATAATTACAGTTAAACTTTGAAATCGCTGTAGAACTAACACCACTGGTCAAAATGACGCCAAATTGTAACAGAATATTGTCGGAAAAGGGGAAGCCGTATGATATAAGAAAAGCAAATAGTAACAAAATGTAGAAACTAGATGGCACTTTAAGAATTATAATTTTAAAAAAAATGGTTCAAATGGCTCTGAGCACTATGCGACTCAACTTCTGAGGTCATCAGTCGCCTAGAACTTAGAACTAATTAAACCTAACTAACCTAATGACATCACACACATCCATGCCCGAGGCAGGATTCGAACCTGCGACCGTAGCGGTCACGCGGTTCCAGACTGAAGCGCCTTTAACAGCACGGCCACATCGGCAATTATAATTTAATAGATGTCGACTACAAATGACATATGAATCACACAACAAAGCCTAAGGTATACGTTTGACGTCAAACAAACAGTACTTACACAGTGGGTATGTGTGTACAGGTGTGATACTGTTAATTACGTAGGCCCACTCACCAAGGCCAGATCATATCATTTCGCATGCGAAAGATCGCTTTTTAATTGTCCTGAGGCCAAAAACCGCGTACAAAGCATCACTCACATCGGTTCCAACTGTCCTGAAGCCAATAAAAAAGCATCAGATTGATATTTAACTGTCTTGAGGCAAAAAATCGCATGAAAAGGATCAGTCAAAGCCGTTTTTCGTTGTCCTGAGGCCAAAAAGCGCATGAAAAGCATCAATAAAAATCAAATCGGATTATTAATTACCGTGTGACTGGTGCAAAACATCTTCAATACGCTGTCCACCGTTTTCTGCAAAAAGTTGAAATCGAGAAACAGCATGTTCCGCAATTGATCGAAGTGTTTCCGGGGTCACGTTCAGAATGTGTTGCGCAATGCGTGCCTTCAATGCAGCTAAGTTAGCAATCGGAATGCTGAACATATGTTCCTTATAGCCCCACAGCCAGAAGTCACACCTATTAAGATCAAGCGATCGGAACGGCCAGGCTGTAGGGAAATGGCGCCTGATAATTCTAGCATTTCCGAAATGGTGCTTCAGCAGCCGCTTAACTGGATTATCAATGTGCAGAGGTGCGCCGTCTTGCATAAAAATTATCCCATCCATACATCCACGCAGTTAGAGAACTGGAATGACGTGGTTACGCAAAAGACAATCATAGCGCTTACTAGTGACGGTACAGGTAACATGACTGGAAGCTCCTGTCCCTTAGAAAAATATGTACGGCCCTGTGATAAATGATGCCATAAAACGACACCACACCGTGACCTTTTCAGGATGAAGTGGTACTGGTTGATTTGCGTATGGCTTTTCTTTTGCCATATTCGGCAATTCTGTGTATTGTCATATACTGTCAGATGGAAGTGGGCTTCGTCTGTCCACAAAATCTTCTACAGGTAATGATTGTCCTCTTCCATGTGAGCAAGAAATTCTAAAACAAAAGCCGGCCGAAGTGGCCGTGCGGTTAAAGGCGCTGCAGTCTGGAACCGCAAGACCGCTACGGTCGCAGGTTCGAATCCTGCCTCGGGCATGGATGTTTGTGATGTCCTTAGGTTAGTTAGGTTTAACTAGTTCTAAGTTCTAGGGGACTAATGACCTCAGCAGTTGAGTCCCATAGTGCTCAGAGCCATTCTAAAACAAAAGCCTCTCTTGCTGGCAGGACAACAGGAAGCATCTAGTGCACACGGGTGATTTTGAATGGCTAGCAAAGAAGGATGTTTCGTTGGATTTTGCTCACTGTGCTCACGGGTATATGCAATGATCGGGCAATTCTCCGTGCAATGCACGTCTGCATACCATCACTCGTCTCCTCCTGCATTGCTGCGGCCACTGCATCCACTGTCGTCGAATCAATTCGTTTCCTCCCTCAACCAGGTTGCACAGCAATAAAACCCGTCTTTTCGAAATTCCGAATCATTTTCTCCAGATCGACGGCAGTCATTGGATCAACGCATTTTTTTCAAACTCTTGAGTTTCGGCAACTTCTGCAGAGCGACGTGTGCGCAGTCATCATTCTTGTAATACAGTTTTACAAGTAGAGCGCGATCGTGTATGGCGAACGTTACAGACGCGAAAGGAGGAAAATCCCTGTACTAGGCGTGTTTGTAGCAACTTCAGTGGGTCGTACGCATGACAGGTGTTTTCATATACGAATTCTGGCACATACAGCGTCGTCTATTGATAAATTTTCACACTATTTATTTTTGCTTCAGCTATACGTTTCCCCTTTCTTCTCCGATAGTATTCCGTTGCAATTTGAAGTCATTCTTATCAGTGGTGTTATTTCTAGAGCGTTTTCGAAGTTTAAATTTAATTATAATCACCTTGTATATAAGCAAGTATAATGGACTTCCGCAACATTAGACAGTAAATCTTTACAACACACATGTTGCTCTGTGATTAGATGGAAGTACAGATTCGTTTATCATCAAACATTTGAAAACTTATAGTAATGGTCCACTTAAATATCTATGCACAGGTATAATGATGTAGAAAACAGATAAATATTCATGTAATACCACTTGTCACAATGTATACAGATGCAAGCACATATTTTCTAACTGGTGTCAATGTTGTGCCGTTAAACTGAACAAGGTATGAAATTAATATGAAACAAAATTCTTCTCATAATACATAACTGATAATGAAATATCATATAGTTATAAAAACGTATAAGTTTTAACACCTCAGATGGGGAACATCGAGATCAGTATATTTATAAATCATTCTGAGAAATCCTACACGCCAGTCTCTGAGAACACATTTGTTGAGAAATACACAAGAAACTAATAATAACGTCACTGTATATGCACAGACAAATACACAAAAGGTAAATTAATACGCTTCATTGTTCTCAGGTCGCATCAATACTGAGGTGAGTACAATGGTAATGTCCATCCCCCCCCCCCCCCCCCACACACACACACACACACCTAACGGGAAAGAGTTTGACGTTGTCTGTAATTCAGTATGATTACGTCTGTGTCACTTGTTTTATGGGTTATGCGCACAATCCGGTAAGAATCTGAAGTGCCACATATAACAGATTTGGTTCATTGTTGTAATGCGTCCGTGTTTGGGCAACAGAATAATATATTTAGATGCAAGTCCAGTTGATACGCCACAAAGGTTCACTGACATCTCAGGTGGACTCACGGCCACCCTGGTATTTAATTCAGTGGATACGGGTATGCTGGCTTTACTTTCTGATCCCATCGCCGTTCATAAACATGGCGCCCCAAGCGGTTCCAACAGAATTTAATATTTTGTTGTGACAGTGACACTGAATTACTGTAGGACAGCCAGCTCTAGTAACCTGTCAAATCGGTCTCTTATTGTAGGGATGAGATGACTCATCTCTGGTCAATGTGGCAGGAGCCGCATGCCGTCGCATGTAGGTGCTCTTGACCGGCGTGCTCAGATGAGGCTGCTAGCGCCCTCTCCCCTCCTCCCCCTCCTAGCCAACATGCGCCACTGCTGGTACGTCTCGGTGGGTGCGTCATCTGGTTACTCATGCTCACCCTGTAGCACTGTGTCAAGGCCAGCTTGCTTCATTTCGGCAGCTCGCGCCTCTGTCAGCCGTTCCGTCGTCTAACTCTTGTTTCGTAGCTGTGTCGATTTTCTTCCTCGAACAGCAATACACAGATACATCAGAAATACAAAAATGAAGTACACACGACAGTGTATGAAAGACAAGAACTGAATTAAGTTTCACCTGGGTCCTTGACCTTTTGAAAATGAACAAATTGAATATTTTGGTTCCTTGGCCTCTTGAAAGTAAACAAATTGACACAAAAATGAACAAAGCAAATACTGATTTTACTGATGAGAATATTGGTCCTATTAAATTTTGACTCCTTTGTATAGCCCAGCACTGTGAGAGTATGGTAATTATCGTATTAGCGCATGGTTATAAATTAGTATATATGCTGTAAATACATAGTGAATGCAGTTACCTTCTCCTCCTCCTGAGGATTCCTTTGATACTTATCACTGATACCTCTACACTAGCTATTGGTACGACGTACGACTTACTTCTGTACAGGTAGCACGCGTAGATACAGCCCTTCATTTAGCGACAGATTTTCTTCCCTATTACTAGGACATTTTTATCTTTCGGTTTCGTAGAATTCTGAATACAACATGGTCATTTTAGTTCACACATGACTGCTTGAAACACACAGGACGTACAAGCATAACACACTACAAACACTGGAAAAGAACCAAAAACTCTCCATCAAGATACTATATACAACCACTACATATGTTAATAATTTAATTTCTGGAGCTGATTTTGCAATGTTACCTTCTATTTTCAACTTATATTGTTCTTAACCATTGCATTTCTTCCATGGGTTGCTAACTCTTATCGCTTGATATTCAATATTACAATTAAGGATTTTCTCCAGATGAAACTCCCATCTCCTGTGCACTGTATAATGAAACCTCAGAAAAAAAAATATCTAGCACCAGCAATTGATTGGATTCACATACATTTACGTGACAAGGCGTATCTGTTCTCTGTCCTTCTTTCTCCGTCGCTCAATGCATTATGCTGCTGGATGTCTTAAGAAACACCTAAAAACAAAAACTAGATGGCAATCCATTAAATCCAGCAGATCATCAAGAGTTTGGCGCCACAGTGTTATCAGCAACTACGGCTGAGTGCTTCCCGCTGTTGGCTCCTAATCCGGCCGGAGTGGCCGAGCGGTTCTAGGCGCTACAGCCTGGAACCGCGTGACCGCTACGGTTGCAGGTTTGAATCCTGCCTCGGGCATGGATGTGTGTGACGTCTTTAGGTTAGCTGGGTTTAAGTAGTTCTAAGTTCTAGGGGACTGATGACCACAGACGTTGAGTCCCATAGTGCTCAGAGCCATTTCAACCATTTTTGTAGGCTCCTAATAAAAATAAGTTGCTACATGCAGATTACCATATCTTATAAAACATATTTCTTAAGTATCGCTTTCTATACTATCATATTTGCGATCTTCCATACTGTTACAATTGCATTAACCTTTCGAGGAAGCCACTCAAATGTAAACGTACAAATATATCCCGCCAGATAATTCTCCTGAATTGTTAAGTGTGCACGCACCTATGGCTGTGAGAGTTGCTGGTTGGTCTGTTACACAGTTTACTCAATGATCCTTTAGAGGCGTGACAATGTCTCCTTCTTTTGGGCCTGCCGCTCTTTAGGGCCTCGATTTCTATTACGTTATTGTGTACGACATTCCCAGGTATCGTCCACAACATATGTAAAGAAATTTGTGATTCACACACTTGTTCATCTGCAGTGTTTTCCTAATTTTAGTAGAACTCTATCATATTTAGTGAACTAGTCTTACTGTGCCTTCTTATTCATCACGATACGAAAAGTAATCCTGTTCCTGAACACATGTTGAAATTCCCGTCACTAAATTATTAGTTGCATATGCTACCCAGTATGCAGTACTTACTGACTTATCTCATCTCTTAAATCGCATTACGGTCCCCGTGGTTCGTGCTGCGTCTTTACCATCTCCTTTCTCCCCACTTTCAACCATCAGAACTGCCAGATTCACTGTGTCCATAGCACAGTTTTTCTACCGTGGTTTTATCATCAATTCGCCGGCCGCGGTGGCCGTGCGGTTCTAGGCGCTCCATTCTGGAGCCGCGCTGCTGCTACGGTCGCAGGTTCGAATCCTGCCTCGGGCTTGGATGTGTGTGATGTCCTTAGGTTAGTTAGGTTTAATTAGTTCTAACTAAGTTCTGGGGGACTGATGACCACACCAGTTGAGTCCCATAGTGCTCAGAGCCATTTGAACCATTTTATCGTCAATTCAGAGTCAAATTTATCTTCGCTCGAATCATCATCTTCCTCTGGTAATACTAATGTCGCCGCTACGCACTCTTTTTGCAAGGAAAACAACCTCGAAAAATTTGTCAGTCTTGCTAATTAATTGCGTTGCAAGTAGAGATAGTATATCTCCTCATCCTCAGAGTGGTTAGTTCTGACATCCTCCCATCCATCATCATCTTCGCTACATTCCTCAGGATCTGACACATTTCCTTTCATGACAAATTTCATTGTTTCTTTTGTTCCCAGAAGTCTTGATGGTAAGGTTAGCTTATCCTCGTTTTTTTTTTTTTTTTCCTTCACCTGATGCGTTCGAATCTTTCCTCCAACTGTTTGGTGTCTTCTGCTGGCAATACTCTCATTTCGCTAGTGAATACAGTCCCTAACATTTAATTCAGCTGAGGAGTCCGGATTATCCTTGAAAATTAACTTAATTTCGCACTCGTATTATATCAGTTCACATCTCTCCTTCAGGTACAATGGTACCCAGTAGAATTTCAAGAAATCGATCATAAAATTACATTCGCCAGCAGGCTATGTAGAGCTACAAATGTGGCAATGGGTTTTTATGTGATTGACAATGCAGACAGCTCTGACCTGTTCCTAAGCTCCCACACTCTTACCATCTACTGCACAACATACTGTCATTCCTTGTTTTCTGAACATCGTCTTTTCTTTGTCCCAACTTTATAGGCTTCATTATTAAGTACTGTAACTTGGCTGCCTTTTCCTGATTATAAGGCTCTGCTGTGTCTGACAGTGTCACATCAGTTACGGGATTCAAAAAATCTTCTGTTCAACTGTGGAACTTAGCCACATCTTCTGATAGTCTCATTTTTAATTCTTCACAATTTTCGAGTAAAGCGATGCGAAGTTAGGTACCATCAAACGGCGAAATCGGCGCCTTGGGCGTTGGTCAGTCATACATAGTATTTTCTATCTCCATCATTGTGTCTCAGATTTCTTCATCTATCTGGACCACAGACCTCCGAAATTCCTGCGCCCTCTCTTCGTTGATCATTGTGTCCTGCGTGATGCAGTGTATCACCTGTTCCATACAGTGATGCTCATAATCCATGAGTATTGTTCCCTTGCCACTTAATGCTATTCTTGTGGGACGAAGACCTGGCTCACCAGTTTGCAACTACTTTAAGTTTACTGTGTATCTCATACACAGTAAACTCAAAGTAATTATGTTTATATTAGTCTTATGTCTGTTAGTGACAGAAGACCGGTAGTGCATCACAACAACAAGGACAAACAAAATGGAAAGTGGGAAGAAAAATGTTCGATACACAAAAACATGCTTATGTTTCGTAAATAGATCAGATGAGAGAAAACGACGATGCCAAGTAAAACCGCGAAGAACCATCCCACTGATGATAAAGTAACGCGTCTGTGAGAATAAAATACAGTGCAGCAAGAGATGTTGGACTTTTTCGTTTTTCCTTTTTTTACAAAACAAATACTTCTGTGTTTGCTGCGGAGGATTGACCTGCAAACAAAGTTCTCAATCAGTTTCACACACGTTTTCCAATCTACGTGCGCGAGAACTCGTCAACCATTACAGACACAAACACTGACACAAGTAAAATACTTTTCCCTAATCACAGAGTTTCTTACTTACGCTCACCACGGAACGCAATAAAAACGTATTGAAGGCTTAAACAAACCAAATACATTCTCCGAAAGTGCAAAGTCGAGATTGAGGATCATGACTGCCACTACTCATCTGTTTCCTTTTTGCTGTAAGTGAAGCAAAATTATTGCAGCACTTGCAACTTAAGTCTATTTTAATTGTTTGAAGTTCGATACTATTGTGGTCTTCGCATGTACTTTTCGATAAAAGTAAACAGCCAATGAAAAACATTTACAGTTGTAGGCAACAGATTCTTATGTATTGACCAATAAAAGTGTCCGCGAAAATAATAGTATCAAGTGTTTTCGAAAAATTATGCTTGAAATGAGACGGGAATATTTTATGTGAGCTGTCGATTGAGCAGTTTAGCATACCCCTGAGATGCTGCAGATGGTATCCCTCGGGACCTAGACAGAATTCTGCCCATACGATCATCCGAAAAAAGAGGAAAGAAGATCACGCAAAGGATAACTGCTTATCTAGTATAAATTACAGGCAGCGCATCGATTAAACATGAAAGTTAGACACCGCGCTTCACACAGTCGTATTGATAACAGGATCCATCAAACTACTAAGAGAAACACTGAGTTACTGTAGTAGTATAATTTATTCCTAAAAGACATTGAAAATGATTTATCCACCAAATCGAAAGTACAATGAATTATTTACTTAATACAAGCACTGCTACAGGCGGATGGGTACATGGAAGAAACCATACTGGCGTTTTTTGTGTTGTAATATTACTTATTACTAACTCCTGGAAATTTCGAATCGCTGCGCATCTTTTCTCGGAGGGAGCGCTGTATTACTGTAAAATGGCAACAAAACCCCGACAGCAGTAGTCACACGCCGTCTTGGTGAGTGAAGTAGAGCCGTTGGAATTCAGCATGCAGCAGTTGCGCGCAGAAACGTCGCGGATAAATAGTATTAAGAAGTTGGTTGAAAGATGATTAGGAACTGAAAGTATGATGTTACATCGCAAAGGAAAGTTTAACTCAACTATCTCACAGAAACGCGCATGGGATTAAATATGAGATTTATGGTTAAAAAATGTTATGTTTGAGAATCAGTCATTTTCGTGTAGAAATGTATTGCTTGCAGTATTTAAATGAAAAGGCTTCAATGTTCAGTATTTACTAGTTTCAGTAATGTGAAAACACCACGTAGCTATATTTTCTCAAGACTGAATGTGAAACTGGCTTAAAGGTTAATGAAATACTGGATCAGTGTATGGATTGTTAGGAAAGTGTGTTACTTGCAAAAGGGGCAAAAACAGAAAGTAATCTGAATAGCACTGTTATTATTTTAGAGTGACGTTTGTCATTTTTCAACTAAACAGCTTTAATATTGGAAAAGAATAAGAAACGTGTTCATATTATGCTCATGTTCAGATATATTTTGGAGCCCGATAGGCACAAAAAGTAACCTAAGTCAACGTAAGACAGACGGAAATTTGTATCTAGAATCTGATAGTCTGATAGCAGCAAAAAATAATATAAAATAGCATGAGAGAATTGATTCTTTTCAAACTGTGACGTGAAAACGTCCAATGACTGAGGAAAATATTAATGAGTATATGAAAGCTTCCGTGAAGGTCTGAACAAATACCAGCGCTCTCGCCTATGGGCATGGTGCTTGCAGCTTTCTGGCTGTGATAAATTACATAAGCAATACGAGACCCTGAACCCAAATAAAAGAATCCGCGCTCGCCTTGCTTGGGTGGATGCGAATACAGCCCATGCTTACTACACCAAAGATGTACAAGAGCCTAAGACGTCTATGGTAGTGGCTAGGAATTCTAAGTTCAGTGCCAGCATCTCAGTTCCGCTGTACGTCAGAAACATCTCATTCTGCAGCTCTGAAAGCAAGCGTACTGCCTTAGTGATGTTCGATCAGCTAATGTTCTTTATGGTGGTCGTTCACGCTATTTGGCTGCGGCCTGCAATATTAGAAAGAATGAGGCAAATCATGACACGACGTATTATTGATTAGGTTGCATCCAAAGGCGGCCAATTGGAACGAGTTTTGTAACACAGAAGCAACGAATACAATGTATCGTGGAACGCAGTCTACCAGAGTTAGTGCCTTTATTGCAACTCACGGCTCACGTGTAAATGTTTTTTTCAAAAAACTCCCACATAATCAGGATAATAACAAAATGTGCATTCCGTACCAGCAAATCAACTCCAGTCACTAACAAAAAAAATGTAAACAATAACTGAAACTGCCAATGACTGCAATTATAATGAGGCTTACGTTATTTCGTTATGGTACAGGGAAACCTTGATGCTTCTAGCTGGTGACCGAAAGAGATGCGTCACTAGGAGACTACACGCGTAGTAAATATGTTTCTACTGAAAGGCCTGGTTATATGCAAGTAAGACTCAGAGTGAAGCGGTCTTGCAGGTGAGTACAACAGGAGCGACCGGTTTATGTGGAGAGTCTTTCTTAAAACGTCATTGTATGTGAGGTGAAACAAATACCTCTTGGGAAAGAAAAAAATCTGAAGGTCAGGAGAGAACACAAGCTGCAAAGCGTAAGACCAGACATTTTGCCCAGAGGAAGTCAGCTGGAGTGTTTGTTCAAACTTTAGTAATAATTTCTGTGCCTCACAAATAGCAACTATTTTGGTAGCTGTGTAGAGTTCCCATGCCTGTGTACATGGATGCTTTCTCACTGAGTATAACCTGCAGTGAGGGAGACTTTATACCTTCTTGCCCTTGTCAAGATAAAAATATACTTCATTGGTAAATCACGGCCAAATCCATAAGTGTAGGGAATTAATTTGCTTGTCTGATTAGTTACCGTTGGTCAGAACACGCAAATTCTAGTGCAATTTTTTAGCGAGTTTCCATTACTGGAGAGACCAGGTAAGTTTTGGAGAGAAGAGCAAGGTGACACATCATCGGTAAGCAGTACCGATGACATATATCCCATAATGGCAGAAGTCTCTTACAACGATCGGCAAGAACTTCAGTTCAATAAGTATCAAGTTGCAGCAATATAGAGCTTGTAATTGATAATGAGTAGTAACAGGGCTCCCCCGAGCCACTTGTTGTGGTAACTCAAAACCATTTCATCATTCACTTTGAAATCAACACAATTTGCCTCCTCCTCCCTTCCCAGCCTCATTTTCTGGATACGCTCCTTGTATTATCTGTTATGTACCTTTTCTTGGAAGAAATCACACGTAGAAGTTTTTCTCCTTGCTTAGTGTTCATCACGTACTAAAAACTCTCGAAGTAGATCCCATAAATTTTAGAGTGGGCATATTTCCAGTAGTCATAAGTTTTTATCATTATACTATGCAGAAACATTGTACTGTGGATGCTTCTGCCATTTAGTGAATAAATTGGTCCACATTCCAGAAACTTGTTCTTTATAATGGGATACACTGGACACATTGTGTGAATCAATGAATGATCGACTGAATATCATTAGTGCCGCAAGAGCTTACCGGAAGATGACTACACATGCAAACCAGAAAATCATGAGCTGTCAAGAATATCAGTCGCTCACTCCTCAATAAGAATTTCAGTAAACAGCATATCTGAGAAAAAGGACCATACACACTTTTTCAGCAAGACTACATTAGCAACGAAAAAGTAGAAGCCTGGGAAAGAGGTAACAACATAAAATCCTTAAAATTATTGAACGTACTTAAGGATCAAAGATTAATGGGGAAAACACTTTGTAGACTATCTTCAACAAAGTACTGGGGATAATTTTGCACTTCTTATGGCTGAAGAGAAACAAATCAGTAGATTGTCATACTTTGCTTAGCATGATTCTTTATGTAACGAAGGTGATTCTGGAGAAATTTAAGCTATCGAATTTTGACCGTTCATGTACTTAAATATTTAACTCCGAACCACAATGAAATGACATTTAACTATTTCATAAGTGGAAAACGCCGCTCGATATAGAAGTTGCTGCAAAAGGCTCTTCCACAATTAGCAAACAACCTTCATCGCCTCCAAAAATATAAATTACAAAACTTCCAAGTAGAGCCTTGGAAACCGGTGAAAAAATTGTAATATTGCACAAAAATAGTTGTAAATTTAAGCAAACTTTCTCAAGAGTTCGGGATGGGGTGCAAAATGGTGAATTTATTTCAACATACAGCTGTCAGTTTCGGCGTATTCAGACATTTCACCAATGAGAAATAACCAGTTTTAATCTACTTTGTCGGAGACAGAAACATAATGGTGAAAGCAACAACATGTACACATGTTAAGGAACATAACACGGTAACAAGAAAAATTCTGCCAGCTTCACTGAGGATATATATACCGAAACCCAGCAAACTCACGTAGAGATACGTTTAATGGCACTTAAAAGCAAAAAGACACAAGTGTAAAAACAGATATTTAATATAGTTCATTAATACGAGGTGACAACAGAAATGAATATAAACGCTTCCAGAGGCTTTCAGAAGCCAGAGCTTTGGGCAATGTTAAGTTTAAGACTTGCTTGTCTATGCGTGGTGAATGATGGAGTGCGATATCCTGAGCAGGTTGATGGCGGGGGCGACAAAATTGCAGCAGGTCTGTCAGTGGTATAATGCGCCTGTTATATCCACGTAGCGTCAGGGTAATCCATATGACGGCGATAATATTCTCCCATCAATTCCCGCCAGATATTGGCTATTCGAAAGCAACTAGTGTTGTAGTTCAATGACGTTCGCGTATGCACGATAACAACGTTACTGCCACATAATGTCATTTCTGCATTATTAATGTCAAGTTCATAGTTTTAAAAATGTGCAGAATCACGTCATGTAGCACAATATAAATCTGCAATTTGTCCGTTCTTGCGCACATGTATAACAGCAGCGAAGTCACAGCCTAGTGAATAATATTAACTTGAACAAAACAGTTTACCTGTTTCTATAACCACTTTTACAGTCCTAACCCCCGCAACCTCACATTACGTGTGAGTGAAAGAAATACAAAAGACAGCGGTGTGCGGAATTCCTGTCACAATAACCAAACGAGTACAGCCAGATAATAATCACAGAATATCATGCACTAAAAGTCGCTACCGGTAAGACGTGAGCCTACGGGGTTTGGGCGGGAAAGCGACAGGCTTTTAAAAGTCGCATTTTTTCACCCTTTTCTCGGATTCCTTGAAAACCACGGGTCGTACCAAAAATGTTTCTCGGTACAAAATTAAGCTACATCAAGTTTCCCCACAGAAAATACCCATTTACTATTACTGTCGGACAAATATTTTCGTCGTTTCAAGATACGGAAAAATTGTAGTTTTGTTAGAAATAGTTATTTAATGATATAAAATAAATGTTTACTGTTAAATGAAGTGGGTTAAGTATAACTACGTAATGTATGTATCAGACCTAAATACATGAGATCAGTACAAATGTTTTAAGGGATACATTGTGTTCTGTGGATGTATGTGGTTGAGAAAAGGGGGAGGGGGCAGGGTGAGGTGGTGAAGGATTGACTCGTGAGGGACGGTGGGTCGCTTGATTGTGGGCCTGCGTTTCCTTCTTTCAAAGATGTGCTAACTGAAGAGGAAGCAGATGATCCCCCCCCCCCCCTGCTTATACCACTTCACTCACCATAAAAAGTGACTGCGTGGAGTTTCACAAAGCTGTACCAACCCTCCGTCGCGCCACTTGTGAATTACTGGTACTGCAGCCTACACCAGGCTCAACAGGTGTTTATTTTTCACAAAAAGCGTTATCACTGCACAAAATACAGATACGAGTTATCAAGAACACTACAGCAAGGAACGCATATGGACAGACACTACATACATCTCTGGACAGTGCTATATATTTATAGAGGGGAATCTGATTCTTAGCTTTCATGTACAGCAGCTGTAGTATTCTTTCGTGCAACACAACTTCCCCCACAAAATGGTTCAAATGGCTCTGAGCACTATGGGACTCAACTGCTGAGGTCATAAGTCCCCTAGAACTTAGAACTACTTAAACCTAACTAACCTAAGGACAACACACACATCCATGCCCGAGGCAGGATTCGAACCTGCGACCGTAGCGGTCGCGCGGTTCCAGACTGAAACGCCAGAACCGCTCGGCCACCAGCGGCCGGCCAACTTCCTCCGCAAAGAGCGTCGGTCCTTTTACAGTTTATAACACTCGATACGTCCCCAGAATTGTCAGTCCACTTCTCTTGTGTCAGTAGAGATTACCACTTTACCGAGTTCGTGGCTATACATTGGAGTTATACTCTCCAGTCATCTGACCACTGCCTGCATACGACGTCAAAGGGGCAACAACCACTCAAAGACAGCAGATGGGAGCTATAACAGTGAAGGGTATACGAAGCGTGTCGGGGGGAATCGTAAAACAACGCAGTCGCTGTCGTATATAGAAAAAGGGACGATTATTTTGAAGTCGAAAAGGGCATTATACACTCCTGGAAATTGAAATAAGAACACCGTGAATTCATTGTCCCAGGAAGGGGAAACTTTATTGACACATTCCTGGGGTCAGATACATCACATGATCACACTGACAGAACCACAGGCACATAGACACAGGCAACAGAGCATGCACAATGTCGGCACTAGTACAGTGTATATCCACCTTTTGCAGCAATGCAGGCTGCTATTCTCCCATGGAGACGATCGTAGAGATGCTGGATGTAGTCCTGTGGAACGGCTTGCCGTGCCATTTCCACCTGGCGCCTCAGTTGGACCAGCGTTCGTGCTGGACGTGCAGACCGCGTGAGACGACGCTTCATCCAGTCCCAAACATGCTCAATGGGGGACAGATCCGGAGATCTTGCTGGCCAGGGTAGTTGACTTACACCTTCTAGAGCACGTTGGGTGGCACGTGATACATGCGGACGTGCATTGTCCTGTTGCAACAGCAAGTTCCCTTGCCGGTCTAGGAATGGTAGAACGATGGATTGGATGACGGTTTGGATGTACCGTGCACTATTCAGTGTCCCCTCGACGATCACCAGTGGTGCACGGCCAGTGTAGGAGATCGCTCCCCACACCATGATGCCGGGTGTTGGCCCTGTGTGCCTCGGTCGTATGCAGTCCTGATTGTGGCGCTCACCTGCACGGCGCCAAACACGCATACGACCATCATTGGCACCAAGGCAGAAGCGACGCTCATCGCTGAAGACGACACGTCTCCATTCGTCCCTCCATTCACGCCTGTCGCGACACCACTGGATGCGGGCTGCACGATGTGGGGGCGTGAGCGGAAGACGGCCTAACGGTGTGCGGGACCGTAGCCCAGCTTCATGGAGACGGTTGCGAATGGTCCTCGCCGATACCCCAGAACCAACAGTGTCCCTAATTTGCTGGGAAGTGGCGGTGCGGTCCCCTACGGCACTGCGTAGGATCCTACGGTCTTGGCGTGCATCCGTGCGTCGCTGCGGTCCGGTCCCAGGTCGACGGTCACGTGCACCTTCCGCCGACCACTGGCGACAACATCAATGTACTGTGGAAACCTCACGCCCCACGTGTTGAGCAATTCGGCGGTACGTCCACCCGGCCTCCCGCATGCCCACTATACGCCCTCGCTCAAAGTCCGTCAACTGCACATACGGTTCACGTCCACGCTGTCGCGGCATGCTACCAGTGTTAAAGACTGCGATGGAGCTCCGTAGGCCACGGCAAACTGGCTGACACTGACGGCGGCGGTGCACAAATGCTGCGCAGCTAGCGCCATTCGACGGCCAACACCGCGGTTCCTGGTGTGTCCGCTGTACCGTGCGTGTGATTATTGCTTGTACAGCCCTCTCGCAGTGTCCGGAGCAAGTATGGTGGGTCTGACACACCGGTGTCAATGTGTTCTTTTTTCCATTTCCAGGAGTGTAATTGGCTTTCGGATGAAGGGTGAAAGCATTTCCGATACGGCTAAGTTTGTGAACTGTTCGCTCACCGCCGTGGTTAAAGCATACTTCGCATGGCAAAATGGGGATATCCACAATCGGCGTCTATGAAACTGTGGTGACTCTCGGGGACATGCATGACATGGGTGAAGGACGGCTGCGGGAAAGTGTATGGGCGAAGAACGTGAAACTGTTGAGCAAATGACCGCCTAGATGAACAAAGAGGCTACCAATAGTTTCTCCTCAATGACCGTTCGGTGAACATTGCTGCATGTGGGTTTCCGCAGCACATGCCTGGTTGATGCACCCATGCTCACTGCTGTCCATCGACTACGAAGGTAGGAATTAGCATTCCGGTACAGCAACTGTACGTCCGCTGGGTCTCGACAGGTGCGCACTTCAGATGCACACGTTCTATGGTCCATCGGACAGATGGCCGTTGGCTTGTACGGCTTGAATCGTCTGACAGCAAACACCCGGCAACAATCGGAAGGATACCAGAGGAGAGAGCGTTATGGTTTGGTGAATGTTTTTGTGGCATTTCCGGTGTGATCTAATAATTCTGGAGGGCATGACTGATCAACACAACTATGCATCTTTCATTTCTAACCGTATCCACTCCTACGTGCAGTTTGCTCTTCTCAGCAAGATTGCATCTACTAGCAGGACAATGCAACCTGACACACAATTCACAGTCTACATACATGGTCCGCAGAGCACCAGGGTGAGTTCACTGTACTTCCTTGTCTATCAGACTTCCCGGATTTGAAGCCAGTCGACAATCTATAGGACCACAGCAATCGGGCGGATCGCACCATGGATACTCAAGCCAGAAACCTTACGCAGCTCGCAACAGTGCTGGAGTCTGCATTGCTGGACACGAAGGCCCTACCTGGGCTGTAACGCTGAGGAGTAAGTAAGCATTTAAGTAAATATTTTAAAGCTCCGTAATTGTGTTAGTCACTTGGTGGTGAATTAATTACTGGCGAGAAAGTTACTGCACTTCTCTCACCAATAATTGATATACACATGAATCTCATCCATTCAAGAATTACTGGCACCACGTCTATAGTAGCACATCCACAGCGTTGGTGGATGTGAGAATGTCTCATGGAATGAGATTGGTCATGTTTAACTCTGACAGTGCTGTTGTAGCGGTATTGGTATTTGGAGAGCTGTGCTGCTGTTCTGAGAGACGTGCATATAAATAGATCATTATTTTCGATAGGGTCATCGAAGGCAAAAAATTTCTTCTTCCACAGGATGTGGCCCAGCCCACTCCTAAAAGACACATAACATAGTCACCCACATGTTCAAACAGTAGCAACACTATTAATAAGAAAATTTCAACGCACAAATACAAGTCAGTCTAAAACAGCTTTACAAGCTCGAGCCTTATTTAACGTTAACTGGCACTGAAATTGCCTGAACAAAATTATTACGTAATACTCAATCGTTTAAAAACAATTAGAATAGCAGATGCAGTTCAAAGCACAATGCTGGTCAAGGTCCAGATTCAATTAACATCAGGTGGGCACTGAAGAGGCACACCCAAAATTCTCAGTAAATTTTCGTTTATTTGAAAACTAGAACAGTAGCGGATTTAATTCAAAGCACAACGCTGGTGAAGCTTCCACTGAAGGTTTCCACATAAAAGTCTTACATTAAAATTCAATTATTTTAAAAAAAGAAACTTTTGCAGGTTTAATTCAGGACAACACTGGTCAGGTTTAACTTCGATTAAATCTAGATAACACTGAAGGTGCCTACCTAAAACGACCAAAATTACCAAATTTTTAGGTATTTAAAGACAGAATATCATCAGATTTAATTCAAAACAACATGCTGGACAACCGGCAAGCTTCAGTCACGCTGAAACTGATCCTGAGATTGCCTGCTCGATATTGTGGACATAAATATTCCACTAACAAAGCAAGTGTCCAGTTTTCCGAGCACATCTGCTGGTGAAACTCCAGTTGACTCAAGGCACAAGGTGAGTACTGGTATTGATAGTGTAAGATCAGCTATTATGAATGAGCCGAAATTTTAATCCCAATATAACCACAGCTCTTGGTTCAAATTCTGTTAGTGGTACTTGCCCTACACAACTATAAACAAAATAAAACAATCCATAGCCGGCCGCAGGTGGCCGAGCGGTTCTAGGCGCTTCAGTCTGGAACCACGCGACCGCTACGGTCGCAGGTTCGAATCCTGCCTCGGGCATGGATGTGTGTGATGTCCTTAGGTTAGTTAGGTGTAAGTAGATCAAAGTTCTAGGGGACTGATGATCTGTGATGATAAGTCCCATAGTACTCAGAGCCAAAACAATCCATAACCAAAACACAGAAAATTTTTTAGATGCAGCTACTCACATCTCACAATGCCCTACATGCGAAATTTTCCGCAGCACAGCGGCTTTGACGCGATAGATGCTGTCTACCTCTCCATAAGGCCAAAATTCTTCATTGGCAAGTCGCAGCCGACTTCACGAGCAATCTTGATGTTCCGTGTTAAGACAGTAGTGACCAAAGACACAATTTTCGGTGTCCCCGATAATCGCCACTGACATGCATCCCGTCGTTGCTATTGCTGGCTGTCTCCGCTCGACCTCCGTCTTCGATGCGTTGTTTTCAATCCGCTGGCCACACACCAAGAAAACCCCACGAACCGACGTTGTTCACAGTGCAATTAGCAGTTACGGCCGTCCAAGCGTTGGTTACAGTCGCACACTCTCCAAACCCCGCGAGCATTCGCGGGAATTTCAACTTGTCCCGCGCATGCGGGTTGTACCTTCACACACTTCCCCTCTCCATACACCTCTTAGACTCTGGATCCCAGAAGACAGGGGTGGGGGCTGAAAATAACAAGTAAACATTACTTTTTGGCTGACAATATACCGAAACATTCTTCATGACTGCTTACAATAGTAACTAAAATGAACAAGAACAACCAAGGAGACGTCTTCTCCAGAAGGACATTCACAGGCATGGCCAACCATTCCTTGGAAATTTGTGCCCGACCAGGACTCGAATCCAGAGTTCCCGCTTATCGCGAGCGTTTACCTTGTAACGCCGGAAATGCATATCCTCGTATTTCCATAAATTGTAGAATATTTTTTTTTCCTTATTTTGTTACCTGAATATATGACGCTTCTGTGTCTTTGTATATTGTAATTGTTTTACTATTTGTATATGTATGCATTTATGTCGATGTATAATTGGTTTGTTGTGTAAAGATTATTTGTAATTTTACGCTGGGTCTGGCCTAGGGAAAACTATGCTATCGAACAAGTGCATCGATAGGTCGTGTGGAGAACCAAAGTGTTTAGGATCTTTGCCAGTGTTAACTCTGTCGCGTGGAGCGCGGGCAGAGGGGAGTCTGGCTGGGGTGGTGCAGTGGAGCAGGGTGTTGTGTGAAGCTCCCGCGAGTTGCCGCGCTTTCGGGGTTTTGCAGCATGTAATTGCGCTCGACTTGCGATGATAGTTTCTGACATGGTGTCGCGGACGGGAAGCATTAGCTGCCGCACATCAAGAGCCCGTTTCGTCTGGTGACCGTGTCGAGAAGAAGGCGCGCCAACATCCAGCTTCTGCAACAGATTCTGCAACCTCCTCGATCGACGGCTTCAAACCTTCAATCAGCCAACAAGGAAGACTGGAAGCACGTAAAGTTTTAGAACTGTACGGCACACCTCAGCTTTTCAACTTAGTATGAAACTTTGTTGCTCATTGTCCCAATTGCATTGCCAAGCAGGGTCCCTTCCTTTTCCGGAATGAGCCCGAGTGTTGTTGAAATTCAAACGCCAGCATTAAAGTAATATCATTCCATTTCACTGCTTCAATTCAAAAGTTCAGTTAAGGTATTCATAGCTGGCTACAACATTCAGATTGCACAAGCACAAATTAAGAGTGCGAGTTTTGATACAGTATTTTAGCTTACCTGTGACTGCAGCTCAGCTTGGTACGTACTAAATTTTACTATTGTTAATTGTTCAGAATCATTTAATTCAACTTCAAAGTTAAATCTGTTATTTCTAAATTGCGTAGATTCATGTAGCTTTTGAAATGATTGTTGAGGCAGTCCAAGACTAGCCGTAATTTACTGAATTTCGATGTGCTTCAGAAAGAAAGCTCACTATTAACTTCAGTCACTAAATTAACTTTAGATTTTCCGGTTTTATTAATTCTTTTGCTAAATTAAGTCAGAGTGTAGCGAAATTTATTACTTCTGACAAACTTTCAGTTTTCACACTACTCGTGTCAACCTTCAGTTGCCACGTTTCTAGTGCTAATTATATGTGTAATAATCTTTCTTATTTCAGTTACTATAGTAATTGTCCTTAGGACTGGCGACAGTAATTTCCCCCAAATCTCAAATATCTAACTACCGCTAGTTAATTGTTAACGTAACGGCCGCACATTTACTTTCTTTATTAACTTTACCCCATTTCAAAATTAATTTCCACCAGTTTCATTTGCATTTTTCCTTTCATTTAGATGTAACCCTTTCCTCCCTCTTTACCGACAGATTAACTTCGGTGACGATTGCTTTTCCCAAATTTCCATTAGGTAGACGCAGTTTAATTTTTCACTGTCATTAAGGTCGATAAGTGAGGGGGAGGTTACAACCTTACCATTAGGCTACCATAGCACGGCTCATAGCCAGATCAACACTTCCTTATGTCATCAACCATGTGTCTACAGCCTGCACTATTATATTCATTCTGTATGTACCCTTAGTGGTGTGAATTTTAACTGAAAGGCACTTGCTAGTGTCGGCATATAAATATGATATAGCATGTTCTTCAGAAGGAACTTTGCATCGCACTTCTGAACAAAACAGGGAATGTAGTATCATATCAACTAATTATTCCAGACCACCTACCCATTTTGGAAACGTTTGAAGTAGAAGTGGCAAACTCTTAATATTCACTTGGTAAAGTTAGAGGCATCAAGAAGGACAAAATTTCCACTGGACCCGTGAACCTAGGTAACATTCCTTCCATGACCGTATCTGCTCCCCTACTAGCCACGGCAAAGTTCTTACCCCAGCCATGGCAAAGTTCTTACCCCAAACACAGTTCCCCAAGCGTAGTAAGGTTCAACGGGGACGTGTGTTGTACCTTTACGCTATCCTTTCATGGGAGAGCTTCAAAGTTTTACGATCATCCCTAATTTGTACAGCGGTGATCCGTTCACGTAGCAGATCATTCCTCGACCACGTATTTCAGAGGGTTGTGTTGAGCTTATAGAAGAGCGTGAGGCCGATCGAGGCTTGCTTATGGGATTCGTGCACTGCTGTGTTGGAGGCTTTCTCCAATCACGACAATGACGAAACACACCGTGTACGACCCGCATGAGAATCTATAGTTATGGTCGTAGGCATTTTGTCTTGTGGTAATGTGAAGTTGAACTCATGATGGAGGAACAGTTAAACTCGTATTTAAGTTCCTAAGTAATCTCCTACTTCTTCTAAAGTGATCAGCAATGCATTAGTCAATTAGAAATGCAATATTAAACTGTATACTGCGACGCTCATAGGAAGAGTGCAGTCTGTTATGTTAAATTTAAGAAAGCTGTTCTGTTAGCAGTAATACAAGCGATCTGACGCCGAGAAAAATGTGAAATATAAAGAACTACCAAAAATGCCCAATCCGAAATGTATGTCACTGTTGAAATGTTAATTGTATTAGACATAAATTATTAATGGCATACATGTTTGCGCACTGCATAAATGCTGTGCTGCTGCTGCCTCCGAAATATTGTAGCTGCTGCTAGTATGCTAATTTTTAAAAAAATCTAACTACTAGCAACACAACGTGCAATGTGTGCTGTAAACTATAGAGACATCCACTAAACTTCTATGCTAATAAGTCTCACAACCCCAATGAACATTGTCAATTAAAGTTCTGTCACTGACGAACTCGGGAAACCAAAATTATATATGTGGTACTTTAAATAATGAGACGAATGCTGACTGATACAAAAACAGTAAAATAATTGCGTTAACAAAACCTTACATCACTAACATGAAGTATTTTAACACTTGAGTTATTAAAAATTCACTTCGCTTTAATGGAGGAAAAACCAGAAAAATTTCTCTTTACTTTCTCACAAACATGTCCGCTATCCACCTTGGAAAGAAAATCAGTAAATCACACATTGTTACGTTATCATAAAAATCTGTAACTTTGAATCCTTGATCAAAGTAATTACTACACATCCATGTCTCGGCAAATGCGTTATTGCAGTACTTTTTGAAGTCCTCTGAATGAATTTACAAAATATTTCTCCATAATTGAAAAATACACACACATCTTACTCCATCGCAGGATATAACTCGATTCCTCCGCTCTACCTCTCTTCCCAAGATCGCACCCACTCACAAACAAAGGTTCTGCTGACGGTGTCTGACAGCGCAATGTGGCCCGTTACTACTCAGATTCTATTGAAGCCTTTATTTTCTGTGTGACAACCAAAATAATACCAAAAGTACAGTTTTCTGTGTCAAAAAAAACCTAAGCATTTAGTACATATGACCGATGATTTTGACAACTCAATATATGTTTTGTTCATTTAACGTTTCTTCGCAGCAAAAACGAGGGCAGTTCAATAAGTAATGCAACACATTTTTTTTTCTCGGCCAATTTTGGTTGAAAAAACAGGAAATTTCTTGTGGAATATTTTCAAACATTCCCGCTTCGTCTCGTGTAGTTTCATTGACTTCCGACAGGTGGCAGCGCTTTACGGAGCGGTTAAAATGGCGTCTGTAACGGATGTGCGTTGCAAAAAACGGGCAGTGATCGAGTTTCTTTTGGCGGAAAAGCAGGGCATCTCAGATATTCATAGGCGCTTGCAGAATGTCTACGGTGATATGGCAGTGGACAAAAGCACGGTGAGTCGTTGGGCAAAGCGTGTGTCATCATTGCCGCAAGGTCAAGCAAGACTGTCTGATCTCCCGCGTGCGGGCCGGCCGTGCACAGCTGTGACTCCTGCAATGGCGGGGCGTGCGAACACACTCGTTCGAGATGATCGACGGATCACCATCAAACAACTCTGTGCTCAACTTGACATCTCTGTTGGTAGTGCTGTCACAGTTGTTCACCAGTTCGGATATTCAAAGGTTTGTTCTCGCTGGGTCCCTCGTTGTCTAACCAAACACCATAAAGAGCAAAGGAGAACCATCTGTGCGGAATTGCTTGCTCGTCATGTGGCTGAGGGTGACAATTTCTTGTCCAAGATTGTTACAGGCGATGAAACATGGGTTCATCACTTCGAACCTGAAACAAAACGGCAATCAATGGAGTGGCGCCACACCCACTCCCCTACCAAGAAAAAGTTTAAAGCCATACCCTCAGCCGGTAAAGTCATGGTTACAGTCTTCTGGGACGCTGAAGGGGTTATTCTGTTCGATGTCCTTCCTCATGGTCAAACGATCAACTCTGAAGTGTATTGTGCTACTCTTCAGAAATTGAAGAAACGACTTCAGCGTGTTCGTAGGCACAAAAATCTGAACGAACTTCTCCTTCTTCATGACAACGCAAGACCTCACACAAGTCTTCGCACCCGAGAGGAGCTCACAAAACTTCAGTGGTCTGTTCTTCCTCATGCACCTTACAGCACCGATCTCGCACCGTCGGATTTCGATATGTTTGGCCCAATGAAGGACGCAATCCGTGGGAGGTACTACGCGGATGATGAAGAAGTTATTGATGCAGTAAGACGTTGGCTCCAACATCGACCAGTGGAATGGTACCGTGCAGGCATACAGGCCCTCATTTCAAGGTGGCGTAAGACCGTAGCATTGAATGGAGATTACGTTGAAAAATAGTGATGTGTAGCTAAAAGATTGGGGAATAACCTGGTGTATTTCAATGCTGAATAAAACAACCCCTGTTTGAGAAAAAAAATGTGTTGCATTACTTATTGAACTGCCCTCGTATGATTCCACCATCGCAGTCTCCTTGAGTAACTCATGGGCGCTTAAGTGATTTTTTCCTGATGATGTTTATTTACACTAACTTATCAGTTGTAGGAAAGCTACTCTCATGGATCATTTGTTGACACACTCATGCGCAGCAATTTATTTCCTCGGGGATCTAGAATAAGGGGTTTCTATGATAATGAGACAATGTGTGGTTTACTGAATTTGGATAGCATATGTGTTTGTAAGAGAGTAAAGAGAATTTATTCAGGTTTTTCAACTATTAATGTAGTGTGAATCATTAGTATTTCAAGTGTTAAAATATTTTGGCTTAATGACGTAAAGCTTTGTTAATATAGTTACTGTATTGTTATCCCATCAGTCAGCATTCGTCTCTTTATTTGAAGTTTCACATACATAATTTTGCTTTACCACGTTTCTCAATAACAGAACTATAATGGACAACGTTCCTTGCAGTAATGAAATTTACTAGTACAGGAGTTTTGTGGCTCTCTCTTTGGTTTGCAGAAGGCGTTTAATTTTGCATTTCTCATTAACTTTTGCATTGCTGATTCTTTTTGAAGAATCACAAGATTACTTACGAAGTTACATACGAGCTCACAATACCACAGACAGAATACCAGTAAATACATCTCTACATTACCATAAAACAATAACTAATTAACCCCTTCCATGGTAGCGATTAACTCTGTCCCATAAAAGAATAACTAATTAACCCCTTCCATGGTAGCGATTAACTATCTCTGGAAACGATAGATTCGGATAATACGAAGTGCGAGTGGTATAACAGATGCCTGCCTCAAAACAAAACTTTCTAAAGTTCACAGAGGTGATATTCAGCGCATCTTCAGTGATGAGTACCCTACCGGGCTGGAATGTATCAAAGATTGTCGGGAAGGACCCTGGTGGTAATTTGTGACGTCGTCCCCGTGTTGGACTCAACCAACTAAACTGTATAAAATGGACAACGCGTACTCACACATACCAGTTGGCATTTCTTGGTCATGGGAATGAATCCAATTAATCGATATACGACCTCTCCGTACGCTGGGTAGCAACATCCGACGCTAAAAACCCTTGGCGAGGCCATGTAGTAGGTTTGCTCATGCCACAACATTCACATCTGCCACCTTGCCCTATATACCATTGCGCATGCCGTCCAACGTGATGTGTTCTCTTAGTTTCTTTCTGGTTTTAAAGGTACCAAGAAGCTCCCCCTCCCCCCCCCCCCCCCCTGCTATTATCACATGGTACATAAAAAGCGAGAACGACTAAATCCTTAGGTAATGTCACGTGATTTGCACGGCATTCCCTGATCAAACAACATGAGAGATTGTCTCTTAAATAGTAGGAGCTACATGCTACCCATTTTAGCATCCGTTCCTTCAACTGACAAAGGATGGAATCGGCATCCTGTTGCTTCCCTACGATTTGACCATCAGTGGGCATTCGGAAAGCATGGCAACCACATACTCTTGCTAACCTGCAATGGCGTCTACCAATTTTTCAAACATCCACCTGAGCCGTTCGGCTACAACATTCTCGCTTTCACAAATGCGCTTTCCTGTAAAAATAAAGACCAATAGCAAGACAGAACATAACGCTATATGACCAGTGCGCTGTGGCCAAGCCGGCACCCAGCTGACGGCCTGGCTATAAGTCTCCAGCTGAAAGAGACAGTGCTCTAAGCACAAACAGAATTTTTGAGTGGAAGGTAACATAGCCAAAGCATCGAGTTCGTATACCTCAGTTCAAGAGCAGCCGTGCTCTTTAAGCATATGTAACTGTACGTCTCCCTCCAACATTCTACACAACTGCACCAGTCATCGGTGCACTGGTTTATACTATGTTATCATAGTTGAAATCTGGCATAGCCTAGACGTGTGCACCCACTAAAGTTGTCCCTAAGAGGCAGCATTTTGAGAAATGACCCACTCGAACTTCTTCCATTTCCTCCTCAAGTCATTAAGTTGCGCCTCCAACTGGGCGAAATTCGGCATGAACCAATGAAAGAAATCCCCCATTCCAGTAAACTTTGGCTGTTTCTTTCTTAGCTATGCCTTACACTAACATCCTATCAGTAGCAATCCTAAGCTGTTTCATCTTCAGGAGGGGGTGGGTATGACAGTCTATACAGAGAACACCTGGCAATAATGTTATCCATAAATTGAATGTCTTACTCTTCACCACACACCTCTCCCAAACGGTCTGAAAAACCCTTCACGAAACTACTTACATAATATCCTAAGCTGCTGAGTTTGTCCGCGTTCAAGATGCCTGGAAGTTCAAGGGTCCAATGTTGCAGAGTTTATGGCCATGGATCCTTGATACCTTCTGAGTCGGTACCAGCAAAACACATAGTTAAGGAGTCCCACATCAAATACAAGGTGAAATCTGAGTCATCACCAGTCTTGAATTAAGACCACATGATAAAAATAGCGAACACCACGTATAGAGTCCAAGTATGACACTATATTCTCCCTTCATTTCTACATGAAATTTTGGAAATGTATCTTAATCGAAAACTCACCCCAGTTACATCATTTGCCCAGAATTGGGGATCTGCACTCGATGTTTGTAATCCCCATATTAGAGCTATTTATAAGCCCCACTAATCAGACTACACGAACTTCCCAATTCTAAAAGGGTGCACACAGGCCCTTTTCAGAAATCGTGAACTCATATGGTACGTTTGAGCCGGATGTCATTATGATTCGCCTTTAACACAGTGCCACTGAGTCTCTGGCCTTAGCCGCACGGGATTAGCCGAGCAGTCTAGGGCATTGCAGTCACGGACTCTGCGGCTGATCCGGGCGGAGGTTCCAGTCTTCCCTCGGCAAGGGTGTGTGTGTTTGTCCTTAGGATAATTTAGGTTAAATAGTGTGTAAGCTTAGGGACTGATAACCTTAGCAGTTCCATAAGATTTCGCACACATTGCAACACATTTGAGTCTCTGGCCTTATATCAAATGTCACAGTTAGTCCAAGGATAAGGGCAGTGCTTGGCTACATGACTATTCTGCTGGCACCAGTAACACCTAGCGTTGGTCCAGCTTGCCCTACGGTGCTATTCTTTTCTGTCCGAGTAGCCACCCCATTCTTTGGTATGTAATCGGGAACAGTCAGCGTTTCTAACTTCTACATAAGTGATCACTCTCTCTCTCTCCACCTGCTCAAAACTTGTGACGCGCATGCGGGTTGTACCTTCACACACTTTCCCTCTCCTCACTCCCCTTAGAGCAGGCTGTTTCAGCTCGTCGGCTCCGTTGTGAGCCGCGAAGCGCTCCCTGCTCCAGAGCGCCGAGTCGCTCGCTGTGACCATTTAAGGGGGGCGGCACGCTGGCACGCTGGCACGTGGCACGGCTGGCTGAGGCAGGCGGCAAGGTGAGCGTTTCGTTGTGCCACCTGCGTCTTACAAGATCGACAGCCTCATACTCTTAGCTGCTAAGACGTCGTGTCACGCTACACCATGAAATACCATGTTCAGGAAATAAATAAGAAACAACTGTTTTACAAGAAATTGCGTACTAAATTTATTGGGCCTCTGTAGCTTGACATTTTCTTTTCGTTACAAGATCAAAAATATCAGGCGTCAAAGTGTTCGCAGCGTTAATGCGGGGGATCGCCTTCATTGTTGCATCCTAAAGAAACGATCGTTCCTTACTTTTTACTCTTTTCATTGCTGAGAAAAGCTGCTCACAACAACACGTAGATCCAAATGTCCACATGATCTGACCGGCATTGTTCTGAAGCTTGGGAAATGTCTTTTGCTGTAATGAACGATACTATCGTGACAAATCCAACGTGTTGTAGTTTTCAAATGGCTCTGAGCACTATGGGACTCAACTGCTGAGGTCATTAGTCCCCTAGAACTTAGAACTAGTTAAACCTAACTAACCTAAGGACATCACAAACATCCATGCCCGAGGCAGGATTCGAACCTGCGACCGTAGCGGTCTTGCGGTTCCAGACTGCAACGCCTTTAACCGCACGGCCACTTCGGCCGGCAACGTGTTGTAGTACCTCTCTTTCAACAAAGTAGAATTTTGCAAATCAATAATCCCCAATTGAAGTGACGATGACAAGTCATCGGGGGAAATTGAAAAAGGAGTGCTGAACATTTCCAAACTAGTGAGGTCTCGGAATCGTGTTTCAAACGACGTGATCAGCTGCTTTCACTTTGCTTGGTAATCGCCGAAAATAGTACCTTCAGGTAGTTTTAAAGAAGCAAGACGATTGAAGAACGTTAAATGTCCATAACTTATCTGCTCTCAAATAAACGCCACTTTTCTATGAACGCTTTGATGTGGTCGTGCATGTCAACGATTAGCTGCCCTTTGCCCTGCAATGACAGATTTAAATTATTCAGATGCATAGTTATGACAGCTAGGAACGCCAGGTCTGATATCCATTTTATATCTTTCAGACAACGCATTTCTTCCCCTTTCATTTTGAGAAAAAGCGGTATTTCCTCACGAATGGCTAATAAAACATCAAGAACTTTTCCCCGACTCAGCCAACGAACTGTACTCCGCTTCCATATCTTTCAGGAATCCTTTGAATTGGCGATGACTCATACCGTGACGCCGCACAAAATTCACACACTTCACGACATCTTGCATTACGCCACCTAGCTCTACTGTTTCAGCAGACAGTGCCTCTTGGTGAATAAAACAATGAAGAGTCAATTTATCTTTCTCGAATTCGTCCCTGAGTTTATTTTTCTAACGAGAAGCAAAACCTTGGTGACGCCTGATCATTTGTTGTGCACCGTCTGTCGCTACAGAATGGAGCTTATCCTGCGGCAAATTCAAATTGTCCACTGATTAACAAACAGCTTCAAAAATGTCACGTCGTTTTGTGGTGTAATCGAGTGGTACCACATTCAAGAGTTCTTCAGTTACTTGCAGCTCCATGTCGACACCACGCACAAAGACTGCAAGCTGAGCACAGTCCGATATGTCGGTGCTTTCGTCAAGCGCTAGCGAAATTGCAACAAAGCTCTCCGCCTTTTTCCTGAGCTGTGTCTCTAAATCCGCTGCCATGCCCAGGATTCGACGAGACATTGTTTGCTTCGACAGGCAAACCCCTTCAATTGCCTGCACCACCCTTGGAAACAAACATTCTGCAACTGCCGCCATGCACGATTTTACGAGTGGTCCCACCGAAAACGGCTTGCCACTCGTCGCAATGATGTGAGCGACCCTGTAGCTTGCTCGAATTGCAGAGTCAGTAGTGTTATCTCCGCTCTCGTTCACCTGAAAATTATAAACGATTTACAGAACACGAACTATGTTGCATGTTTTGATACCCTCCGTATTACGAAACCGTTTTTAAACTTATGTCTCCTGGTATGTCGTTCTTATGCCTGGCTACCAGTTCTCTGCGTGCAACGCCTTCTACATGATCGTCGTGCGCTGCGTGAAGACGTGTATAATGTCATTGTATATTGTACCTCTTCGCAGAATTAAATACTTTATGACATACAAGACACTGCGGACGACCATGCCTCTCAATGAATAGAAAGGTTTCCTCCAATAGAGGTACATGGCTCCCGCGGCTAGTCATAGCTGTCACTGGACACGGATTATTGCGTCAGTTGCGGCTGCATGCGGCCAGGGGGCAGTGAGTTCGCTTTCCCCCTCCACGCGGGCTCCGAGCTGCCGCTTAAGCAGTTAATGAGCTCCCTGGAGCTCGGTTGGAACAGCCTGCGCTTAGACGCTGGAGTCCGGAAGAGGGGTGGGAGCTGAAAATATCATACAAACATTAGTTTGTGGGCTGACAAAATACCGAAACATTCTTCATAATTGCTTGCAATAGTAAGAAGATAATCATAAATCGATCACTGTTGTGCAACGCTTCCAAGATGTTAATCACAATAAATTAAAAATATGTGATTCGTACGGAGATCCGTACCCTATTCACATAATTTTCTAACAATTTCTTCTCATCCTGTGCACTAAAATACACTCCTGGAAATGGAAAAAAGAACACATTGACACCGGTGTGTCAGACCCACCATACTTGCTCCGGACACTGCGAGAGGGCTGTACAAGCAATGATCACACGCACGGCACAGCGGACACGCCAGGAACCGCGGTGTTGGCCGTCGAATGGCGCTAGCTGCGAAGCATTTGTGCACCGCCGCCGTCAGTGTCAGCCAGTTTGCCGTGGCATACGGAGCTCCATCGCAGTCTTTAACACTGGTAGCATGCCGCGACAGCGTGGACGTGAACCGTATGTGCAGTTGACGGACTTTGAGCGAGGGCGTATAGAGGGCATGCGGGAGGCCGGGTGGACGTACCGCCGAATTGCTCAACACGTGGGGCGTGAGGTCTCCACAGTACATCTATGTTGTCGCCAGTGGTCGGCGGAAGGTGCACGTGCCCGTCGACCTGGGACCGGACCGCAGCGACGCACGGATGCACGCCAAGACCGTAGGATCCTACCCTGGCCAGCAAGATCTCCGGATCTGTCCCCCATTGAGCATGTTTGGGACTGGATGAAGCGTCGTCTCACGCGGTCTGCACGTCCAGCACGAACGCTGGTCCAACTGAGGCGCCAGGTGGAAATGGCATGGCAAGCCGTTCCACAGGACTACATCCAGCATCTCTACGAACGTCTCCATGGGAGAATAGCAGCCTGCATTGCTGCGAAAGGTGGATATACACTGTACTAGTGCCGACATTGTGCATGCTCTGTTGCCTGTGTCTATGTGCCTGTGGTTCTGTCAGTGTGATCATGTGATGTATCTGACCCCAGGAATGTGTCAATAAAGTTTCCCCTTCCTGGGACAATGAATTCACGGTGTTCTTATTTCAATTTCCAGGAGTGTACTTCTTCTCGGTTAAATGGTGGCGTGCACGACCACATATCGACATCCTACGAACCGAGTGCCTAAGATCAACAAATGGAAGTCGATTTAGCATGACCTGCCTCATTAACTGCTGAAGCCGATCACAACGTCAATGTGTTCATCAACTGGTAATATTACTCGTTGTCCAAATTCTACATATTACCCTGATTCTGTAATTCTGGAAAAAGATCTAGCTTTCGATCTACCTTATGGACAGAGACGAGTGACAATACTGCCACTTCTCGCAACAGGCCCTTAAGGGAATGCAGAAGTTATGCAAACATGTCAGAGCAACCTCCGTTCCTTTACACATTTACTAGCATTCACTTTCGCCGACGAGGGTATTCCTTCAATACCAGTCCTTTTAATGACATTGTTCACCCCTTGCACTAGTTGTAACCAAACTTTTATTTGACTTTCCAACTCATCGCAACGCGATTCCGCCATCTTCGCGCTCAGTTGCTGTATCTTATTCATTATGCCATCAATTTGCCCTTGTAACTGTTAGGAAACTGACCTAGTGCCTTCGGCGCTACGCATATCTTGGATTCCGTTCGCGTATGGGCAGCATACGGCCCAATTCTACGTAGTTGTGCGCTTGAATGACACTAAAGATGTACCCAACTTTAATTCGATAAACAACGATTGTGCACAGCTATTGTATACTATGACGAAGGCGAGGCACACAACATCAGTCACAATCCCATTTGTTTTTATTACTCTTTGAAATGTATATTTCAGCTGTAAGTAGCCATCTTCAGCGCATTTGAGTTACAATTCAGCAAATTCGCGGCAGTACATGTCACTATATGACTTTAGAGATGTATAGGCAGAAATCTAGACTTGCAAGAGATTTAAAAACTAATGGGGTTGCAACTGATTGCTGTGTGCCTCTCCTTCACTGAGGTTGTAAGTTCAGTTGCTGCACAGACATTACTGGAGGCGACGCTACCCACATCGTCCGCCCACAGGGTGGGCGCCGTAACTGCACAAGCCACTGCCTCCCACAGCCGTCGCCTCAACTCCGCCACGATGCCAGTCGTTTCTCATGCTCTGCCTCAACTTCATAACGAAGCTCGTGCTTGAGGAACTGGATGACACCGGATGTCTCCTTCTCTGCCATCCTAGAACATACAGAAATACTGGCAGTGTCTACAAGAGGAAATGCACCACGATAGTAACTTTTTCCAAAAGGTTACTGTAATATGTACTTATATGCATACTCCATAATTAATTTTAGTGGACTAGACACGTCTACCACCAAGCCTGAACCATGGCCTGCTGTCAATGCATAGCGTAATTGGTCTTTGGGTAGCAGTAGTGCTAGGTTGAGAGACACGCACAGGTTTTCAAAGAAATATTTATTTTCTAAAAGGCTGTTGAAAGAAAAAATTCCGCTCCAACTTTAGTCACAACCAGTACTCCAGGCCACAAGATACGTACCGGTAAGGGTGACGTAACACCAGTTAATATGGACGAGTCTAAATTTTTAACCTCTACATAAGAACTGCTCCGGATTCGGATCCACTTAATGGTGCTAGCAAGGAACGAGGTGGAGCTTACGGCTGTTACCCACAAACGATCTTGAGACACGACTACTCGCAGCTTATACTGGCACTGGCTCAAACTATCGCCGCACATCAGTTTTAACTTGACAATCACTGCCCGCCTCCCTATAGGGCAGTTCTTCATTAGCTAGGCACATTCGACCTCACGAGCAATCTCAATGTTTGTTTTTATTTTTTTATTTATTTTTTTTAACGGTAGTAACGCAAGATACTTTCAAGCGGCACACGGCACCGCCGATGAGATGCACATCGCCACTACTCCCAGGCTGTCTCCGCCCAACCTCCATCTCCGAAGCGATGTTTTCAAGTCGGTGGCCCTGTGGCGCAGCTAAGACAACTGGCTCCCGGGACACGACACTTTATTGGCGCCCCCACCTCACTTCCGGCGTCCAGGGTACGACACTGCACTTTATTGTCACACCCGCCCCGCCCCCTCTCCAGAAATAGATATAGTTTTATAACATAAAGAATTTTATAATAATATATATCCCGGAAAACCTTGTTCGTCTTGGAGACGATTTGGGGGTCGTCTGCAACTGGCGCTCGGGACACAACGGACCCTTTGACCCCTCCCTCTCGCTCCCACAATGCGCTGCCCGTACACCAAGAAAGCCTGCTCCACTTCGCGCAACCAGCAGTTACGGTGGCCTAGATGTTACACTACTGACCATTAAAATCGCTACACCACGAAGATGACGTGCTACAGACGCGAAATTTAACCGACAGGAAGAAGATGCCGTGATATGCAAACGATTCGCTTTACAGAGCATTCACACAAGGTTGGTGCCGGTGGCGACAACGTGCTGACGTGAGGAAAATTTCCAACCGATTTCTCATACAGAAACAGCAGCTGACCGGCGTTGCCTGGTGTAACGTTGTTGTGTTGCCTCGTGTAAGGAGGATAAATGCGTACCATCACGTTTCCGACTTTGATAAAGGTCGGATTGTAGCCTATCGCGATTGCGGTTTATCGTATCGCGACATTACTGCTCGCGTTGGTCGAGATCCAATTACTGTTAGCAGAATATGGAATTAGTGTGTTTAGAAGGGCAATATAGAACGCCGTGCTGGATCCCAAAGACCTCGTATCACTAGCAGTCGAGATATCAGGCATCTGCACGCAGAGTTCGACGACGTTTGCAGCAGCATGGATTATCAGCTCCGGGACCGTGGCTGCGGTTACCCTTGACGCTGCATCACAGACAGGATCGCCTGGGATGGTGTGCACAACGACGAACCTGGGTGCACGAATGGCAAAACGTCATTTTTTCGGATGAATCCAGGTTCTGTTTACAGCATCATGATGGCCGCATCCGTGGTTGGCGACATCGCGGCGCACGCCCATTGGAAACGTGTATTCGTCATCGCCATACTAGCGTATCACCCGGCGTGATGGTATGGGGTGCCATTGGTTACACGTCTCGGTCACCTCTTGTTCGCATTGACGGCACTTTGAACAGTGGACGTTACTTTCCAGATGTGTTACGACCCGTGGCTCTACCCTTCATTCGATCCCTGTGGAACCCTACATTTCAGCAGGATAATGCACGACCGCATGTTGCAGGTACAGTACGGGCCTTTCTGCATACAGATAATGTTAGAATGCTGCCCTGGTCAGCACATTCTCCAGATCTCTCACCAATTGGAAACGTCTAGTCAGTGGTGGCCGTGCAACTGGCTCGTCACAATACGCCAATCACTACTCTTTGATGAACTGTGATATCGTGTTGAAGCTGCATGGGCAGCTGTACCTGTACACGCCATCCACGCTGTGTTTGACTCAATGCCCAGGCGTATCAAGGCCGTTATTACGGCCAGAGGTGGTTGTTCTGTGTACTGATTTCTCAGAATCTATGCACCCAAATTGCGTGAAAATGTAATGGTTCAAAATGGTTCAAATGGCTCTGAGCACTATGGGACTTAACTGCTGAGGTCATTAGTCCCCTATAACTTAGAACTAGTTAAACCTAACTAACCTAAGGACATCACACACATCCATGCCCGAGGCAGGATTCGAACCTGCGACCGTAGCGGCCTCGCGGTTCCAGACTGCAGCGCTTCTAACCGCACGGCCATTTCGGCCGGCGAAAATGTAATGGCATGTAAGTTCTAGTATAATACATTGGTCCAATGAACACCCGTTTATTACCTGCATTTCTTCTTGGTGTAGCAATTTTAATGGCCAGTAGTGTAGTTACGGTCGCACGGTGTTCATACGTGGCAAGCAGCTGCGAATATCAGCTAGCCGCAGGCTTGGGGGGGGGGGGGGGGCGAGGTTGGCTGTACCGTGATAGATGTGCCGTGTTGCATAACTGACTTATGCTGAAGAATCTAAAGTTCCCTAAAACGTAGGTAACCTATTTCTACCGCAGAAGCAGCCTATTTAAGCCACCAGGCACTTTCAGATGATGGGAGGGCATATTCATCATTTGCACCACCCGATATCCAACTCTCGGTTGATGAATTCGATATCTCTCATTTCTTTGCCGGAAGAATGCTACAGCTGTCGTACCGAATGACTGAAAATAATTTCACCCTTCTCAGTGCACGAAATTTTGCGGAGACTTACATACATTTTATCAGTATGCCTTTCTTGCTTTAGTCTTATTAGTAACACATGTCTGGATTTCACGTAGTGTCAACTCACTCTGTGGAAAATGGCCAAACCCTGGATATCTAGATGCACGGCGTAGCCTGTGATTCGTGGGACTCACAGCGGACAGCGGAGAGTTGGTACAACTTTCTGAAAATCCCTTTAGTTGCTTCTGGCGACATAATGGGGTGGATATTGTGGGGATTGGCTTGTCCTCCGTTCAGCCTGTAGTACTCTGAGAAAAGGAAGCGTATGACCACAATCCGGTGACATATCTTCCTTGAGGTTTCTATCCCACACCCTATCAGACCCTCAGAACACAGCTTATCCCTTGATATCGCTCTACTACACTTAGCGTAAAACACGTGTTTAAAATATGTTCTTAATCAACTTAACAATAAACATTAGTTTTATATAATTAAAGAATTATTTAAAATAATCTTTAATTGTTCTTTCTTCTGCAACACGCAGACTACTACTCTTGAAAAAGAAAGTGAATAGGACAGTTTCAGTAGCAAATGTGATGGAGCTTAAATTTGTACTGAGAAACAATTTTGATTCAATCCGCTGTTTTCGAGTTATTAAAAAAAATTAAAAAATGAACTTTAACACGCTACCACCCATATGCTCACACTCCACCAGCTGGGATTTTTAATATTTTGCTCATGGCGCTACCTCCTATCACTCTACAAAATTTTGCGTGTGCTCGATTTCTCCCTATTACGTCTTGTTTGGTCTTCATTGACTCAGCTGCTATATTGTCAATGTACTCTGTGGTATTTCATGACGCTCACACTATTTAAATCAATTTGATACTTTCTTCCACAACACTCATACAAGGTTCAGTCCATACCACATTCTGAATTCGAGATTTAGGCAGAGCTTGGCATACGTTAGTTTTTATTCCGACACGATTCCGACCCGGTATTCTGTGCATCCACACGAACTCTCTCACGTGCACACACTTTCGAGTCTGCGACTATGGTGTATGACCTGTTCTCTCATTCCCGTATATCAGTTTCATTTACTAAAGTTACTAGAAACAAATTTTACACGAAATTCAAGTAGTACTTCACTCGAAACTAAAAATTTTATCAGTAAATATGTAACATGATATAACCAAGAAGATGATCACTTATTCTTCTTACTACAGAATTAAATACGTGGACAACCAAACTTTTAAATAATGTGCATGATGGACAATGCTCCCGTATTGCTGTGATTGAAAAGAGCAGAAGAATAGTACTACATCTCAAAATTACCTTATATCTTAACTATTAAAATCCTGGCGAATTAAATTTTGAGGTAACTCATCGTCAGGAATGAATATTTTCATTCAAACAAACCGCGTCATAATAATATAATGCGGTGATTATCCGTCATCGTCTTGTATGGGGATAGCTATTTTAATTACAGCACCACAGTATTTGTTTCCTTTTTCCTGTACTACCACTTGTTTTGTGATTGATCCATTAGATTTCATAATGAATGATAACTTCATAAGTACAACTCTAGAAGGAAAAAGGAGCTACAACACTTAGAATTAAAATGGGCTTTAGCCTAGATATGGGAACGAAACGTCATTTCACTGCTTTCAAGCGGATTATACATATCGAAACTTGACTGGAAAGTAAACTTCATAAATTCGTTCTTGAACAGATCTTTATATTTCATCAAAACAGTGTTATTTTTCTTCAACATTTTGGTTTACTTAGTGCTAATGCATTGCCTACGTGTGAAATCAGCTGCGAACAGCTTTCATGTAACCGTATTTATATCTTACACAAATTAATAAATTAGATTGTTCCGGCTTACTGTGGTGTACCGTACAATTGAAGTATGGAACGTGTAAGTAAGAAATGAAAATCGGTCGTACTATAGATATAAGGAACGTGCAATAAAAATTTTAAAAGCTAGCGAGAGAATTGGGCAATTAAACAAGAAGAGTAAGGAGCGAGAGTGAAATCACTTGTTGCAGAGTGTGGAAGAATAATGTCCTAAACCGTAACATGACTTTTCCCATCATGCGAATTATGGAAATGAACTGTAAATGAATATCAACGTCCCTGAATGTTCTTCAATTCGTTCAACTACTTAATGGAAAAAATTCGAACTAAAGGTGCAGCATCATAAAAATTACTTAAAATTACCATCAGGGGCCGCAATAGCGAAAAGACACGTTTCGTTCATATGCCAAGCAGTTTTTAGTGCTTTCAGTCACAATGTCATTTTATTCGCGTTATTCATTCAGCGGCATGTTGTGAGATCGTTGCGAATAGCATGCCCCTCTGAGTTGGGACAGCTAAGAGTTTTATATTCCAGGACACAGCTACATAAATCCTTAGTACCGAGATATGACGGATATAAAGTCAGCTACAACGACATTAACGAGGAGTCATGGCTCATAAAGAAGCAACCCACTGAGGGGCTACCACTAAAAATAGAAAAATAGCAAGATTAATGTCAATGTAGGTCTATTCATCGATAAACCAACACACAAATCTGAATCTGTCGACGTAATGCTGCGTAACGGCACAGTTGTCTGTGATATATCGGTACGATAACAAATGGCGTTAATGGTTATCGCATTTACAATGAGCAACGTCCTCAATATCGTAGTCAAAATGATGGGCCTCGTGGCTGCCATAAACGTTCGTGGATACGCAGAGAAATTTGAATACTTACGAGAATGTCGAGCAGTCACTCCTGGATTTTGCAAAGCGTCACATGGTACGCTGATTATCAAAAGAATTACGATCACCTAGTTAATAATCTTTTGGCCTAACTCCGGAACCCAGTACAGCAGCAATTTTAAGTGGCATGTGTTACTGGGGTAGGTGGCACCAGATGTCCACTCGTGTCATGAGAATATTGTAAATAATCTGGCACCTGATGCCTTCTCGGTCCGTCGGGTACAGATTATGCGTTCACTATCACGCTCCTAGAACAACTATAGCAAGATTCGAGCTACACTTACCGTTACCCTGAGGGAAGATGCCACTGCCGTTCTGGAACACGTAAAACATAATGGGTTACAGGTGGTCCACTGCAATATTCACTTCGTACACCGCTGTCATGGTGCCTTCGATTACTACCACACGTATGGCTCTCAGCACTATGTGACTTAACATCTATGGTCATCAGTCCCCTAGAACTTAGAACTACTTAAACCTAACTAACCTAAGGACATCACACAACACCCAGTCATCACGAGGCAGAGAAAATCCCTGACCCCGCCGGGAATCGAACCCGGGAACCCGTGCGTTGCAAGCGAGAACGCTACCACACGACCACGAGCTGCGGACTACGACACGTATCATGGATACCCAGACGTGTGTCCCACTCAGAACAGTATTAACTCCATCGGCCTTCGTCTGTAGCCAGACCTGCCACATGTCCCTGCACACTCTGTTTTAGAGATAAGGGAAGCCTCTGACTTTAAAATTCTGTGACGAGTCGTGGGCGTTCAGCATTTTGTCACAGACTCGTATTTTCGGCAGCCCTAAACCTCTTTCCACAGACTACTAAGATGGTAGCATGCGGAAAGGCGAACACCTTCACCATTTCCAAGAAACTTGCTTAAAGACCCCAGTTAATGATAACCTTCTCTTTGTGAATGACGCTGACGTGAGTTGGTTTCCCCGTTTGTGGTCAGTATCGTCACCAGAATAATTCCCCATCCTTTGTCGGCTTACATGATGTACAAAATTCCGCCTGCTTGTGGTTAGGTCTACATTGGAAAAATACAAAAAAGCACAAACGTACCCACATGTCTTGTCGACTAGGGAAAGTAGAAGAAACAGACTAGAGCAGAGCATGATTAGGAAACAGTGAAATTAAGTTTTCCGAAACCAACATTTGATTTCCAATGACGGCTATACAAAGAAATCATCGTAGTATATAACACGAGGCCAATTTTCAGAGAAAAGAGAAGCCATTAAACTTAGCTATATGTGGACAGTATCTCTACACAATCGACAGATGGCCGTTCTGTAGGTAAGAGATGGATTATCTCTGCCGATCATGTGTAAAATTCTGCCACGCCATTTTTTTCACGGTATTTTATTTCGATCTCGCGTCAGCAAGCAAGAGTCAACGGAAAAAGGAACATCGCTGAGAACGTCCAAAGCACCTCTAGACACTATGACAGGAAACAAAATTGTGTGGACTGCAACCATACAACCCCAATGATTCACCATTGGTGGACAAAGAAATTGAGGAATCTAAATGGACTGTCCTTGGGAAAGGGTTAAAATTTGTGCCACTCCATAAACTGTACCACTACCAGGTCTCGGTAGTTAAGAAATTGTGTGTCCCCTGTCCAAAGCTTCTGCGGATGAAACAATGTAGGAAGTTTGTCTGGAAATTGCCAAAGTATCGCCCACGACGAAATAACATGACCGGAGCAGAGTGGCTGTCATTACAAAGAATTTGTGAGAATGCGGAAAAGGGAGTTCCTCCTGTCGATACAAGTAAAACCACTGTGGTATTATCACGTGACGTCTACATGACGCTGGTCATCTGGGCTCAGTTCGAAACAGGACTCATCACTGGAGACAATGTCTGACAGCAACCTGACTGTTGCCCCCCATATGGTCCGGCATCCAGGAGTGTACGTCTGTAGTGCCATTTCATTTCACAGAAGGGTTCCTTTCGCTGTCATCCGCGCCATCCTTACAGCACACGTCGACGATATTGCCTTTCATGCTAACCCATCCTAGGCTTACTTTTCAACATGATAACTCCCGCCCGCACTCGGCGAGAGTGCTTGTCTTCGTGTTTGCCAAATCCTACCTTAGCCAGCAAGGTCGCCGAATCTACCCCCCCCCCCCAACCGCCCCCCCCCCCCCCGAACTGAGAACATTCGGAGCATTAAGCAGAGGGCTCTCCAACCATGTCGGGACTTTGACGATCTAACACGCCAGTTGGACAGAAATTGGCACGATGTCCCTCAGGTAGACTTCCAGCAATTCTGTCAACCAGTGCCAAGCCGTTTAATTGTTCACAAGAGGATCAACTCGTTATTAACTTGCTCAAGGTGGAAATCTCTCTTGAATAAATCATACATATTTTTGCCACTGTAATCTTTTGTTCGTCTGTACATGCGCTTCACATTTTCGTCCCATCCTGGTAATTCCTTCGTGGTGCTTCGATTTTTTCTTTGTCATACACTGTAGATTACCACCACGTTAGTGTAAATTCTCTCTTCAACTTAACTGTTATTTAATAATAATAATAATATTTAACAACAAATTAACGGTGTTACCATGGGAAGTCCCTTGCCCCCTTGATGGCAAACAATTTTAAGGAGGGTTTTGAAGTGGCACCGTAGGAATCAGCAAGTTGTAATCCTGTTGTCTTTTTCAGATACTGCAAAATTACGGTGCGTCGCTTCCTGGGATACATTGTTTAACGGTGAAACCAACGGTTACCTGGGAAATGGTGTCTGCCGTGAGCCGACTTGTAGGGATCTGGACCGGCAAGCGGACAGCTGTCGTCACCATGTGGAGAGCAAACATTTCGTGAATACACACGTGATTGACTATACTGACCATCTGCAGGAAGAACTCGAACACCTAAAAAAGTTCTGGAGTGTAATGGATAGCCTACAGAGAAGATCGACAATACTTAGCAGTTCAAGCCGAAAGTGAGTGTCACATGTCACGAAGATGAAGAGGAATGTTTCAAGTACATCGCCTTCCTACCATCTGAGAGGAATCCCTCTTCCAAAGTAGATTGTATTTTCTCTAAACATATAGTCAAGAATATTTTTCTGTCATCGCCAATGACAGACACGCTCCTTGCCTTTGTCAAAAGTGATTTGATCTCACGGAAGGCAGATGCGCGTAAGGTTCCCAGGCATCATGGTCTGGCTAATGTCAGCATACTTTACGTACAGTAAATGAACTTTGCGAGCGACATACCAAGCCGTTACATCGCGATAAACCTGCCGCGCCCCAGCACAGCATTCCCCCAAGATACGCTTTGGACAAAGAGAACGACCATATTATAGCGTCAGTTCATCCTACCTGGATTCGGCTATCAGGGAAACCAAAAACTTAGATGAATCATTTAATGAATTCTGATACTGGCTTTTGTTTTTGACAGAATATACAGGGCTATTACAAATGATTGAAGCGATTTCATAAATTCACTGTAGCTCCATTCATTGACATATGGTCACGACACACTACAGATACGTAGAAAAACTCATTAAGTTTTGTTCGGCTGAAGCCGCACTTCAGGTTTCTGCCGCCAGAGCGCTCGAGAGCGCAGTGAGACAAAATGGTGACAGGAGCCGAGAAAGCGTATGTCGTGCTTGAAATGCACTCACATCAGTCAGTGATAACAGTGCAACGACAGTTCAGGACGAAGTTCAACAAAGATCTACCAACTGCTAACTCCATTTGGCGATGGTATGCGCAGTTTAAAGCTTCTGAGTGCCTCTGTAAGGGAAAATCAACAGGTCGGCCTGCAGTGAACGAAGAAACGGTTGATCGCATACGGCCAAGTTTCACGCGTAGCCCGCGGAAGTCGACGAATAAAGCAAACAGGGAGCTATTTTCATCTTTCAACAGGACGGTGCTCCACCGCACTTCCATCATGATGTTCGGCATTTCTTAAACAGGAGATTGGAAAACCGATGGATCGGTCGTGGTGGAGATCATGATCAGCAATTCATGTCATGGCCTCCACGCTCTCCCGACTTAACCCCATGCGATTTCTTTCTGTGCGGTTATGTGAAACATTTTAGTGTTTAAACCTCCTCTACCAAGAAACGTGCCAGAACTGCGAGTTCGCATCAACGATTGGGACATGCTGCGCCGAGTGTGGGAGGAACTTGATTATCGGCTTGATGTCTGCCGAATCACTAAAGGGGCACATATCGAACATTTGTGAATGCCTAAAAAGACTTTTTGAGTTTTTGTATGTGTGTGCAAGGCATTGTGAAAATATCTCCAATAATAAAGTTATTGTAGAGCTGTGAAATCGCTTCAATCATTTGTAATAACCCTGTATAATTCGGTGATGGTTTAGTGAGCAGTCGAACAGAACGTTCCTGTACCCTTGCAGACCAGAACTACCAGAAATTGTGACACAATATTTTTCACGAAAGGGTATAACCGTAGCATATACCTCAGCAGCCTGCCTGGTAATGCTTCCACTGTGATTTCCCGTGCACACTCACGCAACGGGCTGCCCTAACACTACATACCGTTACTATTAGAGCTCTCTCCGAAGATAACTGAATAGTTTTTTTACCCAAAATATTAGTAGGTGACGAAGTTTGATTACGGCTGAATTCCCGCAATTTTATGCACCACGCGGACAGCTTGTTCGGCTCAGTTTGTACGATACGCAAACAGACGTCCTCGTGCTGTTGTTTTTGTTCGGTAGTCAAGGTGTGCGGGGCCAAATTTTCACACACTTTAGACTTGACATACCTACCTCTGTTCTAATTCATCACGTGTATATCATTGTTGTTGCACGGTATATATGTAGGAAGTCATATAGAGATTGCGACATATTTCTGCGGAGGGGTGTTTGTATATTCGTGTTACACTTCAAACTCATGTCGGATGCAATCCTGCTGGATTGTCAGCCATCTCCATAAATTGCTTGTTAAAAGTCATTCAGCGTACATCGTACTTAATATTCACTAGTCTTTTAACTTGGCAAGTCCTCCGCCAGACGAGCTGGATTCGAGGACGATTTGTCAACTATCTGCCGTTTTCGTAAATAAGTCACAAAATTCCGTGAATCCTGCGCACTTTAAAACTCAGTACATATTCCATTTATATCCCTTTCAACAGTCAACCCAATATATTTGAGAATTCAGTACAAAAATTAAGTCCTTTTAAAGATATGTTAACCATGTCTAATGTTTATGGACAGCGAAACTTTAGTTATTTCCAGTTAAATATAAGGTTTCAGTTAACTCCTAAGATGTAAAGTCAAATATAAGGTTTCAATTAGTTCCTAAGATCCAAATCAAGATAGTGAAGGAGGTAATGAAGTTAACTGATTGAAACTTGGACAGCAGTAAACCAAACTATAGTTTTATCATTTAGAAATGAATGGTTATTGACTTTAATTCTTTCTCGGTAATCTCCCATTAAGTTATAAATAACCAAAAATTTCCTTCTCTAAGCAAAATCGCATACTTCTTTTATAATGTCAACCATTTTTTTCAATATACATTATCTCACGGTGATGAAAAATACTACCAGATGCTTCTACAGCAATATTCCACAGAACAAAAACACACGGATTGTTTCGTAAACTGTCACCTTTCATATGCTATACAGCGCAATAATCTTCAGTGATTAACAATAAATAATGCAAAATTCTGTAATATTTGATGAACTTTTGCCGCTGTTTCGACAAAGAACACTAGAAATAATTAACAGGGTCATTATAACTAAAGTTAAACTTTCATACCGCTGTAGAAATAACACCACTGGTCAGAGTGACGTAGAACTGAAACGGAATATTATCGGAGAAGGAGGAAAACTTATGGGAGAAGAAACACAAATAGTTACAGAATTTAGCAATAGCTGGCGCTGTAATCATCATAATTTAATAGTGGTCGACTACAAATAAGAAAAAAAACAAATAGCAATGCCTAAGGTGTACGCTTGACGTTAAACAAACTGTACTACTCAGTGTGCATGGGTGTACAGGTGTGATACTATTAGTTATGTAAGCCTATCCACCAAAGCAAGATCGCATCGGATTGGAAAAATTGGTTTTCAGTTGTCCTGAGGCGAAAACCCGCATAAAAAGCTTGAATCACATCCCCTTTTCATTGTCCTGAGGCCAAAAACCGCACAGATAGCATTAATGAAAATCAAATCGGGTTCTTAATATCCGTGTTGCTGGAGCCAAATATCTTCAGTAAGCTGTCCACCCGTTTCTGCAACAAACTGAAATCGACAAACAGCATGTTCCACATCTGATCGGCTTCACTTTCAGAATGTGTTGCGCAGTGCGTGCCATCAATGCAGCTAAGTTTGCAATCGGAACAGTGAACTCCACATCTTCCATAGCCAGAAGTAACAACCATTAAGATCAGCGATCGGAAAGGCCAGGCTGTAGGGAAATGGCGGCTGACAGTTCTAGCATTTCCGAAATGGTGCTTCAGCAGCTTCTTAACTGGATTTCTCGTGTGCGGGGGTACTCCGTATTGCATAAAAATAAATCCATCCACACATCCACGGTGTTGGAGACCTAGAATGACATGGTTGCGCAAAAGACAATTACAGCGCTTACCAGTGACGGGTTACAGGTAACAAGGTTGGAAGCAACTGTCTCTCAGAAAAAATATGTAGGGCCCTATGATGAATACTGCCGTAAACCTACACCATACATAGATCTTTTTAGGATGAAGTGGTACTGGTTGATTTGCGTGTGGCTTTTCCGTTGCCCGTATTCGACAGTTCTGTGTATTAACATATCGTGTCAGATGGAAGTGGTCTTCGTCCGTTCGCCATATCTTCCACGGACAAACATTGTCCACTTTCATGCGAGCAAGAATTTCTAAAGCAAAGGTCGTTCTTGCTGGCAGGTCAACATGAAGCAACTCGTGACACGGGCAATTTGGAATGGATAGCAAGGAAGGATGTTTCGTAGGATTTTACGCACCGTGCTCACGGGTATGTCCAATGTTCGGGCAATTCTCCGTGCACTACACATTGTTCACCACCACTAGTGGCCTCTGGCATTGTTGTGGCCACTGCTTTCACTGACGTTGAATCAATTCGTTTCCTCCCTCTACCAGGTTAGACACCAAAAGAACCCGCCTTTTCGAATTTCCGGATCATGTAGTCCAGCGCGTTCCTCCGTTGAGACAGTCATGGCGAACGTCGCAGAAGCGAAAGGAGGAAAAGTCGTGTACCTGGCGTGTTTATACCAACATCAATGGGTTCAAAATGGCTCTGAGCACTATGGCACTTAACATTTGTGGTCATCAGTCCCCTAGAACTTAGAACTACTTAAACCTTACTAACCTAAGGACATCACACACACCCATGCCCGAGGCAGGATTCGAACCTGCGACCGTAGCAGTAGCGCGGCTCCGGACTGGGCGCCGAGAACCGCGAGACCACCTCGGCCGGCCAACATCAATGGGTCGTGCGCATGACAAGTGTTTTCATTTACGTATTCTGACACATACAGCGCCAGCTATTGATCAATTTTTACACAAATGTTTTTCTTCTGCCATACGGTTTGCCCCTTTACCAATAATATTCGGTTATTTCTACAGCGTTTTGAAAGTTTATCACCCTGTATTTAAAACTGAAAAGACAAAATAAAGTCTTTACAAGAGAGAAAGAACTACCTGCAAGGATTGTGGAGAATTAAATGTTTATGTCAGTCCTGGAGCGGTGGGAGCTAAGTGGACTGAATATCATAAAAGTGTAGGACTATAGAAAACTATCTTTCATTTTGCTAGTGACGATCCTCCTGAGGGCCACATGTGCTGTGTAAGATGAGTGGTTTCCTACAGCAAGGAAAGGTGGAAAAGATCATGACAGTGGTAATATCAAAAATAAGAACGGAAACTTTTAAGGAACCAGGTCAGTTTTAAATGGAAAAAGTCAGGTTTGCAATTTATCTTTACTAACTTAAACTTATGCCGATATGGGTAATCACAAGCTTCCTTCTCTGTTCATCATCTAATAATATCTTACCACCTTTCATTCTCGCTCTGACTTCTCAAGCATCACCGTACTTGGGCGTAGTATTTCATCTCCAGTTTAATTTTCGGCTGGCCACAGTAGCTTCAGTTACTTAATTAGATGACACCGGGTGGTGTATAACCGTAACGTGTTTTCGTTTCGGTCGATACGTAACATTTCTTGTATAGGTAATATGTGAACGTATATTATCAGTTCTATTTCTCATAATGCTAGTAATTCAGTCTTTACACAAGTGTGAAATTTACACTTTTATCCAGTGTGGTAGCAAACGTTAGTTGTCACGTTCTGTTTCTGGCCCGCCGGAGTGCCTGATGGGTTCTAGGCGCTACATTCTGGAACCGAGCGACCGCTACGGTAACAGGTTCGAATCCTGCCTCGGTCATTTATCTGTGTGAAGTCCTTAGGTTAGTTAGGCTTAAGTAGTTCCAGGTTCTAGGTGACTGATGACCTCAGAAGTTAAGTCCCATGTGCTCAGAGACATTGCTTTGACCATTCTGTTTCTGAGACTGTTGTCTCACAGTGTCTAGCACACGCACAAAAATCAGTCAATCTATTTCAAAGACGTTATTTAGCCTATCAATAAGCCTTTTGCATCTTTATGCGTACTTGCGGAGAACATTTAAGGTTGAATGAATATTATGCTCCGGAATGCCTCATGAACGATATTATTTTTATCTCTCCAGAATTTGTCACTTTGTCACTATAGACAACATCGCCGCCTATAAACAGACGTATTTAGAATCGTTCATTAACTGCGTCATTCAAAAGAAACACCAAAAGTGTAATCCGAAATATTCTATAGCTATTTTCGTTGTCTTGATCCCGTATTTACAGAAACGAAGAGAAAAATTTGGAATTTTACGGAAAAGAAAATAATCAAATGACTCAACAATTATATGGCCAGCGTGCAGTGTGGCTGAAGCGTTCAGAAGCTACAAAACAACCTTGTCAAATACGAGGGTTGTCCAGAACGTAAGTTTCAATCGGTCACGAAATGGAAACCACGGGGAAAATACGGTTAAGCATTGTAGAGATCCGTTAGACAGTGTCTCTAGTATGCGCGTCGCTCTTTCCAGTTCTGAGTGAACGGTGAGCACGTAAAGATGCGTAGGGAATAGCGTCTCCCGCCAAGTATGAGGACGTGGTTAGAGATTTCGTCGCTGTCATGCATCCCACATAACACAACTGTCAAGCAGTTCCTTCTTCATGCCCATTCTTGGCCACACACTGCAGGGGCAATGAAGATGCTCCTGGCACGTTTCCGATGAGAAGTGTTTGACCACCCACAATACAGTCCGTAATTGGCTCCCCCTGACTCTCATGTCTGCCCGCAAGAACCGCTTGCTATAAAGAGAAAATTTTTGGACAGATAACGAGCTGTCAGTGCAGATAACTGGCCGAAAGCACAGGCGGCTGCTTTCTATGACGAGGATATTGGAAAGTTGATACAACACTACGACAACACTCGAAGTTGGAGCGGCGACTATGTAGAGAAGTAGGTGGAAGGTGTACTTAACTGTTGCAAATAAAACGTTTCTGTTTTTCCCTGAGATTTCCATTTCGCGACCGATCGGAACTTACATTCTGGACAACCCTCGTATCGGTGAGTGCTGTTCATCATTAAACAAGCAGCTTTAGCCTTCATGGCTGCAAATCTCTGCTATAATGAGTACAGAAGATTTTTTTCTCGCAAAGCTACCACGACAGCCATAAATTTAAAGAATAATTTCAGTGTCATGTAATAAGCAAAAGATCAACTTTGACGTTTGAGTATAGGCTGCCTATCCGACAGAAATCTACATACCATTTTTAACAAAGCGAAATGGGCAGTTGCGAAAGTATCTTTCTGCAGTTACGACAAGTTAAGCGCGCGAAGAAATTTAATCATCTCGGTAAGTAAACAGGTCACAACTTCTCACTATAAGTCCCTCTCCTACTGCGATTTCATTATTGGGAACTAGGCCATCTACTGAGAGAAAAGTCTTTCAACGTGGAATGATTATCACGTAGCATGAACCTGAAAACTACAAAACATTTATTGTTCTTCATGCCTTGTATAATTCAGAAATGACTTAGTTGAAAAAGAGACGTATTTCATATGACGATCTTAATCCAAACAATGAAAGGTGGATAATTTTGGGTGTTTTATTGCAGAGCTCTACTGTTACATTGAGAAATGTCCGTACTTGGCCACGGAATGGAAAGCGGAATATAACAGTGGCGTGAAAGAATCACCTCCGCTTAGGCCCAGCAACTATTTGTTCAGATATTGAGATCAGAAGTATGTCCATGAGATGGCATAGATATTAAGGCACCGAATTTACAAGAAACAATATTTAAATACCTGTTTAACAATTATCAAAATGGTTCAAATGGCTCTGAGCACTATGGGACTTAACATCTGAGGTCATCACTCCCTAGAACTTAGAACTACTTAAACCTAACTAACCTAAGAACATCACGCAAATCCATGCCCGAGGCAGGATTCGAACCTGCGACCGTAGCGATCGCGCGGTTCCAGAATGAAGCGCGTAGAACCGCTCGGCCACAGCGACCAGCTAAAATTATCTGTGGTGTCACCGCCAGACACCACACTTTTTAGTTGGTAGCCTTTAAATCAGCCGCGGTCCGGTAGTATTCGTCGGACCCACGTGTCGCCACTATCAGTGATTGCACACCGAGCGCCGCCACACGGCAGGTCTAGAGAGACTTTCTAGCACTCGCCCCAGTTGTACAGCCGACTTGGCTAGCGATGGTTCACTGCCTACATACGCTCTGATTTGCAGAGACGATAGTTTAACATAGCCTTCAGCTACGTCATTTGCTACGACCTCGCCGGCCGAAGTGGCCGTGCGGTTAAAGGCGCTGCAGCCTGGAACCGCAAGACCGCTACGGTCGCAGGTTCGAATCCTGCCTCGGGCATGGATGTTTGTGATGTCCTTAGGTTAGTTAGGTTTAACTAGTTCTAAGTTCTAGGGGACTAATGACCTCAGCAGTTGAGTCCCATAGTGCTCACAGCCATTTGAACCATTTTTTGCTACGACCTAGCAAGGCGCCATATTCGACAAGTATGTATTCTGAACTGATAACACAGTGAATCATGTACCGTCAAGAGCGACGTTCATCATTAATGGATTAAAGTTAAGTATGAAACTAATTACGTCCGCTTTCTGAACTGTAATTCCTTACCATGTTCCAGACCTCACGTCAGCATAGTCCTTCCCTCCTCACGCCAGCCTGCGTGAGCTAAAACGCGTGCATTTCGGCGTCCTCTAGTAACACGGTGTTGGCTTATCAGCCAACACAACATTATCATTAACGTTTTTCTTGATTCTTCCGCTGAGGACAAATGGCAGGATGGTTCTATGAAAAGAGGAAGGCTTGCTTCTCTGTCCCATATGTATCCCATAGTATGTGTGCTTTGTCTGTAGTGCGTAATTTCACGCCAAATCAGTTTTATTTATTTTCTCTCTAATTTTAATAGACTTGTAATAACTGGTCGAAAAAATAATTATTCCAATATTTGAAGAACATGATGATCCTCAAAATCGATATAGTTTTGATTATTTCTTACTACACTTTCTCTTCTAGGAACCCATAAATAAAGAAACTGGGTGAGGTAAGGTTCACTAACTACTAAAATTTGCGGTCTTACAACTCTAGCGTTTATCATGAGTAATGTGCTCGACAGTCAACGGGCTTTGGACAAAATTATGTCACTACATTCAACATCGAGATCTGATAACCGTAATTCGTCCTCCAAACTGTTTATAGACATCTGTCCGTCCAAAATCCCCTCATAACAAGAAGAAAGAACATGTTTACCCCTTATGTCACAACAGACATTACAGAATTAACAGCAGACTGCGGTGGCTGAGCGGTTCTAGGCACTGTAGTCCGGAACCGCGTCACTGCTACGGTCACAGGTTCGAATCCTTCTTCGGGCATGGATGTGTGTGATGTCCTTAGGTTAGTTAGATTTAGGTAGTACTAAATTCTAGAGGACTGATGACTTCAGATATTAAGTCCCATAGTGATCAGAGCCATTTGGCCCACGATGTCGTCGGGCCTCCTCCCCTCCCCACACCCCATAATAATCACAGGACCTAACAGTGCCGTAACTTTTATCCATTCATGGGGTTTTACAGCTGATCAAAATTTCATCTACCTATCCCACATAGGAATACGAACAATTTACTTGTCATACCTGAAGTACTACATGGTTCATTTTTGACCTATACGAAGTTCAACGCAATTACACAACAATAATACCAGTTCTCGGACTCTAAATAGTTTCTATACGTTATTCACGTGATGTTGGAGTGTATTACGACAGTTTAGGACAAAAATTACGTGAATACTAAGAATTCGAAGGTCGGACGAAGCTTTATATCAGCGCGCCATTTGAGTTCCCTACGGACTGCGTGAAGAGTTTGACAGAGCACTGTAAGACCTGTGTCGAAACAAGGCCCCGCGAGTAGACAACATTCCATTAGAACTACTGATGGTCTTGGGAGAGCCAGTCATGACAAAACTCTACCATCTGGTGAGCAAGATGTATGAGACAGGCGAAACACCCACAGACTTCAAGAAGAATATAATAATTCCAATCCCAAAGAAAGCAGGTGTTGACAGATGTGAAAATTACCGAACTATCAGTTTAATAAGTCGCAGCTGCAAAATACTGACGCGAATTCTTTACAGACGAATGGAAAAACTGGTAGAAACGGACCTCGGGGAAGATCAGTTTGGATTCCGTAGAAATGTTGGAACACGTGAGGCAATACTAACCTTACGACTTATCTTAGAAGAAAGATTAAGAAAAGGCAAACCTATGTTTCTAGCATTTGTAGACTTAGAGAAAGCTTTTGACAACGTTAACTGCAATACTCTCTTTCAAATTCTGAAGGTGGCAGGGGTAAAATACAGGGAGCGAAAGGCTATTTACAATTTGTACAGAACCAGATGGCAGTTATAAGAGTCGAGGGGCATGAAAGGGAAGCAGTGGTTGGGAAAGGAGTGAGACAGGGTTGTAGCCTCTCCCAGATGTTATTCAATCTGTATATTGAGCAAGCAGTAAAGGAAACAAAAGAAAAATTCGGAGTAGGTATTAAAATTCATGGAGAAGAAGTAAAGACTTTCAGGTTCACCGATGACAAGGACTTGGAAGAGCAGTTGAACGGAATGGACAGTGTCTTGAAAGGAGGATATAAGATGAACATCAACAAAAGCAAAACGAGGATAATGGAATGTAGTCAAATTAAATAGGGTGATGCCGAGGGGATTAGATTAGGAAATGAAACACTTAAAGTAGTAAAGGAGTTTTGCTATTTAGGGAGTAAAATAACTGAAGATGGTCGAAGTAGAGAGGATATAAAATGTAGACTGGCAATGGCAAGGAAATCGTTTCTGAAGAAGAGAAATTTGTTAACATCGAGAATAGATAAGTGTCAGGACGCCGTTTCTGAAAGTATTTGTATGAAGTGTAGCCATGTATGGAAGTGAAATATGGACGATAACCAGTTTGGACAAGAAGAGAATAGAAGCTTTCGAAATGCGGTGCTACAGAAGAATGCTGAAGATAAGGTGGGTAGATCACATAACTAAGGAGGAGGTATTGAATAGGATTGGGGAGAAGAGAAGTTTGTGGCACAACTTGACTAGAAGAAGGGATCGGTTGGTAGGACATGTTTTGAGGCATCAAGGGATCACAAATTTAGCATTGGAGGGTAGCGTGGAGGGTAAAAATCTTAGAGGGAGCCCAAGAGATGAATACACTAAGCAGATTCAGAAGGATGTGGGTTGAAGTAAGTACTGGGAGATGAAGAAGCTTGCACAGGATAGAGTGGCATGGAGAGCTGCATCAAACCAGTCTCAGGACTGAAGACCACAACAACAACAACGGACTGCTGACATGCTGAACGACAAAGTGACACGGGGAAGTCACAGAGTAACATAAACAGAGAGAAATCCCCGCGGGTGCTCTCCCCCTTCTTTCACAACTGTCCGGGGCTCTGTTCATACTTCCATTAGACTGCAGCATATGTCAGGCGGGTCGGCCTCACGCAAGTTTCCTGTGTATATATCTCTGTTGTGGTCAATCAGAGAGATCTGAGGCTGTCCGGCGGCAACGAAGGGGTGTAGAGGGGATTGTCCTTCTTTGTATGTTACTCTATGGTTTCCCGCGTCACTTCGTCTTCTGTATGTTGCCATTTCGTAGGGAATCGCAAGCTGCAGTGATATAACACATCTTCAGGGCTTGTCGCGTGGGATGCTGCGTCAAGCTCTCAGGCTTGCCGTCTGTCTCGTGTTCGCGAAACTGAAGCAAAGATGGCAAGAGTACGGGGCTTTATGGGGGCCGAGATTCTCAGCTGTTTGGAGAGCGTTTCACCGACGCACTCGAGTGACGAATCGGGTAGTGAGACGAGCGCGGAAGACGACGACCATTTCGTTCTGGTGAAAATTGCTGACTCAAGTCATTCGGCCGCATCAAATGAACAGCAAGTCGATCTGATCCAACGGACGATGACCTACGTCTTGTACAGCGTACGCAAGGAAAATTCTATCCAAGAATTTAAAACGGCACTCACACATTGCACACTGTACGGCTTTCTTTCTTCTGTTCTTTAGGTGCCGCATTTACGGTTTCTACCGGAGGGTGTGGTTGTCCCTCTCGACGATGAGTCAACCATACTCGCAATTGATGGGGGGACCTTCGATGAGCACGAGCACAGTTGGGTGGAGAAGTTATTGATCAACTGCCAGACGAAGCTTTCAAGTCACTAAAGTGCGCGTCATTTACGACGGTGACAGAGTTTAGGTTAGTTCTGCGCATCTGACGTCACAAAACACAGTCGGCCAATGAACAGAGAACGACGTTGCCAGAGCTCGACTGTAGTGCAGAGCACCGACGAGTGTCTTTTGTTTCAGAAACGTTCAGTCATAAATAAAGTAGTTGAACAAAAGCAATGTCATGATAGCGAAGTCTGTTTTATAGAAAGTTTGGAAACAGCATTCTTTATACCAGTTGCTTCATATTCTATTAATTAATTAAACCAAACAAGCAATAAGCCTCCTAATTCATGCGATAGCAAGGATAGGTGTTTGTATCATTCTCACTAACCGCTTTTTCGCAATAAAGAACAGCGGTAATTGTTTATTTCCTATTGTACTTCTACGAAATGTGAATAATTCATAGTCATATCAACAGTGTTTGTCGGTATTTTGCGTGACGTTATAAAGTCCTCCAGGAGGTCAATTGACCCGCGAGATGTGTTAGTGTAATGATTAAAGCGTCTGGCTGCAAGGCGAAGAGTTCTGAGTTCAAACCTTGTTTGAAGCATGAAATTTTCTTTATTTAAAAACAATATCGGAGTGTATTATTTAATGAATTTTATTCGTTTGAACGTACTTTTAGGAAATTTCTAGTGGCAACTAAAATCGACCATACTGCAAACTCTTCAAAATTTCCTTCAATGGTTTACTACATCTAATGCTGCACAATAACTGCGTTTAACATCCAAACAAAATTAAGTCATTTTGGGGGGGGGGGGGTTATCAGTCAAGAAGATGTGTAAAAATGTAATTTTTGGGCCAAATAGATTTTGTGAAATCGAATGATAAGTGTGTCAAAGCAGTCGGAACACCATGTGTCTGCACAGGCGAGCAGTGCAGTGATGACAAAATCGCGCACAGCGCTGAATGCGGGGAGCACGTCTCTGTAGCAGCGAAAGGGTTAATGCGGCCGTGGTGGCTTTACTCCATAAACTGCGCTCTCCCCCCTAAACATAAGTTTGCGAACTATACTATACTATGGCGCTGCTTCTCTTGGCGCGTGCCAATGGCAACACAGCAATCTCCAGCGTTGGGCGGTCATGCGCGAACTGCCAAGATAAAAGAATTGAACTATAATAAAAAATGTACATTAAAAACTGAACCGCTGTATCACCGACCATCTGGCGTAAGCACGTAAGTAAAATTTCAGCGGGGCCGTTCTTTTGCCTATCTCTCACCAGTTACGAATAATTTTGACATACATTTACTGTTCAGTTTGCGGCTGGAAAGGGAAACAATTCAGGTGTTGTGGACGACTCGCAAGATGGCGACGGCGTGGCGATTGGTTCAGTTGTGGCGGACGTGGTCGTGGTGCAATGGGTGTGTACTGTGAATTGTATATGAAACCATGGACCTAGAAATGACGGAGAGGCTTCGTCCTGTCGTAGGCCTCAGTATTTCACAACCCCACAACAATCTACAGCAGTCCACCCACCCCACCGCTGCCCCCACCGAATCCTGGGATATTGTGCGGTTCGCCCCCTAGTGGACCCCTTCCGGGAACGTCTCACACCAGACGAGTGTAACCCCAAATGTTTGCGTGGTAGAGTAGTTTCGGTGTACGTAAACGTGGAGTAGATTAGTGTTTAATGTGTTGTTCACAACGAGTTCATTAGATACATAGCACAAGCTCGGATTAGGGAATGATTCGGAAGGAAATTCGCCGTGTCCTTTCAAAGGCACCATCACGGCATTTGCCTGAATCGATTCAGGGAAATCACGGAAACCGTAAATCAGGATGGCCGGAGACAAGTTTAAACCGTCGTCCTCCCGAATGGGAGTCCAGTGTGCTAACCACTACTCAACCGCCCCCCCTCCCCCCCCCCCCCCCGGCCTACGCATACGTGTAGACAGTGTTTGCGCAGCTATCGCCGACATAGTGGAACTGGGGTGGAGTAAGGGGAACCAGCCCGCTTTGGCCACATTCGGTATCAGTGCTGGCCAATTTCGAAATACTGTTGTGAAATTCAGGTTACCTGCAAAGAACAAAAAGAAAATAAAACATCACACATATGTTTCACGTGCAAAAGCCGCAAAGCTAAAACTTTTCTAACAGCTCTGCTCCTTTGTTCCTAAATGTTTCAAAATATTTATAATTATAGGGTGAAATTGTCTCTTTTCTTACGGTTTTTATCCTTCACTGGGATAAGCAAGAAAAGGCGTAGTGTTGCAGTCACATGCTGCATTTTAGAATCTTTTACAAATATTCGGTACTTGCCTTAACCGTATGTAAAAGTAAAAATACTGTTAGTACTCATATAAATGATATGCTTTGACTCTGTTTCAATCTTTTTACAAGGAAAAACGTGTAACATCACTTTACTTACTTGTTTTAATCATGTCTGATGAAAGACTGAGGAATTTCTTCCTTAAAATTTAAATCAAAGTACGTTTATTTCTCAAAATTTATTTTTGACAGTTAAGTAATTATTTTAGGGACGAAATTATCTTTTGGTTACACTTTAGAGTATTCCTGAATGTACTGTTAACATGGCGGCACCCGACACATCACCCACAGACCAGTAAAACGGTGGTTTTCTACTGTGGGTCAAAAACGTCCCACATGGTACTTTAAGAGGTACTGTGAAATCTGGTGCATTAGATGTTAATTATCTAATATCGACTTCTCTCATAATATAAGTCCACTGAAGAAACATAAATCCTCATGAATATCTTAATACTCAATAGTGATTATTGTAACTACATTATATCCGTACTTTTGCGAGAGTTTTAGCAACAGCAGCTAAGTCCGCAATCCGGATATTTTCGCCAGTTGCAGACCGTCCACGTGTTCTTTTCTCTGGTTGTGTACTTCCAGGATTGTAAACTATTGCGAATTGTTCAAACGGAATATGAAACGATATTTCCGCTAGGAAACGCTCAGCATTAGAGGTGAAAATATTTGTAACTCTAGTCTTTATTAATCACAAACTAGTAGTTTCAATTTGGTCTTGAAGAGAATACTCCATTTCATTACTTGCGATATCGTTACGTTACACAAATAACTCACTTACACAAAACCTGCTGCTGGGATTAATGAAAATCTGCTCGATGATGATCTTCTATAGCAAATATTAAAAATAAACACAGTAGTTTATTCTTTACCACTAGGACTTACGACAGGAAGGTTTTTAATTAAAATCCACCAACACCATTGTATTCTTCCAGAACACTGAATAAAAACAAACTCAGTAAATTTAACAGTCGACAACGACCTATTCGGTCCTAGTATTTATATAAGGTCAACCCACTCTCCTGGGTTGTGTTGGTACAGCCGACATAACCTTCCACTTGAATTCGATATGAGAATTCGTACTATCGCTTCCGTTTTGTGTCCCTTTTGTAATACCGAAAGATAAGGTTTTATTAGAAGTTATTAAAAAATTTTGTGGAACACGGTTGTGTAGCTGTAATCAGGAAATTGCAAATAAAACAAATAACGGTGCCTTTATGTGATTCTTGAGTTTCTCCCGGCGTATTTGATAATCAAAATATCACTCAAGAATCACATCATACACCTTTACGGGGAGGAGATGTATCGCAGCATGAAGAAATTTGAAAAGTTGCGCCACCGTAGATGTCGTTTGCTAAGTACTCTTGCCTTTCTAAAGAGATGTCGTTCCGAGAATGTTGTTCCAAATTGTGCCCGTTGGACACTATAGACCGGCAGCATACCCGTGGATATTTTGATGATGAACGGTGCCTTTAGTTTAATCGACGAAGCCGCCATGTTATACAATGTATATGACGCCACCTTGTAGCCACTGCCGAACTGTTTTCTGGTGGGACGCACAGTTCTTGAGATATGTCGCCCAATGCTAAATTATTTAATTCACACTTAAAACAGGCGACGCTTAACAAACGGGTAGATTGTCAAATACCTATATACATATTAATTACACTCAATAAGTAGGTAATCTGGTGAGTAGACACGGGTACAGATTGTGTACTGTGCTGAAATGTGGAGAGTATAGCTTCACTACTTATAATATGACAGATTGAAACAAGAAAAATTATTTATAGCATTTGCTAATTTAGAAAAAACTGTTCAGACTTTTTGACTACAGTAAACTACTTATATTTCTGAACCGATCAGTGATAAATTTCTGGCATTGAACCCAGAAACTAGAATTCACTTCTAAGAGCAATAACTCATGAAATGTAGACACTAATTGAGTAGGGAACGACGCATGATTTTAGCATACCCTCATGTAATATAATGTGTACGGTGTGTAGAGAAATATGTAAAGGAAATTAAGGAAAAATTTGGGAAGGGAATATAAATTGGGAATGAAATACAATGAGCCAGTTTTTTCGGTGGTGTTGAAAGTTCTGTAAGAGAAGAAAACGCACTGGAAGATGTTCTGATCAGAATTGTTTCAGTTTTGGAAACGGCTTATGATATGAAAAGCCATTAAAAGAGGTACTAGGGTAAAATAGTGAAATCGAATTAACTGAGGTGAGGCTCAGGGTATTACATTAGGACAGGAGACCTGAATGTAGCATATATGCTTCGTTTTGGGGCAGAAAAATGGCTGAGGCTGGAAGAATTGAACAGTGTACGGAATGTATATACCTGCTGGCAATAAACCTTTACTAATGTAAGGGGTGTGCTTATGTCAAATATACATCTCGTATTGGTAAGACTATGCCGAAATTATTTGTTCCCAATGTAGCTTTGTACGGAAGTGCAACGTGAGCTTTTGTGGTAGAGATGAGAAGAGAATAAAAGCTTTCAAAATATGATACTACAGAGGAATTTAGATGGTTGTATGATGGATCGATGAAGAAGTATATAGGTCGACGTGAGGAAAATGGTTTTAAACATGAACTAAAGAAAATGAATTATGGATTTTCAGAACATCTTCAGAGGCTACGAAGAGTTGCTTCGTGGTAGAGTCAGGTTTGGTCGCAGAAATTGTAATAGGACACCAAAGCCTCAACACTATAAACACATTCAAGTCCATGTAAAGTACTGAATCATAGCAGACATGAACATTCTTCTAGAAAATAAAAGATATTCGTTAAACCACTATTTGTGCTGGAGACTGCTGCAACACCTGTTTATGTGGTTTTGCTATCGGCCTCGTGTGGTGGTTCAACTGAAATCTGTAGTCCGATCATGATTAGAAAAGAATTTTGAAATCAAAACAAAAACGGCACCACTATTAATTACTCTCAGACGGTTACGATAAACTCTCAGAAGAAACAGAAGTTATGACATCAAGTCCTATGCTTTGTAATATTTATTGTATGTTTAAACAGCAGATGCACAATATGTGCATTTCATCATATTGTGCAGACGCAACATTGCAAGCGTGATGCAGCGCGTCATGCAGGAAAGAATCTTACTTCATTCGTCCTGTATTTCTAATTTACTCGCTGCACCAATCTTTCAAACTGCATAGGGGAATTGCATTATCCTCGAGCAAGCCGGTTCGTAAATCTTTCGCTATTTGTAAAACAAGTTCGCTCTGCTGACACAAAATCTCTGTACTACATCAAAAGAGTGGGCATTCGAGGAAAGAATGTTTTCCACTAATGAACGCAGACACAGAGTGAATCACAAAGCAAAACATGACCATAATTCTGTGATTCAGTACTTTTCCGAAGTCGTTTTCTCCGGCAGGGAAACAATTAATTCAATTTTTCGAGGCGCGCGAAGGCTTTGTTTCTGGTAACTTAATGTGCCTTACCGTGACAAACGTTAATTAACTAAATTAAATAGTGAAACTCTATATTGAAGGTAAGAACTTGTTCAGTTTCTGCGTGACCTGTCGATAACGAATAACTGGAGAGCAAAACACAATGTACGTAACATATTTGCGAGTATTTCATTCTATCATAAAGTAAACGAACACTAGCTATTTTCTTTTTAAAATCCCTTAATTTTTTCTGCCTTGCAAATACGGATTTTTCGCAACAACTGTAGGCTCCTGTAACTTATTTATGGCATCAAATAGAGAATATGTCAGCGAAATTACATTTGGATTATCGAACTGACCAATGAAAATATTTGATGGTTCACTTAATTCAATGTAATAAATGAGACTTTGGACATTAATGTATCTATAAATTTGTTTATAAATCAACGATAGACCAAGACAGCTCAAATTCATCCCTTCAGAGGTTTCTTTAACATTTACATATTTGGAAGTTAATACTAGACAAGCTTAATTCGAGAATTGTTCTTACCTCAGCTAATTTATATACTGTCATTAACTCTTGCACTATATCCACAGTGATAATTTGGAACAAACCAGTTTTAAGGAGGGCTATGTTATGGTTTGTGATGATAGCGAAAAACTGTAAATTATCATTCATCGAAATGAATCATATACAAATAACATAAAGATATTGGAAAAAAAGATTGTATTAATCTTCAGAAACTATGGTACAAAAAATATATATCTTGATATTTTACACACTATCAGCTGCTGCTTCCATATCAGCAAGTGACTTATGAAGAAGAAGTAGTTGCCTGAACCTACTTTTACCAGCAGTTTTCTATACTTGTATTATGCTATACATATACAGTGATCTTTCAACCGTCTTAACACTGTATTTTATGGGCCACTAACTGATTTAAGGAAGATGCTCATCTCTTTATAACAGTTCAACAAAGCTTCGGAATCTTCTCGAGATATCTGTGATACTTTGTTTTCAGACAAACGTGGGAGTACTGGTAACGTGTATTTGAAAAGCGACATGCAATACATTTGCAATATAAGATTTGAGAAATAAATTACTTGATCGCATTACACGAATTTTTCGTATCAACTGCAGGCTCCTGTAACTTCTTTATGGCATCAAATAGAGAAAATGTCAGCAAAATTACATTTTGATTATCAAACTAAACAATGGGAGTATTTGAATGTATTGAATGTAATAAATGAGACTTAGGACACTAATGTATCTTTAAATTTGTTTATAAGTCAACCATGGACCAGGACAACTGACATTCATCACTGCAGAGGTTTCATTATAAAGTTTCCTTTATAATGTGTACTAGGTAGTTTTCTTTGAGCTATTGCGCTACATAGCCCTATTAGCAATGGAATTAAGCCTCAGCATATGTCCCTTCAATATGTCTTTTCTGCTGGTAATGCTTCTGTGGTTGTATATTTTAACAATATTTGCCGATGGTTAGGCTATAGCTATCCTCAGTTCTTGTAGGATAAAATCATACTTCACAAACAAGTTTTCAGAAAACCTTAGTTCCAATCCTAGTTTTTGACAGAGGCAGAATTTCTTTGGTGAACACATCCATTTCTTGCTGCTGCAGTGTTAAGTAGTTCTGATTTGGTACTCAATATTATTTTCCTAATTTCATTTTCCAACAGAATGCATCATATTACCAGTTATTTTGGTCATAGATATCGAACAGATCCGAAGTGGCTTAAATGTGATAATGGCTATAAATGTGAAGCATGATAGTTTTCTTTTACTCAACAACAATAAAAAATACGATCTAGTGATACGCGAATAGTGTGATCTCGTGCAACGCGATCTGGGTTGATTATTTTCATGATTGGAGTCAGAAAGTCTCTCCCAGCTGTATTCATTTACTTCTTTCTCTTTCTTCCCCCTTTTACTGTACCTTTTCAATTAGACAAAGTATGTGATTTTTGTAGTTTTCGTCTGTGTCTGTGTGTCTGTGTGTGTGTGTGTGTGTGTGTGTGTGCACGTTTTTAGGGCGATGTCTCTGTTTTTCTCGTAGTTACATTAGTAATCATTTTCATGTCTTTAACCTCTCTCGTTGCATAATGTGTAAGTAGAATGTTCGTATGTTGGCAGCGCTATAGACTGTGGTAGTATCGCTGACAGCACTCTGCACCCTCGGGAGGAGATTCTGTGGTTAGATGGAGTAGGAGTTATGGAGTGAATAGGGATGTGTGTGCATATGATTTTCTTAATGAAGACTCTCTGTTGCCAAGACACGCAGCGTAAAGTGAGGTGAAATTAAATGTTTATATGAAAATATGCAATTAACGGTATGAGATGGATGTTGTTGATAATGTTTGGCCAGTAGAATTATTAACAACTATACAATTTTTGTAACTGAATAAGATCCATTAACTAATAATTTTATTACTGACATTTTTAAACAAGGAGGACTTGGAAAAGTAAGAACAATAACAAGGAGAAGGGACTAGCAAAAGGAACTGCATATATAACTTTCTTTTCAAGTACTTGGTAATTTTTTGGTAGAATAAGTTGTTGTGTTGCACCATTTTAGTGTTAAGATGTGACATAGAATCATCATTTCACATGGGAGATAGTATAGACCATGCTCCTTGTACTGCCACTTTGCATAGTTTTAAAGATCACAGATGAATACATGCTATTGTAAGCTATCATGTATATTTACTCTGTCTGCATTGCTGTCTTTTCTGTAATATTTTTTCTGCTTGTCCTTTCTGATATTCAGGTATAAGTCACTGCATAAGCTGCTTCTATCTTTCAGTCAATGTCCTACTGAATTTTGCTTTCTATTACTGTGATAAGCCAGTTTTACCACTGACTTACTTTCCTTGTTTGCTGCATATTGCCTAGTTTTAGTTGTAATGTTGCATTTGCAGATATTCTGCTGCTTCCTTCGTCAGTTTGCATTTTTGTCGTTGTTGTTTGTGCTAATTTTTTTTTGTGCTGGTGCATTGCCTCATTCTCTAATTTATTCTAAGCTCAGTAGGTTTAAGTTAGCTAAAGAGGGGGTATGCTGCACTAGAAAATGAGTTATGATGAAATGGGAAGAAATGCATTGAGAAGCTATGAGAAAAAGGTCTGGCAAAAAAGTATTGTATAACGAGGAATAGTTACTTTGAAATAGGATATGAAGTAGTTTTGCTTACATATAGTTAGATAGATTTCTTTGTTGAAACAATTGTTGAAGTAAGAGAGGTCTGCAAAAATTAAATAAAGTTTTTGATTGGAAATGAAGTAGTTTTGGTTGAAACAGTGGTATAACATGCTCGCCACAAGTACTGCGGTATCAAATGTTACACTTACTCTTTGACACATTTACACATGAAAACAGACCATGTTCTTTCCTTTTGTGTTATTCCGCTATGTTTATGTGTAGTCTTGTGTGCCTGTATTCTTCTTATCTCTCTGTGTTTACCTGGTAAGATAAAATTGGTAGAATTTTTTTTCTTCTAAGACTATGCTGCATTCACTATCATGGAGAATACCGTTATCCTCAAATCTGATTTCAGTGTTTGTACCATGTTCTTTATGTTAGGAAGATCATTAAACATTATTTATCCTCTTATGCTTCTACTGATATTATCATTTTTAATTTTTTTACTTATGTCATAATCCCTGTAATACAAGTATATGTGATGGTTTTTATTCTTTTTGTAAAGCCTGTATTACTACAAATGTTATTTGTATAATGATGTTCTTTACTGTACTGATGTTTTCTTTACGTTTGTAACTGTAATTGTTAAATCGTAATTGTATAAATACCAGTTCTTCAAATTGGGTAAATAGTAGGAATTCGATTCACTACACACATTTGCCTGTTGGTCATACTATAAGTATAAAATCACGGAGATTATATGACTGTGATAGAGCATTTCGTGTGTTGATAATTCAGCAAGGGACTGGTTAACAGTATTGCTGGTTCTAAGGAGATTGCAAAAATATATTGCAAAAATATATTGTGAGTGGATTTGCTAGATTAACCTCAAGACTATTCTGTTGTGATTGTGGACCCACACAGTCCCAACGGATGGCTGCTGGCCATCTGTAAAATGACTACAGTGGGTCTGCACATATGGTGGCCCATTACTGCCATATGGCATACTGCCATATGCTCTACGGCAAACCACCAATTCCACAATAACGCTTCAAGACTTGGACTGCCTCTGCTGTGGGTCTGCTCTGTTGTGGCCCATTACCAATCTTCTCAACTGCAATCATTATACCAAGAGTCAGCGCTGTGTTTCCGTGAGGAGGACAACACTACTTCTTCAAGACTGCATGGTTGTCCACTACTTACTTGTGCATTTTATTTTACTGCGTAGCATAAAAGTGGTGTAGACTTCTCTTCTGCTGAATTAGAACTGTCATTATCGACTGCGACAAGAATTTTTTAATTTATTCACCAACAGCATACTACTTACCTTTGTTTGCATCTGATCTATTTGATATTGTTAACATAAAAAATTTTAACGACGTAGTCTTAGTCACTGCCCAAACCCATTTGTAAATATTTTGAGGAGGGCTGTGGGGCTTCGTACGTAGCCTGTTCGTATGTTGGCAGCGCTATAGACTGCATTAATATCACTGACAGCTCTCTGTGCCCTCGGTAAGAGGCTCTGTGGTTGGACTGACTAGCAGTTGGCGGTTAGCAGTTAGTGAATGGACGGTTTAGACGTGTGTTCCTCATGCAGATTCAGTGTTGGTAGGATATGCATTGTATAATGTAATCGATGTATATGCTAATGATTGGATAGTGGAATTATTGACGATTATATAATTTTTGGAACTGGATGTCACATGATAAATACATTGTTTGATACACATGATAAATTGATTGTTTGATCTTCAACAAAATCTTTCTTTTGCTAACCGTATGCCTGCTTGTAATTAGAGCCTATAGTAGTTAGAATCTCTTTATTTAGCTGGCTGTAGTTGCTGCTTGCTGTAATTGCTGTAGTTCGTGTTATGAAGATTTTCTGTGAGGTAAGTGGCTTATGAAAAAGTATGGGTTATTGTTAGGATTTCTTGCAAATTAGGGCCATTCTTTTTTTGGTAATAATTTGAAGTCAGGTTGTGATTTTAGAGTAGTCAGATTGAGTTGCGCTTGTGTATTGTGGGTAATAAGTGAATATGTTAAGATTGAGTTGTCTTCCTCAGGGAAAGTGCCGTAGGTCCGTGTTGGAGTTATAGAAATAAGTAATGAGAAAGCAGGTTCAGTAGCATTCAGCAGTTTAAGTAAATACAGAGAAGTGTCACCTACTCAGTTGTTTCAGTGGATACAAACGAAGAAGTTTCAAATGTTTTAGTGAAGACCTTGCTCTCGTGCAGCCACACAACTTATCATCATCAGTAACTGAGTCGGTTTCTCCTTCTAGTTACTGTGTAAATCATTTTGAGTTGCATAAACTGTAGCATGGGCTCCAGAGCCCTTGTTCTCATGTACCGCCATCAACCTATCACTATCAGTAATTGACTCTATATGAAGAATAGCTACAAAACTGTAATTGTAACTTTGAATTCTTTGTTTGCAAGTAACGGTGCTGTCACCTGGTACTCACTGAAATATCCACGTCACAGTAGCGTAGCACACCTCTACAGGAATCAGCATGAGAGGCTAAACTTTGGAGATCCAAGTGGACACCCTCGAGGCAGGTCTGAGGCGGTAGCCACAGTGGCCCACAAAGTAATCGGTGCTCCGTCCTTCATGGGGACTTCACGCCACTCAGGCGACCGCCATTCCACCAGATTCGCTGGTAGAAAGGCGGGAAGTAACCACGAAGGCCGAAACCCGGCCTTCTGGCAGGTAGGTGTGCGATCGCAGGTGCGGAGTGCGGCCAGAGACTGACATTTCCGCCGTCAACAGTGGTGATGCTTCTCGAGGCAGCGAGAGACTCAGAAGCCAAAGCGCACCTTTCTGCATCATCGAGGCGAGCCCTGCAGCCTGCCATGAAGTGTCTACCTGCTGTCTTGCTCCTACAACACTAGACAGCGGATCGAATTTTACTCGGGGCTGAGAGGTCTGCTTTCGTCGCTTCATCACGCTGATTGTTGGTCAAGGTGTCATTCCTGTACTCGTACATATATTATTGTGGTCTTCAGTCCTGAGACTGGTTTTATGCAGCTCTCCGTGCTACTCTATCCTGTGCAAGCTTCTTCATCTCCCAGTATCTACTGCAACCTACATTCTTCTGAATCTGCTTAATGTACTCATCTCTTCGTCTCCCTCTACGATTTTTACCCTCCACACTGCCCTACAATGCTAACTTCGTGATTCCTTGATGTCTCAGAACATGTCCTACCAACCGGTCCCTCCTTCTTGTCACGTTGTGCCACAAAAACCTCTTCTCCCCAATCCTATTCAATACTTCCTCATTAGTTATGGGATCTACCCATCTAATCTTCAGCATTCTTCTGTAGCACCACATTTCCAAAGCTTCTACTCTCTTCTTGTCCAAACTATTTATCGTCCATGTTTCACTTCCATACTTGGCTACACTCCATACAAATACTTTCAGAAACGACTTCCTGACACTTAAATCTATACCCGATGTTAACAAATTTCTCTTCTTCAGAAACGCTTTTCTTGCCACTGCCAATCTACATTTTATATCCTCTCTACTTCGACCATCATCAGTTATTTTGCTCCCCAAATAGCAAACCTCTTTTACTACTTTAATTATCTCATTTCCTAATCCAAATCCCTCAGCATCACCCGACTTAATTCGACTACATTCCATTATCCTTGTTTTGCTTTTGTTGATGTTCATCTTATACCCTCCTTTCAAGATACAATTTTAGTTTTTCGGCGCAGAATTTTAAGCCCTCCACGATTGACACTTGCTTTTTTACATCTCTGTCATCGTAGACTCACTGAATGGAGACTATAATGAGAAAGGAGTTGCCGCAATTTTGAAGTATTAGTCAGATATTTCGTTTGACGTAGAATGAATCAGCGCTTCCGTCAGTTAGATGACGGACAGCATACTATTGATAGTAGCTAGTACTTCTAAGCATGCTATTGATAGTAGCTAGTACATCTAAGCATACTATTGATAGTAGCTAGTACTTCTAAGCATACAGTTGATGGTAGCTAGTACCTCTACTGTCTATGTTTTGACACGGGAGGGAGTAGATGTACGTTCGGTGGACCGCTAAGGTGTCGATAATGTTTGCTTCTGTAAAGGATAAGACCCACTGTCACCTTTCCGTAAGTACGTGTGTGACACGGCATATGTCTAAAGGTGAAATTCGTAGTTGTACTAATATCCAGGTAAATTTTCCAGGTCGTTCCTGTGAGTCAAACAAATAAAACCCAAAGACCCTATTCAGCTGGACCAGCACACTAATAACACTTATTCACTGACGAGAAACACTCAGTTACTGTCCGAGAGGCCACACAGCTCAACCATTTTCGTATGGGCACTTGACATCACCTATCGGGTCTGTCAGGTGTAGAACAGCAATAACCGTTTAGCTTCGTGGGTTTTCGGAAGCGAAGATTTCTTTCTAACACCTTTTAACGTTTACAGTAGATGTAGCAACTAAAACATTCATTTAAATGTGAGAAAAACACAACCTAGCTGCCATGTGATTGCTGACAGCTACATACTAATCATTTAAAAATTTCTTCCTGTCATCTTTTTATAAACGCAGAGGTGAGTAAGTACATCATATCTACAATTTTTTTACATAGTACGCAAGGAAAAATCTTACGTGAGTAGAAAACCCCTCTACGGAAGCGAAGGAATTGTCTAGGAGAAACGGTTTAATTACTTTTCAAGTTTAAGTTTTCTTTCTGTTTGGATTTGATACCATAATTTTTCGAGGCAACGTTGTGAATCTCTTTTTGTGCCAAATACACCTTAATGTGGCATACAGAATGTCAGTTTTTCTGGTATTAGAGCTATGTGAATCATCGTTCTTTTTTACTGTAGTGGGGTCCTCACAACATATGTAATGATTGAGTAACTATACGATGAAGCAGTAGTCAGAGCAAATAACACCTGAAGCGGATGTGATCTTTGTTGAGCACCATGTATTATTCTTACAACATTTATCTGAGCAATGAAACCATTCAGCCCTACAGGTGCGCTACCGTGAAATGTTATTCCATACGACACTCCTAAATGAAAATTTGCGGGATATTTTAAATTGCTGGTGTGTTTCTGTCCAAGATTTGCAAAGATTTAAGTTGCAAATGTGCCTTAACTAAGCTGTTTCTCAGGTTAAATTCATAACGATAACGACACATTAGATTTTTGATCTTTCAACCCTAGTAATTATTTCAACGCCATGTGTTACCTTCGCCTTTGGTGTAGTAGCTCTAAATCCGCAGAACTGAATGGCGTTTGTTTCGAAACGGAGAGAGAGAGAGAGAGAGAGAGAGAGAGAGAGAGAGAGAGAGAGCTGTGAGTTAACGAGAATTTTGCACTCATTACGTACATGTCTGAAAGAGTCTGCCTTCAGGAATTGTGAAACGAACCCAGTCGTCCAGGACTGGATGCCATAAAGGCCGCAGATTCACCACGATATGCGAAACACAAAGGTGTTTATTGTCTATTGAGGCCTATGCGCTGTAGTGTGCGAGTGAGACAGAGGAGAACCTACGTCATAGGGAAACCCAGTAGAAGGCTTTTGTGGCCGAGGAGAAGTAGCAGTGTTAAATGTGGCGGACTTAAGATCTACCATGAAGGGAAACTATTTAATCCTGTAGTGGTGCAGAGAATGAAGTCACAGTATTTGTAATCTGCCATCACCCATAAATTTTCATGGTGATCCCAACAAAACTTGAATATTGATCATGCCAATAATAGTTCAGGATTTACTGTTAAAGTGAAATTAAGTTTCGTAACAAAGACATGATGGCTAAAATCTGAACGCTATGGTCGATCTTAACCGCTGACAATTCATATAGAAGCGCATCACTAAAATGAGAAACGTTGCAAATATCAACTCTGTAACTTTATTTACTTATAACATATAGCAAATTTAGGTAATCAGCATTTTCAGTTAAGCATTAGATCATCATTTCCTCCACGCAGAACACTTTGAACCATGACAGTATGACACCTTATTGAATCATTAGGTAACAGAATATTTGTTGTAAGGGTTAGTGCATAATAGTTACTTTTGTTCTTTATTTATATATCAGAAAGCAAATTGGAGCAAGGCTACTGGCTGTGACATTCAAAGTTAAGAAGGAAATTGTATTGGTTTTATGTAAAAGAATTTAACGTTTATTATGTAATGGATATTATTGTTACTTCATTTAGAACTCCAAAGTGGTCAAGCTTTGATTATTTAAATTTGTTAAAATGTAAAGTAATGTAGAATAAGCTGTAGCCAATCAGTTGGACTGATTCGGGAAAGGGAACTGAACTAGTCAGTTGGGCGAAGATGTTGGGTGCGAGGGAAACGCGCTTGGAGACGGGCGGAGGAAGTGCTGGTCTAAACAGCAAAGATTACTCTTCGGCTGGACACACCAAAGGGTACATTTCGGATTGAGACGTGAAAGCGGAAGTCGGTCTCTAGGCAGCTAGGAAGTAAAACAGACTTCGAAAATTTCGCCTTGTGTCGTATCGCGGGATTTAGTCTCTGAGCTGTGACTGGTGTGAATTCTAACATTTCGCATAGTTAACGAGATGGAGTATCGAACTTGTAATTCGCGATGAGATTGTGAATGAATGAATTGTGTCAAATGGCTATGCACTCGAGTGTTACAGTAATTCTAAACACGACCACTTTCGCTAATAGTTTTCTTTCTGAATAATCATTATTCTAACCAAATCGCAGCTGTGTTGCCTACATCATTTATGGGTCGTTAATTCAGTTTCCGATATTATTATTACTGTTATTATATGTTACATTATCTTTGTATTCCACAAACTTGCCATCAGGCAAACAATTTAAGCAAAGGGTAGCAAGTGTCTAATTTATCGCGTGTAATGCGACACGTGCGGTTCAGCCCATAGACGTGTTTCAGCCAAGACATTTCGACGAAGAGGAACCGCATGTGAGCCAGAACATCTTAGAGATGTTTGATAACAGAGCAAATGCAGAAAACCTCTCAGTATACTTTCAGTACGGTTAGTATCCATTTTCTCTGTTACTATATATAAGTTAGGAATGATTACGTTATGAGTATCATTGACAAAACGAACTGCTTCAGCTTATTATATATTAGACAGGTGATCGTTTACATAGATGAGAAACAATATTCAACGGAAGACTGATCCTTGTAGAAACTCATACGTGATTTCTCCCTAGTCAAATGAATCCACCCAGCATACATTAGTTAAATTGCTGCATACAACTCTCTGCATTCTTTTCCTTAGGTGTGATTTTGTTCATTGGTTGGCTGTACTATCAATCCCATTAAACATCATTTTATCTAGATGGATGTTGAGATTCACACAGTTAAATATCTTAGACAGGTCTCCTAAAATATGAGAGATTGGTAAGCGGCATTCTCAGTTCAGCAACTCTTTTGGTAGCTAAACTACGATTCTGTAAAGGTATTATTGTTTCTCAGATAAGATACCATTACAGTGTGCGCATCTTCTGAAAGTTTTGGAAAACAACTGCAGTAATGAAACGGGTCTGTAGTCACTCACATCGCTCCTGTCACCTGTCTTACACTGGTATGTTTAACATTTGCTGTTTTCGATCTCTCTGGATAAGTTTCCCGAGTAACTGATATTTCAGACAAGACAGCACTTAAGTATGTTGCAGATGTACAAGTCTTCAGATGTCTGAAGGAAACAGAATAAAATCCAGAAAGATATTATTTTTGACGGAATATATTAAGTTTCTACAGTTGAGAAGGATAAGTGGGTAAAACGTCCCAATGGCTGAATTTAATAAGAGCTGCTTTTTCAGCATATTGCTTCGATTTTCTTCGTGAACTGTTTTCCCTCTTATATTCCCTGCTATATTTAAGAAATGATTCTTAATCATACGCGCTATCTGTGCGTGATCGTTCATACTCATGTAAACCAACAGTGATGTTATCCAGTTTCATGGAACGTTGTCCTGGCTCAGGTATCGCTATATTCAACATGAACTTACGTCTGTTTGCTGGATTACTGATCGTATAGCCAACCAATAGGTAAAATCATTTCTAACGTATAGAATGCTGGAGTTGTACTTAACAATTTAACTGATGTATGCTGTGGGGCAGGGGGGATTCCTTTGACTGGGGAGATATCATGTAATAGTTTCTACAAGGACCAGTCTTACGTCCACTATTGTTTCTTACCTATGTAAGCGATCGTGTGTCTAATATATAATAAGCAGAAGTAGTTGGTTTTGCCGATGATATTGATAAAGTAATCATTCCAAACTTACATACAGTAACAGAGGAAATGGCAACTAACTGTATTGAAAGTATACTGCTTGGTTTTCTGCAAATGCTTTCACACTCAGTTTCAAAACAAACATATTCAGTTCTGTTCCGAAAGAACAGACACCATTAATGACCTGCAACCGTCTAGAACGAAATTAGAAATTTATTAATACCTTCAGCTGCTGACGGGCGTTGATATATATCAACGAGCACAGGTGAAAAGTGTGTGTACCCACCGGGACTCGAACCCGGGATCTCTTGCTTACATGGTAGACGCTGTATCCATTCGAGCCACCGAGAGCACAGAGCAAGGCGCAACTGCAGGGAGTATCTCGCGCACGCCTCCCGCGAGATCCACATTCTCACCTTGTACATCCACACACTACGTTCTTACTGTCCCACCACAACATGCTCATTACTCGTGGAAGACAATATTATCAAGTCCCGTAAGAATTCGGGGAATATGTGTGCATCCGCCCAGAAGAAGAAGGTCATGGCCCGTATTGCCAGAACTATATACTCATATGGATATGGTGGCTGTTCTTTCGGACATGTCCGAAAGAACAGACACTATATCAATATAAGCATAAAATTACATGTCGTAATTCGACAGTGGCATGGTCACGTCCTATCGAGACTGCCGTTTATCGTTAGGCGATATAGCTAGTCACGTTGATCGGTATTCCACTGCTGTCATTTTAATAAGAAGTCATTTTGTTCAGGATGGCCATACATAACTACTTGCAGAATTTCGTATGGCTCGTGGATATAGAAACTGTAAGGGCAGACATTATGTCCACTTAGCCGTGCAGGACTGTACGGACCTTGGTTCTAGAAATGAATTTCATTGCTGCAATACACAGTCCACAAATAGGATGTGACTGCGTTTTCAGCTTTACAGACTGTTAGCGTAGCGACTATTGTTGCGACATCCGTTTGCAAGACAGCAGAGAAATGGGTGCCGAATGTGCTGTGCCGAAAAACGGTCCTGGACACACCATTGTCAGCATGTGGTTGCTTTCAGACGTCCTAGTTCTGTTTACAGCATCAGGAAGGACACTTACGTGTGTGGTCGCTCTGAGGACCATTGGGCACACAACACGATCACGCCTGCGTTTATCCGGTGATCTGAACATAAGACATTCCTGACTTGTTAAGCCCGGTGGACATGCCCCTATCTTCTAGGCTACTGTAAAAAATATATTCTAGAAAGACAAGCAAGACTGCATTTTTTCTTTGCTGTTCCGACACACTCGATACAGAGGATGTTCGAGTGTTGCTTGAACATCACGTTCTGTAAAGCTGAAAACATCTCTTTATAACGTGACTGGCACATCACCACGTGACTTCGATCTCCAGCATAGGGCTGAAGCAGTGTGTAATGCAACTCCCTGGTAGATTAAAACTGTGTGCCGGACCGAGACTCGAACTCGGGACATGGTCTACGGCGGGCAAGTGCTGTACCGTCTCAGCTACCCAAGCACGACTCACGACCCCAGTTCCGCCAGTATCTCGTCTCCCACCTTCCAGACATCACAGAAGCTTTCCTGCAGACCTTGCAGAACTAGAACTTCTGGAAGAGTTTCAATTTCGTTCGTGAATCTAAATTAATTTCACTATTGCCCCTTCAACATTTCATTGAAGAATAGTGGAAACAGAATGCCGCCCTGCCTTGTGCCTGCTTTACTTCCGTACAGGGTACCCATTTTTAAGTGGATTTCAAATATTTTGCATCACATTTAGCTGTCTTCATTTATCTTACATCTTGTTTCAATTATCAAGTGTGACGCTGGAAACGCATTACTCTTCCTAAAGTCAAACTGTCGTCTTTTTGGATTCATTATTATCTATACAGTCGTTCTGTACGTTGTTCTAGCCATAAATCTGGACGTGTGAACTGTGAAGCTGACTGTGTGGCAGTTTCCACAGTGGCCTGCCCTTGCTGTTAACGCGACATTGCCGGTTATATACTTCAGAAAGTCTGAAGCCATGACTTCAGCATCTACCTTATTAAATCGTCATTTTCTTGCCGTTTGCCTCAAAAACTTGACAAATTACAAGGGACATAACGTGTCACTGCTTTCTTGTTTCATTACAAATTTTCCAATGCTGTCAAACCCTTATTTTAATACTGGCTCCATAATGATATCAACTTATTTTCTATCTCGACAGCAGGTGCTTCGGCCCTTTTCGTAGAGGCTCCCACTGGACCCTTCCCATCTGTACCTTCTCTCTTTTGCCCTCGATTGCGGAAATCATTTTGCTCTATTAGGGTTGACGCCTTTGCTTGTAAATTATTTTAAATTTATATATACAGTTCACTAGGAATTCGTAATAATTGTTTCCAAAACAGAGATAAAAATTGAGATAGCGCAACCGTGAGAACAAATGACAAACGGCGTAGCACCATGCGCCGTTCTCTATAAAATACATTTGCCAATTAAATACGGGAAGCGCATTCAAATTTATGACGCTTCCAGCTTCGTGAAATAAGGGCCAGCTCCAGCCAATTCCACAAATACAGTTAACGTAGTTCTTTGCTACTTTTTTCTGTAACATATGGCGTGAAATTTCACTAACACGTAAAACAGCTACTCTATCCGAGGAAACAATACATATTTCATAATTTAGTCACTAGCAAAATTATACCTTTATTTAAGTCCTCCTAAAGAACCTAAATTTGTATTTATCGTATGACAAGTGCTAAATTAAGGGCATTTCGTACTAGCCAGGATGCAATATTTTTAATTCTGATGTGCAGAAGCGATTAGCAATAACACGGAATTAGGGTGACATATCTTCGAATATACGTAAATTATTTATCTATAACAGATGGACATTCCATCATTCTTCTAATCAAGTACAGACTTTCAAGTACATAGCAGTACCCGACAGCATAAAATGTTTTGTGGCGGGATGTCCACAAATGTGAGAAATAAATGAATCGCTTTAGAAAAAGTCAGTATATACGACGAGACTAAAGAAATTTTGGTAAAAATATTTGTGTCTTACAATGAATATAATTTTTACCTGTCATCGTTATCATCATTGTTATCATTTAAACCTACTTAAAATTCAGGACTGGGTAGAGGCCCACTAAATTATCCATGTGTGGTGGTCTTCAGCAATACATGTCCACAATGCTCTTCGTCTAAACTTCCATTAGGGTTGAGCCTCAATCTCGTCTTGTCTCTTGGGATTCAGCAGACACCTTCACTTGTCCATCCATAACCTCAAACCTTACAAGGCGTTCCGCAGAGCTTCATTTTATTTTCATTTGCTTTCGATTTCTACAAGTAATATGCAAATTGCATCTTCCTGTTGCCCGGCAGGTAATTCTCATTTCCCGAATGCTTTTCACCTTAATTGCACATGCCCGATAGTCTCCAGGCCTATATTACATCACATACAGATTCTGAAGTTCCCTCACACACATCGGTAGCTTCGTATTGAAAACGTTATTTCGTTTCTCCAAAGCCCGTTTTTCAAACATTATTTTTAGCAATATCAAGTAAAATAATTATGGCATTTAACTGTGCATTGTTGGGGCATTAATACGTTATTCGAACCTTAGCACATAAACCTACTTCCCTTACCGTTCCTGGCCACGCCGTCCTCATTACATGACCAACAAATCCACTTCCCCACTGATAGATTCAAAGCTTATCTGTACAGTTTTCCGTCCAAGTGACTAAAACTATCATTTTCTTTGCGTCATTACACTACAATATTGTATGTGCATCCATGTGAAAGAGTCCACTCTGGTCACTAATCTTTGGCAGATCTATAAACATATCACACGAACAACGTTCATTTGTCTTGTAATGCTTATCTCTAATTTGGAGAAGCTAAAAATTAGTATCTGATAAATACGCGTTGAAAATAGCTCTTAGACAAAAGAATACTGTTCTCTTGCCGATTAATCTGTCCAGTCAATGTATCACCATGGCGACGTGAACTCATACATACAACAATCTCTACATCGGTTATGTGAGTACCCAAGAATCGGATGTGTCTGCTAGGACAATTAGGAACCGATTGCAGGGAACTCTGGTATGAAAAAAGTGTGTCATTTACCTCGCTTATTTTCTCAAGTCATCGATGGCGTCGAGAAACTTAAGGAATAAGTGGAGTATAGCAGTGAGCAGCGGCGAAAGATGACTTCGCTTTGGCGTCAGTGATGGTATTTTGCGGGTGCAATCAGAAAAGTGAAAAATCAGAGTGTAATAATGGTTCAAATGGCTCTGAGCTCTATGGGACTACTTAAACCCAACTAACCTAAGGACATCACCCACATCCATGCTCGAGGCAAGATTGGAACCTGCGACCGTAGCGGTCGGGCGGTTCCAGACTGAAGCGCTTAGAACCGCTCGGGTAGCAATGGTGTTTAATGGGTGCGGGAAATGTGATAGCACCGCAGTTATCAGAAAACAACGAGCAAAAACGTCCATTAAGGCAAGAGACTCTTCTAAATTCGTCTATCTACGCTATAATTATCTGTACCATTGTGACATGAGATTATGAACAGTACACTGAAACTGGTCCCCTTAAAAATCTGACCGAGCGAGGTGGCACAACGGTTAGCACCCTGGACTCGCATTCGGGAGGGCGACGGTTAAAGCCGCGTCTGGCCATCCTGATTTTAGTTATCCGCGATTTCCCTAAATCTCTTCAGGCAAATGCCGGGATGGTTCCTTTGAAAGGGCACGGCCGACTTCCTTCCCCGTCCTCCCTTAGCCGATGGGACCAATGACCTCGCTGTTTGGTCCCCTTCCTAAAATCAAGCAACCTTAAAAAATCTGTCATTATGTGAACAAATTACGATTATCATCATACATTGTTTCAGATGCGTATTTTATGAAAATTAGCTTAATTGACGGCCAACGGCCTTGCCGCAGTGGTAACACCGGCTCCTGTTAGATCACCAAAGTTAAGCGCTATCGGTCTGGGCTAGCACTTGGATGGGTGACTATCCGGTCTGCTGAGCGCTGTTGGCAAGCGGGGTGCACTCGGCCCTTCAATGTGGGGAGCTACTTGATTGAGAAGTAGCGACTCCGGCCTCGTAAAGTGACATACGGCCAGGAGAGCGGTGTGCTGACCACATCCCCCTCCATACCCGCATCCGTTGACGCCTGTGGGTGAGGATGACACGGCGGCCGGTCGGTACCGTAGGGCCTTCCAAGGCTTCTGCGGATGGACAGCTTAATTCAGATCGTTTTATTTTCGTATTCACATATGTACGTGTCCAGGTGTGTAGCAGCTAAGCCCATGCATTTTCAGTGTACAGTATATCGAAAATTGATCCTATCGTGGTACTGTGGTCTTGTGAACGACGGTCCCCCAACCTCCGTAGCAAAGGTCATGGCTACTTGTTGCTACACAGCAGGGATCCCATATTTTCAGGGAAAGTGAAGGACATGTGGCAGTGCCTAGTTACTACGGATCGATTTCCTGGATTAAATTCGAAATCTCTTCATGGTGCTTCATGGATTTCTGACACTGCGACAGTGGACGATGATCCATCCCCCCCACCGTCAACGTCAAATCCTCCAGCGGGAATCCAAAATTATCGAGCATGGAGGACATGGATCGATTCTGCCGACAGGTGACGCAAGGTGGGGGTGTGGGTCACCTGGGGAGCAGGCCGAGACAGTCCTCGCATTTACAATGAAGATAGTCTCCGCGAGGCGCCGTTATTACCGCAGTTCCCTAGAAAGCAGGAGATGCCGGATTCGAGTGTCGGTCTGGAAAACATTTTCACTCGGCCCCGCTGATTGCACATGCAGTCACGATGCAGCTGGTATCACTAGTGCCTTGTCTCTCCTTCCCTTTCTCCCCACTCCACCTTCAATTTACATAATAAATACCGTACCACTCGTAGACGTGCATCGAAGAACCGTAAATACGAGTGAGGTACGTGTAACCTCCCCCTCACTTATCGACCTTAATGACAGTGAAAAATGAAACCGCGTGTACGTAATGGGAATTTTGGAAAAGCAATCGTCACCGAAGTTAACCTGTCGGTAAAGAGGGAGGAAAGGGTTACATCTAAATGAAAGGAAAAATGCAAATGAAACTGGTGGAAATTAATTTTGAAATTGGGATAAAGTTAATAAAGAAAGTAAATGTGCGGCCGTTACGTTAACAATCAACTAGCGGTAATTAGATATTTGAGATTTGGGGGAAATTACGGTCGCCAGTCCTAAGGACAATTACTATAGTAACTGAAAAAGAAAGGTAATTACACATATAATTAGCACTAGAAGCGTGGCAACTGAAGGTTGACACGTGTAGTGTAAAAACTGAAAGTTTGTCACAAGTAATAAATTTCGCTACACTTAATTTAGCAAAAGAATTAATGAAACCGGAAAATCGAAAGTTAATTTAGTGACTGAAGTTAATAGTGAGCTTTCTTTCTGAAGCACATCGAAATACAGTTAGTCTTGGACTACCTCAACAATCATTTCTAAAGCTACTTGAATCTACGCAATTTAGAAACAAGAGATTTAACTTTGAACTTGAATTAAACGATTCTGAACAATTAACATTAGTAAAATTTAGTACGTACCAAGCTGAGCTGCAGTCACAGGTAAGCTAAAATACGGTAACAAAACTCGCACTCTTAATTTGTGCTTGTGTAATCTAACTATTGTAGCCAGCTATAAATACTTAAAGTGAACTTTGAAATTAAAGCAGTGAAATGGAATTATGCTGGCGTTTGAATTTCAACGACACTCGGGTTCATTTCGGAAAAGGAAGGGACCCTGCTTGGCAATGCAATTGAGACAATGAGCAACAAAGGTTCATGCTAAGTTGCTGTAACTTTGCGAGGCAAATGGAACAATTTGAAAAGCTGAGGTCTGCCATACAGTTCTGAAACTTTACGGGCTTTTAGTCTTCCTTGTTGGTTGATTGAAGGTTTGAAGCCGTCGATCGAGGAGGTGGCGACAGTCACTCATTGTCGGCCGTCGCTGTTGCAGAAGCTGGATGTTGGCGCGCCTTCTTCTCGACACGGTCACCAGGCGAAACGGGCTCTTGATGTGCGCCAGCTAATGCTTCCCGTCCGCGACACCATGTCAGAAACTATTATCGCGAGTCGAGCGCAATTACATGCTGCCAAACCTCGAAAGCGCGGCAACTCGCGGGAGCGTCACACAACACACCTGCTCCACTCGCTACTCCAGCCAGACCCCGACAGCTCTGCCCGCGCTCCACGCGGCAGAGTTAACACTACCAAAGATCCTACACACTTTGATTCTTCACACGACCTATCGATGTAATCGTTCGATAGCAGTTTTCCCTAGGCAAGACCCAGCGTAAAAATACAAACAATATTTACGAAACAAACCAATTATACATCGACATAAATGCATAAATATATATATACAAATAGTAAAACAATTACAATATGTAAAGACACAGAAATATCATATATTCAGGTAACAAAAATAAGGAAAACAAATTATAGTACAATAGATGGAAATAGGAGGATATGCATTTCCGGCGTTGCATACGTACGCCAGTTATAATCGTGCTAATTCTTCGGTTTGCCACATACAAAATGGTTGACTCAGCCCTTGAGTATTGTATGCAACTTTTCTGTTGAAACAACAAGATCGAAATATCCTTTTACCAACTATTTTTCAAGAAATAAAATGCGATATCACTGAAGCGCTGCAGGGATAACCAAACGCGCGCAGCGCTCGTTACTTCTACCGCCTACACAACCAGTTTAACTCGCTCAGGGTGAAGTATCCTTTTGTAATATTACTGTTTTCCAACACCAAATTCGTATTTTGGTTGAAAACTGATTGTAGAGATGCTCATGATGTAAACTACAAGCATCTTAAAACTACTTTCAATTTACATAATAGGTTTCACAGCCATGGATTCCGCATGGTGCCTGTTCTTTCGGACAGGTCCAAAATAACAGACTTCACTCATTCACGTAAATGGCATTATATTGTTTGCTGGCTAACGGGGAAGCTGAATAGGGTCAGAATCTTCTAAGTATATTATTTTCTTTCTATGTATAAATAAAGATATTGGCGCTGAGCGTGATACATATCAGCCACGATACTACAAAATATAAAGGAAAGCAAGAGCATTAAAGGATAGCCTTCGCTTTATTAATGGGACTTATTAGAAAGAGATAAATCTGGATTTCTAGTTTTGCATATCAACTAAAGAAAAAGAGATTATAATTTAAAGTCTCACATGTGCATTGTACGGTTACTTTCAGAATGAACAGTGACAGAAATCAGCATCTCCTTCTCTGTCTCCCTCTCTCTATCACTGTCTCTCTCTCTCTCTCTCAGTCCCTCTGTTTTTGCTTTTTAGTCATGTTCAGAGCATGACTTATATAGAACGCAGCCGGCCGCGTTGGCCGTACGGTTCTAGGCGCAGCAGTCCGGAGCCGCGGGACTGCTACGGTCGCAGGTTCAAATCCTGCCTCGGGCAAGGATGTGTGTGATGTGCTTAGGTTAGTTAGGTTTAAGTAGTTCTACGTTCTAGGGGACTGATGACCTCAGATGTTAAGTGCCATAGTGCTCAGAGTCATATAGAACGCATTTTCAATGAGCAGTGAGACGGACTTAAAGCAGTATGGCTACATGTATCTGCCACTGCTTAACACAACCTTTGTGAATCATTCCCAGTTAGGCTGGCTGCTTTTCGTGAAAATTGCTTGGGTATCGTATAAACGTAAATAAGGTATGTACCCACCGTTATGGAAAAAGACAACTGCTATCCAACCGTTTCTCGATTCTCTATCTGAAGTCTTCTGAGGTGTAAGCTACCCTGTGAACTGACATGCTGAAAACAATAAAACTTTCTACGAACGATGGGAAGCACTTCGGGTACGTTACCGAACACAAGGATAACATTGTTGAATGTGGTTTATCTCTCCAGAACTACAAGCTCCAAATAGCAACACACGCAAAGCGGCTCCTATCCGCTCGTAGAATGACTGTTACGAGCATAAACGAAATCCCAAAACAGCGTTATGGCCTCTAGAATTCGTTTTCATTAATTTTATCGCCAGTGAAACATTTTGCCAATAGATACGAGGGTCAGTCAAATGTAATCGTTAAATTTGTGATAACAAATCTAAATTTCGCGCCGTTATCCTGTAAGTTGGTAAGCGTGCTACAAACAGTGTGCAGAATACCCTGTAGGTGGCAGCATAGTGCAGATGCACACATACCGCCGCAGTGTCATTATAAATATGGTCGCCCCACTTGCGTCTTGCACCATGGAACAACAGCGTTCTGTTATTCGGCGTTTGCGTAGTGAAGGTGTGAAACTTATTGAACTTCATCGACGAATGAATATTCAGTAGGGTGATGCATGTTTGTCACAGCAGTAAGTTTACGAATGGAGTAGGACGGTTGCAAATGATGTGACTTCAGTGGAAGATGCTCCTCGTCCAGGTCAGGCACACCGACTTGTGACTCCACAGGACGTTGCAGCAGTGGAAGCCATAGTGAGGGAAAACCGACGAGTGACACTGAATGACATTGCAGCATGTTTACAGATTAGTCATGGGTCAGCACACCACATAGTGCATGATGGGCTCCAGTTTCAAAAAGTGTCTGCAAGATTGATGCCACGGCAGCTGACTCCTGAAATGAGAGAACGACGCGTTGATGCTTGTGAAGAACTTCTTCGGCGCTTTGAACGAGAAGTTGATGGCATCCTTGGAAGAATCGTTACTGGGGACGAAACCTGGGTTCACTTCCACCAACCGGAAACGAAGATAGCGAGCAAGGAATGGCACCATTCCTCATCACCAAAACCAAAAAGTTTCGAACAGAAGCATCAGCAGAGAAGGTTATGCTGACTCCTTTTTAGGACGAAAAAGGCGTCATTTTGGAGCATTACGTGCCTAGAGGGACCACTGTCACCAGTACATCCTACACAGATCTCTTAAAAAATCATCTGCGGCCTCCAATCAAATCAAAGCGACGTGGATTGCTGTGTGCAGGTGTCCTTTTGCAACATGACAACGCAAGGCCCCACACTGCCGTTACAACAGTTGCAACAATCACAGACCTGCATTTGAGTGGCTTGTTCATCCATCATACTCACCAGACCTTGCCTCAAGTGATTTCCAGATGTTTGGACCACTCAAAGGCGAAATGAAAGGAAAGAAGATCCGTTCTGATGAAGAGGTACGCCACACGGTGCATTAGTGTTAGCGTGGACTACCAAAAGAATTCTTTTCTAAAGAAATTTACGCACTTTGTAAGCACTGAAAGACTTGCATTGAGTGTGGAGGAACTTATGTTGAAATGTGATACAGCTTTGTACCACTTCTGCACAATAAGTAATATTTAGAAAATATTTAAAGTTTTCATTTGATTCACTCTCGTAACATTGAGAGAGCGTCATTTTTTTCTTCTTAAATGTGACTAGCGCACCATCTGTACCCTAAAAACCGTCAATTCGGTAGTTAAATACCCAACGTTGAATTCTGTGAGCTTGGCAACTATTGTCCTGACAACATGTAGCGAGAATGTGTACAGGTGCGAGTAGCTGGCTAACTTTAAACAGACAACATTCAAAAGTAAAATAAAATAGCGTACCACGTTTTGTTCAGGACATACTGTGCGTATTTTCACACTGCAGACTACCACTCATAACTTCCTGTCTTCTCATAGGAGCGGCTGGACGTCCATCATTCTCCTCATTCTCCGGGTATACCTTGAAAAATTGCGAAAACTCAGGTAATATGTTAATGGTGTTTGAGTAAAAACAGTAATGTCAGTTTTATACGTTCCTCACCTCGGTGCTTTACTCCTTATCCTTAAATTCGAAATTCAGAATCTCATTCACACAGAAATTACGGATTTTCCGTTCTGCGCATGTATCTTTCCGCTGTTTCGAAGAGTTGTGATGTCCTGATATACGGAGCCCGTAGCAAATCCCCGTACAACAGACATCGCCGGAGACAATAGTGCACTCACGTCGTTGTACTGGCTCAACTGGAAAACAGGTCACTTTAGCCACCGGCAATCGCAGCGTCTGGTTTATTTATAAAATCCGATCTGCTGTACTAATGGCGGCAGTTTCATGGCTACCTCCCGTTTTCGCCCCCAAATGTGTGGTTTCACTGTTTCGGCGGCACTAAATCTGACTCTCCCGCTGAAGTGTGTTGTGTCAAATACCTCATACGCACTTCCAATGCATTCCCCACGGCAGCTATTCAGTCTGCTTTTCAAAGAGGGCGCCGCAGTGCCGTATTGTGGAGAGGCACACGGCGCACAGTTGATTCGCCGATAGCTGCGTTCACCGTGAACAGTAAATCCCCGATGTAAATGTTTCAGTCATTGCCTTGGCGAGAGCACAGCTCGTGTACTGCGGATTACACTGCCGTTCGTCGGCTATCTAGTCCGCACTCTGTGCTCACTCGCCGTATACTAAATGCAAATAACGTCCAAAGAAAAAAAGTATGTGTGTCTGTTGAAGCGAACGCGGTTATTTTCTGTCAGATGGAGGCCACTTTTATCTCGAATACTACCTCAAAGCTTTGCACGTTAAATCTCTAAAAGTAACAATTAGGTTGTCTGTGTTACTGCGTGCCCGTGACAACGGCCATCAGCTATGGAATATTGATTCATACTGCCCGTTTTGGAACTTAGGAACCATTCCCAAAAAATTACGATTATAGACTTATAGTTGTTCTGTTCTGTTTTATTGAATAAGTTTGTTTTTAAGCACTTGAATTGTCAACAGATTTAAAGTGTCGCGATAGCGCTGTGCAAGACTAAGATTCGATTGTTCTGAATATGCTATGGGTCTCCCCGACCAGCAAGGACCCAAAAGGTAAAAGTCGAGGGAAGTGATTTTCTCTCAAACCGAAGATGGAAAGTAAAGACAGGAGTAGAGTGGACTGTGGGGAGACGAGGGATGGCCAAAATCGAAATAAGAAATTATAACTCTCACACCTTAAATCCAATGGAATACGGTTCAGTCGTGAGTCAGTCTTGCACTTCCTTCGGTAACGTACCACGTTTTGCACGTCCGCCAGCTACATAACGTGAGAAATGCCTCGCTGTACCATGGTTTGGAGTTCAAGTGAAACTGTAACTCCTTGTACTATCGTAGCTTCCTTGCTGAGCCAGTTCAGAAGTTGGAGAAAGCCAAATGCATACTATCTATGATAGGAATAAGCCACTGAAGCGGTGTGGTGGTCAAAGAAACATTCAAGTTGGGGCCTACTTCAATTTTTGAGTGTAGTTTCGGACTAGGGAGAAGCAACCTCAAATGTTAACGATGGTCTACGATATTTTTATGAAAGATCTCTACGAAATCTTCCATACGACTGACAAATGCTTACTGAAGTAATTCCTACTCTAGGTAATCCATAATTAAAAGAATTTATACGTCTCCTGGATGTAACCCAACCTCTGTCTTCCTCTACCGTTTATACCCTCTACAGCTACCTCTAGTTCCACAAGGGTTATTGTCTGATGTCTTAGTAGATATCCTGTTATCCTGTCTCTTCGCCTTGATAATGGTTCTCGCGTATTCCGTTCCTCTCCGATGGTGCGAAGAACCTCCTCATTTCGTACCTAGTCAGTCCACCGAACTTTCATCATACCTCTGTATCACCACATCTCAAAAGCATCTATTCTCTTCTGTTACGGTTTCCCCACAGTTCATGTCTCACTGACATTCAATGCTGTGGCCCAGACGTACATTATCTTTAAGACCTGCGTTTGATACCAGCAGACTTTCGGCCAGGAATGCCCTTTCGGTCAATACTAGTCTGATTCTTATGCCCTCCGTCCGTCGTGGATTATTTTCCTGTCCAGGAAGCACAATTCTCTAACTTCTACTTTCTCTCAATCTGTCCGGACACTGATTCTCTAAGTTGTTGCTAGGAGGTTTAGGACACCTTCACGTACTGGCTGTGCAACTATTGTCGTGATGTAAATGTCGGACAACAGATTCACAATATAGTCAAACGAATCCTTTTCCCTGGCATGATCAGGAAAATTGCGAACGACATTCTGCAATTTCTCTCTGAAGCGCTCTACCTCTACAGCTCCTGACCCAGGAGGTCTATGGTTTCACCCTACTTTCTGTTTCTAATTCCGGGCATTATAACCTGCAATATTTTTTTATATTTTGAAACCTCAGTCTTCTGACTGGGTTGATACCACCCGCCGCGAACTCCTCTTCTCTGCCAGTCTTTCCATATCATAGTTGCGCTTACAACTACGTCCTCACTTATTTGCTGGATGTATCCCTGTATCTGTCCTCCTCTACAGTTCTAACCCCCTACAGCTCCATCAAGTACCATAGAAGTTATTCCCCGATATCGAAACGTATCTCTTATAATCCTATCCATATTGGCAGTGTTTTCCATATTTTTCTTCCCTCCCCCTCTCTTCGGAGAAGCTCCTCGTTCCTTATCAAATGATTCAAATGGCTCTGAGCACTATGGGACTTAACATCTGAGGTCATCAGTCCCCTAGAACTTAGAACTACTTAAACCTAACTAACCTAAGGACATCACGCACATCCATGCCCGAGGCAGGATTCGAACCTGCGACCGTAGCGGTCGCGCGGTTCCAGACTGAAACGCCTAGAACCGTGCGGCCACCAAGGCCGGCTCCTCATTCTTTATCACTCCACGTAAGTTTCAACGCTCTTCATCTCATATTTTTCTATTCTCCTCCGTTGCGGTTTCTCCAAAGTTCTTGTTTCACTTCACACAATGCAATGCTCCAAACGTACAGACTCATAAATTTATTTCTCAAAGTAAGGCCTATATTTGATACTAGTAGCCCACTTTTAGCCAAGAATACCCTTTTCATCAGTGCTAATCTGCTTTTTATGTCCTCCTTGATCCGTCCGTCACGGGTTAATTTTCTGCCTAAACGCCTGAATTCGTCACCTTCGTCTACGTCGTGATGCCCAATTCTAATGATAAGTTTCACTCTGTTCTCATTTCTGCTACTGTCGATTACGTCCACCTTTCATATCATTAGTCTCTGTAAGTACTCTGTATTAGCTTCCTCATTTCAATTAATAGATCCTTTAATTCTTCTTCACGTTCACTAAGGATAACACTGTCATCAGCGTATGTTACCATAGATATACTTTCACTTTGAATTTTAGTCCCATTCTTGAACCTTACTATTATTCCCGTCAGTATTTATTCCATGTGTAGACTGAACCGGCTACATCCCTGTCATTCGCCTTTTACATCGTTTTTGGTCTTCCAGCGTTATTGTTCCCTCTTGGTTCTTGAGCACATTGGACATTAGCCGTCTATCCCTATAGCTTACCGTCACTTGTCTTAGAATTTAGAACATCTTGCAATGTTTGTCACTGTCAAACACTATTTACAGCTCGACCAATCCCATGAATGTGTGTTGATTTTCCTTCTTCCCTGCTTCCAATATCAACCGCAGCGTCTGAACTACTTCTGTAGTGCCGTTAACTCTCCTAAAGCCAAACTGTGCGTCATCTGACAGATCCTCAATTTCGTTTTACATTCTTGTCAGCAATTTGGATGAATGACATGTTAAGCTAATTGGACTATAATTCTCGCAATTGTCATCCGTTGCATTCTTGGGAACTGCGCGAATGATATTTTTTTCAGAAGTTTTGATGGTGTTTCTCGAGTCTTATGCAGTCTACACACAAAAGTGAAGAGACGTTTTGTTACCGATTCACCAATTATTTCAGGAATTGCAGTGGGATATTGACCATCCCTTCTGCCTTCTTTGATCTTAAGTAGAATAAAGCTCTTCAACATTCTGGTTCTAATACTATATACCCCATCTATATCGTGTCGGCACCTGTTTCTTCTTCTATCACATATTCATACAAGTCCTCCTCCTCGTAGATGCCTTCGATGAACTGCTTCCGCCTATCGGCTTTATCCTCTGCATTTAACAACGAAATACGCAATTCATTATCAATGCTACCGCCACTGTTTCGAATATCACCAAAGACGTTTTTGACTTTTCTGTATGCTGGGTCAGTCATCTCGACAATCATTTCTTTTCGATTTCTTCGCATATCTGCTGCAGGAATTTCGTCTATGTGTTTCATTCATAAGTGTGTTGTACTTCTGTATTCCTCAATTTCCCTTCAAATATATCTGCGCCCTTCTTTCAGCAAACAACTGAAATATTCGTTCTGTTGACCGTTAATTCCTCGAAGCCACCTTCCTGTTACCAGTGTTCCTCTTTCTAGCTTCTGTGAACCTCCTTGAGATGTGCGTTCCTATTCGACTGAACTGCCTACAGAGCTATTCGTTATCAAAATATCTTGATTTCTTGCTACTTTCATATCTCAATTCTTTGCTCTTCGGTTTCTTACTGATTGGTCATCTAAGCTTTAGCCTATTCTTCATCATTATTAAACTGTGCCCTGAGTCTATATTTATTCCTGGGTTCTTTACAATCGAATAACTAATTTCTGAACCTGTTCCTGACTATGATATGATCTAACGGGAATATTTCCGTACCTCCCGGTCCTTACTAAGCGTACCTCCTGCCTCTCTAATTCTTGAACAGAATAATCGCCAGTTGACCAGCCTTGCCTGGTGAAAACGTTGTTGTGATACCTCGTGTAGGGAGGAGAAATGCGTATCATCACGTTTCCGACTTTGATAATGGTCGGATTGTAGCCTATCGCGATTGCGGCTTATCGTGTCGCTACATTGCTGCTCGTGTTGGTCGAGATCCAGTGATTGTTAGCATAATGTGGAATCGGTTGGTTCAGGAGGGTAATACGGAACGCCGTGCTGGATCCCAACGGCCTCGTATCACTAGCAGTCGAGATGACAGGCATCTTATCCGCATGGCTGTAACAGATCGTGCAGCCACGTCTCGATCTCAGAGTCAACAGAATGCAAGACAACAACCATGAGCACGAAAAGTTCGACGAAGTTTGCAGCAGCATGAACAATCAGCTCGGAGACCATGGCTGCGGTTACCCTTGACACTATATCACAGACGGGAGCACCCGCGATGGTGTACTCAACGACGAACCTGGGTGCACGAATGGCAAAAGGTCATTTCTTCGGATGAATCCAGGTTCTGTTTACAGCATCAAGATGGTCGCATCCTTGTTTGGCGACATCGTGGTGAACGCACATTGGAAGCTTGTATTCGTCATCGCCATACTGGCGTATGACCCAGCGTGATGGTATGGGGTGCCATTGGTTACACGTCTCGGTCACCTCTTGTTCACATTGACGGCACATTGGACAGTGGAAGTTACATTTCAGAGCCGTGTCTCTACCCTTCATTCGATCCCTGCGAGACCCTACATTTCAGGAGGATAATGCACGACCGCATGTTGCAGGTCCTCTACGGGCCTTTCTGGATACAGAAAATGTTCGACTGCTGCCCTGGCGATCACATTCTCCAGATCTCTCACCAATTGAAAACGTCTGGTCAGTGGTGGCCCAGAAACTGGCTCGTCACAATACACCAGTTACTACTCTTGGTGAACAGTGGTATCGTCTTGAAGCTGCATGGGCAGCTGTACCTGTACACGCCTATGTTTGACTCAATGCCCAAGAGTATCATGGCAGTTATTACGGCCAGAGGTGGTTGTTCTGGGTACTGATTTATCAGGATGTATGCACCCAAATTGCGTGAAAATGTAATCACATGTCAGTTCTAGTATAACATATTTGTCCAATGAATACCCGTTTATCATCGGTATTTCTTCTTGGTGTAGGAATTTTAATTGTCAATAGTGTAAAAAGCGTTGAGGAGCAATTGAGGTAGTGCAAACATAGAAAATGAACAGAATGTAGTACTACTAAAGTTGGAATATAATCAAAATATTAACGAGAGAATAAACAAAAAATAAAATATGCTGTGTAGAATTCTCATTAGAGCCTAAATTCAAAAGATCAGCTGGCTCCTAGTACTAAATTTCTGAACTGAAAATGGGTGTCTAAACTGTTACTTTCTGCTAAAAAATTCAGTTACAGGAAAGTTATAGCAGGAAATAATTATTCTACCTCTAAGGCACTATTCTGAACTATAAATTTGTGTATTGGCACGAAAATTCAACTGAGTCTTGTGATGTTGTTCGTAATACGGCGAGCGGATCGCTTCACACAGATATGCATTAGGATTTAAGTAAAAAGACTTAAGAGAAAATTAGAGAACACCAGGGATCGAGCGATTACTTACAACTTTTCAGAAAACCGCCAGTAGTTATAAGACTCGAAGGACATGAATGGGAATCAGTGGTTGACGAGAGAGTGAGAGCGGCATGTAGCTTATCTGTGACGTTATTCAATCGATACAATGAGCAAGCAGTAAAAGAAATCTCACAGTCCTTTCTAAAGTCTCGAGGGAAGACGTTACTTCCAGCGGGAATATATATTTTCGCATAAAATTTTTTATTTCGTCACTACTTTCCAATTGCTCCTAGTATATATTGTTCCTACGTGAATGGCTTGTGATACTCAGATAACAACCAGGGCGTTTGAGAGTACATCATATTAGACTATCGATAATGAGCTGCAAATTCACTGCTGTATTGGCATGAACAAAAATGCAATTCTTTCTAGTGTGTGTCAGTTAGTTGGTATCTAACCATCGTTGTGGTTAGATTTCTTAATTAGATTTGTTAACATGGCTTATTTTGTCAACAGTGATTCAGTCATAAACTGTTGTTATTATGCGTTTATAGAAGCAAGAATCGTTTCCGAAGCACTTTGATTAGCAAAGACAATACTAAAATAATTAAGTAAATAGAAAACGGATAATGAATGATCTTTGAAGGGAGAACAATAATGAATATTCCCGTAGGATAATAATGTGGCCCACAATAGCTAGGTCAGTCTTGAATAAATGTTTATTCTAAGAACATCACGTAAATCTATGTTCGGGTGGTGACCGCACATTGATTATTAACTCAATACAATATAGAATGAAATAATCAGAGGATGATAAATTCGTCGTGCCAGCGGAGAATTCACAAACACTTATCATGTGTTTAAATACATGGAGCCGAGCAACAGAATCAGTAAGAACCTGTGGTGAAAATTCTCAGTGTTAAACAGGAGTATATAAGTGTTCAACAGCAGCAAAATTTAGGGCAGTTATAATGTGTACATTCACCGATAGCCAGGTTTTTACGCTAAAACCATCAGCATTCAACATTCCAAAATGTTCGAAGTCCCAAACTAGAGAACGCTGAAATATTTCTAAGTGATTTGCTGTGTGGTCGCACAGTACTTTCAGAGCACCTAACCAACCCCAAGCCACACCGACAGAAAAAACGCCCATCTCTGGCTTGTCTTCGTATCTGAGACGTGGACCATATTATCGCTGCTTTAATCAGCCTTATACCTGTATGGTTCATCATGACCACCATTCATGAAAAAGGACATAATATTTACACAACTTTAAATCCACATGGACACCTTTTGAATGTAACGGTTCCTCTTATTTCAGTGCTTGCCAAGAAAAATCGGTGAGGTATTTCACCTTATGCACGACACCGTTTTGTAGCTTCGTTTTCATCCAGACATGTTTCAGTACTTTTTGTGAACTCTCTGTGATTGGCGAGCAAATTTTAGAAAGTGCATTCGTAACAACAGCGCTACAAATAAACATTATCTCGACACCAACGAAGGAAAAGAAATACAACTAGTTCAAAATACTGTGAGTAACTCTCTAACCCGATGTATAGCCATTCTCAGTCGGAAATACGTAATAAATTGAAAAATAAATCTTTTGCTGCCTGCAGATTGTGTAGTAGATCTAAAGCCAACTGCATAAGCAATCAGTTTTCTCATATGTGGTATGTAAACAAATTTATACATCTACCTCAATTCAAAATTTTCTATAAAACGGGAGCCTTCAGACATACTAATGTGAAATGTTTGACCATAATCGCTCATTTTACAACTGTAAATACCTTTTAGCAAAAGTTTCATTCGAGGTTAAAATTCAACAAAAATTTTGCACAAAAAGGTAAACACGATATAGCACTGTCTGTGTCGTTAAACGAACGATGCAGTGTACCTTCGTAGATGTATGCTTGAGTAATGTGGGAAACCCGGGTTCGATTTCCAGTCCGCAAATAATTTTCATCCTCCTCATTCCATTACACGGCTAATGGTTGTTCGTATTCGCAACCGTGAATACATTTCATGTGCAGAAAGTAAACAAATATAGCCAGTGAAGATAACACAGAATATCCTGAAGGATATCTGGGTGAAAACAAAGTTACAAAACGGTGTCTTTCATTTTTTTCTTGGAAAGCAACCCAATAGCAAGAACTGCAACATGTATACAATGATCATTTCTACGCCAAGCCGGTTATTATCTTCGTAGCCTTTTCAAGAATCTCCAGAACACAAGCACTAATCTTCAAAAGACAGTACTCAATAGAAAATTCAAAAAAGTGTGTATAATCTATAAAGTAATCGTAAATGTAAAGAACATATCATCTGCTGTAGAACAAACAAACCGAAAAGCCAAAATAGTAGGATAAAGCAAAAAATCCGGTCTCTGTATTCCAAAAAATGTGCAATGAATGCTCAACTACAAATATTGTATGCAGAACTAGCAAACCTAATAAATTATTCACTATTTCTCTGTAAATTAATGGAAAAGGTTATGAAGTACACAGATGCCATAATAGAAAGGAAACAAACAATCCAACAAAAAAAAGCTCATCATAACGACAAGTCACATAAATGCCAATTTTTTAGCCTATGGTAGGGATTGCTTCATTCCATATCTGGCATCAAGAGTTTTATAACGCCATCTCATCTGCTTGCGTTGCCTGTCTGTATCATTAGTTACGGACTATATAAACAATTTTGGTTTCAAAAGCTATTAATTTTGTTATTAATAATTTTATTAGTATAGTAATAATTTTAGTGAGATAGATTGGATTTTATTAGCGTGTCTGGATGCAGTTTTAGATTTTATTGTGAATACGTCAGACTTTCATTTGACACATTCAGTCGATCAACTCGCCATCTTACTCACTAAGTAGCGCACAGCTCCTGAGTGTCAACTAGCTTGGAATTTTTAGGTAGCTGGCTCGATATTACGTATCGCCCGGCACCAGGCGTGCTCCAATCTTCGCTTCCACTGTCCGGCTGCTCTGTCCGGCGTCCAGTGCGAATAACCCGGTTCACCCACATTACGGGAACTTGTCAACCACAATCTCTCAACCAAATATTCAGCATACACAATTAACGCCAACCACACGCAGTGTCACAACGTAAGTATGAACCATAAAAAGCTGAGTATAGTAGATCTCCTACCCACGGCAGATTTGTATAAACACGGTTTTATGGAAATATACAATCTCGGCTGGAATAATGTCGTCTATTAAGTAACTAATGCTCCATTGTCTCTTATGGCCCAGCTGTCCTAGTCGAATAAAGACTTTTGTACTATTTTGAAGGTAGTGAAACGCGAATACTTCTTTGTCTTGTTGATAATATATTTACCATGAATCTAATGCCAAAATATAGGCTAGTCCATAGGTTCATAATGTTTTCCCATAAGTGTAATAAACACACCAGACACCCTTAACAGAGACTTTAGTCATCTATAATATATGCTCCTTCACTATGTCGAAAATTCTGCCAAAGCGGGGTACCTTTACGAATCAGGGACTGTAGAGATCGTGGGGGTTTGAGGAGAACAAATCGTCGGGCCAAGTTCGCAGCCCATTTTCATCCGGAAAGGAAATTTCTTGAAGGCTGTTCGATAATGATGATGATTAGTGTTTTAGGGCGCACAACAACGAGGTTATCAGCGCCAGTTCCCAAAATAAATGTTGACGAGTGCAGCCAAGAGCTTTTAAACAAGGATCAATTCAGAGCCGATCTGTGCGAGAATTGTAAATGCTCGAATTTCAAGATTGGACACAGCACATCAAAACAGGTAGATAAAATTAAAAATAAAATACCAGTGCATAACCGGTAAAAATAATTAACTGTCGCTGGGTGACCACTTACAAATAATGGGTGACCAAACCACTTTACAGCACATTAAGATCTTAATCCCAATATTTTGGGAAGAAGTCCAGACAGCACACAAAAACGTAAAACTCTAGCCACACTCGCCTCATTATTAAAATAGAGGGCAGGTCTGGTAGGAAACTTAAATCTTCCCTCAAACCCGCATATAAAAAACACTCAGTTAAAATATGTCGTATCGATGGCTGTGTCCCACGTGTCTGAGACGTTGGTGGCTCCTCACGACGTAACAGAAAATGTCAATGGACAATGTCCTATTCGAAGCCGTGTAAGGGCTACTTCCTCAGCTCGTCGTTGTCGGAAGGAGGTAAGCCACGGTCGGACAGAATCCTTCACCGCTCGCAACTTATTATCCCTCACTTCCAGCCACTGAGCCTCCCACCAACGCATGATCTTCCGAGTCAGAAATGATGTTACTGCCTGCAGGGGGACGGAACGGCGAACAGGTGAGATGGAGCAAGCCTCCTTGGCAACCCCGTCTGCAAGTTCATTTCCAGGAATTCCTATGTGCCCTGGAACCCAGCAGAAAATTACATCCTTAAGGCTGTTCGATAGCGAGCCAAAGGGCGAATACTGAGGGTGCACGTTCAGGTGAATTAAGTGGTTGCAGAACGACTTACCAACCCAATTCCTGTGTAGCACTTTTGTCAGTCTAGCAGAATGCGGGCAGCCGTTATCGAGAATCACCATCACTTCACGCAGTTTTCCTTGTCTTTGTTCTTAGGCCGCGTCAACAAGACGTCTCAGTTGCCAACAGCAGCTGTCCCCAGTGATGGCGGCACCTCGTGGAAGCTATTCGTAGTACACTACACCGTCCCTGTTCAACCGGTTACTAACCTTTATCTTTAGTGTACGTGCCCATGTCTCTGTGTGCAGAAGTACTTCTTTGTTTGAGCTTAACCACTTCCTTCTTTTACTTGTGTTAACAAAATGACACCAGTTCTCGTCACCAGTAACGGTAGACAATGGGAATGGTCGGAGTTGTTGAAACCCAAACCGTTGAAACTATAGCGTAGATGCTCATATGGTCACCTGTTGGTTATTCTGATTTTGGCTTAGAGCATGCGGTACACTAACACTCGCTTTTTGAACCTTCCCAATTCCATTCAAACGTAGCACGATGTTCGAATGATCAACATTTCATCATATTTGCCAGTTATCGAGTAAACTGAAGTGAATCATTGTGGATTAATGCGTTTAAACGATCTTCATGAAGTTCCGAAAGTCTCCCTGAATGTGGAGGATCACTAAGGTTAAAATGATCCTCCTTAAAATAAGAAACCTATTTTGTTGTTATGCTCTGTCCAAAGTCATAATCCCCATACTGGGCGCAAATGATTCTCGCAGCCTCCGCTGCCGTCACCCCTCTATCGAACACAAACAGAAGAATATATCATGAATGTTCTGTTGCCTCCTCTTGGCAGTTCATTTCCTAGCGTCCACAGCTCCTCTCACTACTTCCTAATGACAAAATGACGATATGTAAACTCCAATAGCGACAGTAATCTTCACATGAGAAATGACAATGGATAAGTAAAACCATAGCAACCGGAACACTAACACTCAAAAGCAAAAACTCCACGATCGTACGTTTTCTTTTGGTTTTGTTTTAGTGCTCAAGGACAACTGAGGTCATACGTGCCCAAGTCAAAACTATAGAACTCGAAGACAGAGAGGAATTAAGACGGCCGCGGTGACCGAGCGGTTCTAGGCCCTTCAGTCTGGAACCGCGCGACTGCTACGGTCGCAGGTTCGAATCCTGCCTCTGGCACGGATGTGTTTGATGTCCTTAGCTTAGTTAGGTTCCATATTGCTTTGGCGGATAAAAAGTAAAACGTGGTCGACACCCTGCGCGTCATTTGCTGAAACGGCTGATAACTCAGACGGTAAACCCAAACGGGAACGTAAACGGTTAAAAAATGGGCTTTCCGTCTGGAAGTGGCGGACAGCTAAAACATGGGCGCAACGTGTACAAAGTGGTGGGGTAGCGCCACTTAGGAAATGACGATGACTAAAAAGGTGGTGCCCAATACGCAGCCGAGTTAAAATAGTCTCCTACCGGCGGGAGGGCCGAGCAGAGGTCGTCCTAGCCACTGGGAGATGCTTCATACGAACCTAATAACAAATTACGTGTGTTGCAAATGATTAGTGCTCAGCACCTTATCTATTCATGAAATTAAATTTAGCATATGCGTTTGTAAACAAAGTTATCAAATCTCTTTGGTGATATGTTAACAAAAACCTGAGGACTTACTGCACCGATAATATAAAACACAATTCATATGACGATGTCTGCGTCTCTGATTTACAGATCCAGCTAAAAGTAAAAGGGAGTGCACAAAAGTTATGGATGACGTTTCGCGAAATGTAGGCTGCTGTTTTATACCAGCACATTTCTTAATTCGAGACTTTTTCCATTGTATTCACTGAGTTAATCGTGTGACGATTTTTGACAAGAAAATAGTATTACATTGCCTCAGGACTTCACAGACTTATTGTATGATTGAAGCACCCGAAACACCAACTTTGACTGCCCGTAGTAAATCTTCAAGATGTGACTTGTGTGTCACAATACTCTCCTATCTCGTCGTCTTTCGGTTGTACCTTCTGCTGAGGCGCGTAAACGTGTAGAATTACAAACAGCGGAAAGCGACGACGGAAAGCGACGGCGAACTCCTTCTGCAGAAGTTGGCAGTGGCCACAGCTGCTGCGTGTATCGGCAGTTCATTACAGCTAACGATGTCATAAATAAGAGTAGAACCCTTCAAAAAAACTAAAGAAACACGAATTAAACGCAAAACAACATTTATAACAGCAAATGGCGTAATACTTCCTTCGGGTTACCTCTAAAACGGTGACGCAGGAGGGAGACAGCAATAAGCGGACTCTGCCTCCCATCTCGGAGAGGGCTGCCGGCCGTGAAGCCGTGGGCGGCTTCCTTTACAGCGGCTGCTACTGACTGCTGCTGAAGTCCGTCGGTAAGGAGTTTCATTTGGACGACATCAGAAAGAGAAGCGGGCGCAGCAGAAGTGGCAGCAGCGCGGAAGGCAGAAATGAGCTGGAGGTAGTAATGGTACTTGAATTACGTAACCGTTACGGCACCTCACCTCAACTTCTCGATACCAGCAATATTCTACTGTGTTTCTGTAAAGTAGTTAAAATATTTCTGAGACAACATTCAGATTTGATTTCATTAATTTAGAGGTACTTTGATACATCGATATGTTTGTATTGCCATGATATTGTTCTTATCTGTATTCTTTTTTTTTGTCAGTATGATCTTTGTCGTACTTGTAACTCTGATTTTTTGGGCGCATAAGCGGTTACTAGAGAGTCAAGTCTTGGTCGTCATGTTGAAAAGACGCAAATTGTAGTCAGTTTATAAAATGTGAACAGTGAGGAAGATATTTTCAAGTATGTTTTATATTGCGAAGTAATGTTTTGTGAGTTAGGTGATATTGCAACAAAAGTAATGAAAAATAAGTGTAACTTAAATTCGGAGTGCTGATTACTTTTTTACATCACCATTGTGCAAACTTGCAAAAGTTTAATCTTTAAGAGTGGTTTATGAAACACATCTATAAAACTTTTGAATATCGCAGAATAAAACCTAGGCCTCTTGCATCCGAGCTTGGAATCATCACCACCAAGTTTTTCGACTATTGACCCACGAGTTCACAACGAGACCAGCGTGGGAGACACGAAAAGATGAGTGCCTAGTTAATCCATTATATCATGAAATGACTTTATTAACTGTGCTGTAATGACACCTGCCACATAATATAACGTTGTTGTTGCCCGAAAATGTAATATTTAGTGGCGTGAGCAACACTACAATCACATGTCCATTATAATTATCCGGGCTGTTATGCCGTGGTCGGTTGATGAATCACAATTAATTTTTGACCTTCGTTGTGGTAGGGTTGTTAGAAGGTCTACCAAGGTACTAAGAATCCGTTCTTGTACTGAGAGATACAGTTAAGCAGAACAGCCCATTTCCGGTGGGACTCAGGAGCTTTTCTGAATTTTTTAACAAACTTGATGGAAATCAATACTTTCAGTGAACCATAAACCTTACAAACAACTATTTTACTGTAGAAGAATTCGTTAGGTACTACTGTTTTCCATACATAATAGTGTGAATCTCTGGGATCCAATTCCAAGTTAGTCAAATTTATGGCTGTGCCCTGCTTCTATCTTACGTATATGTACACTATCTGATCCAACGTAGTCACATAGCCACATGTAATACCGAATCTACCACTAGATGTCATGACAGGCGAACAGAGGGAGGCAGGGTGTATCTTCGATAGAGGGGCAGTAACAGCAGAAAGGGTACATAAGGAGAGGTCAGTGAACTCAAAGGAAGATTGGTCATTGGATAACAATCCTTCTAAGATTGCCCTAATCGACTTTTTTGTGATTGTGAAATGGAAACGTGGAGGAACAACCACAGCTCAACCCCGACCAGGTAGATCTTATTTACTAACGAACAGGATCCTATCGGCACTGAGGAGGGTAGTTGCAAAAAGCCAGATGAAAACAACGGATGGTACCACCCGAGACTTTCAAAGTGCTGTCGGCAGTCTAGCTAACACAACGACTGTGCGTAGGTACTAAAAAGATTGCATTACAATGATCGAACTGCTACTAATAAGCCACAAATATCTGTGTTCAGTGGTACGCAACGACTGAGGTGGTATAAAGAGCGACGGCACTGCACGGTGTATAACCGGAAACGAATGGGTGATTTTGAGTGAAGAACTACATACGCCATATTCTGCTGTAATCCTATAGAAGCATTTGAGTTTGGCGTATACAAGGAGAGTTATATCTCCCGTTATGTCTACTGCCAGTAGTGGATTACGGAGGTCGTGGTGGTAAGCTATAGAGGTGTTTTTCGTGCTAGAATGAGGAGGTAGGAGACAAGGTACTGGAAGAATTGAAGCTGTGAGGACGGGTCGTGGATCGTGCTTTGGGGGCTCAGTTGGTGGAGCACTTTCCCGTGAAAGGCAGTGGTCATGATTTCGAGTCTCAGTCCGGCACAGAGTTTAATCTACCAGGAAGCTACGTGTTTTTCGTTGTTTTGGTGTGATTCTCTTATTGCGCTTAAGAAAACGATAAGTAAGGATGGATTTGAGCCAATTTTACAACACAATGGGTACATGAAGTAGAAAACTAGTTCGGAGACAGTGCGCACTGTCATAAAGAACAGTCTGTGAGACAGTGTTTTGTGGACAATAGGAGTCCTGAAATAGACAGCGCACCCCAGTCCCAACTTGAACCATTGAAACACCTTTGGGACGAGTAGCGACGTCGACTTCACTCGAGACTCCAATATCACTACCCTCTCTGGTTCCAGCTTCTGACAAAGAATGGGCTGAATCTCCTCCAGAGACATTCAGATAGCTCTTTGAAAGCTCCCCAGCAGAGATCAGGTCGTTAGAAGGGCCAGAGAGTCAGACACACCATACTAATACCTGCTACTAGTTGTCCCAATACCTATGATCAGTTAGTGTATACAAAGTCACGAAGCCTCGTAATTAAACAGAGTCTCCAAACGTCAGGGATGTATTCTTCCGTTTGAAGGCGTCCATGTGTGACGACCTTAAGTAGTAATTATATATTACGAATGGAATGAGTGTAGACACGATATCTGAACAGTCTGTTGGTCAGTGATTCCACACGTGAAAACCGCCGCAAAGGGTGACCGCAAGTGTTTGGCGAACGGACGTCACGTATCCTCCGTTGAGAAAGACCAGACGACCGACGGTCTATTGCGAATCATATCGTCACCGATAAGAATGTGGGGCGTCAGGGGCGCCTTGGTAAACCAGTACTGTGCGGAGACTAACGCGCTGCGTACGGTACAGCAACTAACGACCGACTTGTGCCACAGTGACATCCAAGACATTTGGTCACTCAGTGTACATAAATGAGCAAGAAAGAAAATAATTTTCGTCGGTTGTAGTCTTGGACAGGGACATATAAGTAATGCAACGTTTATTATTGATTTTAAATTAGTAGTATTCTCTTGAATTATACACAGAAAAAGTATGAATTCATTACAAAAGGGCATACAATAAAAACATTATGGAATGTTAATCAGGTGCACTCTTGTAGGTACTGTTTGAGGAGTTAGGTACTTTGATAATAGTTTTTCATAGCACGCACCTCTCCTGAAGTTCTTTCAAAATATTTGGTGAAATTTCAGAGTCCTGTTACGCCAGTAATCGCATTATTAGGCGCCAAATAAATTATTTTCATTACAGTTGTAGAAATAAGAGACGCTACGGCAAGCAAAATTAATATTGCAGCTTACAATATCTCCAGTACCTCACGAATTGAAATAAAACAAAAGACCAGGTTGCCGAAAATCCTAAATTAACAAAACCAGCCTAGAAATGGTGTATGATTCATCACATCTGCCAGAGCCATAATATGTGTAACCAGATCTTCCTCTTCATGTGGCCTCACAGAAAGCCGGAACGGATTAAATCTGGAGATCTAGATGGCCAACCTTGTGGTCCACCTTGACTGTGGTCCAGCTCGACGATCCGTCTGCCCCGTACACGACATTCAGATGGCTTTGGACGCGAACCGCAAAATGAACTGCCGTGCCATCATGCTGGAACCACAATTCCTGGCGAATGTCCAACGGTACATCCTTAAAACTTCCGCCATCACTTTTTGCGGGAATATAAAACATCTGGCACCCGTTGGGTGATGACGGACGATGTACGGCCCAGTCATGCGACCATCTCCGGTACCTGCCCAGACACTGATGCAGGAGATGTGCTGAAATCTTGGTCAACATATGGCTTTGGGATTTTCTTCATCCCAAATGCGGCTATTTCAAGCGTTCTAAGCAACTTCACCGCTGAGATGCTCTTCGCCAGTGGACGAAATTCGCCTTGGAAACCGAAGAAAATCCACAAAAAAGTGAAAAACCAAGTACAGAAATTAACAAGTGTCACAAAATCCTCAGGGTGCATGGCGTGTATCTTCTGAGGCGATGCGGATGCTGTTGCTCTTCGTGCAGAATATGCCAGACAGAGGAATGAGACACAAACAAGTAACTTTCAATGCCTCGAGTACTCGTCGAGAGGTTCATTTAAATTTGATGAAGCACTTCCTCTTCCAGCAGGACAGCGCGCCGCCATCTTTGAGTACCACACTTTGCTCTATCGCTTGTGAATTTCCCACTTTCTCTCGGCTGTCGTTCTACTCTGGCAAACATGGGATGAGACAGA